>NW_023270377.1:27295624-27803362 GCF_011800145.1 Mirounga leonina
ACTGATATCTCAGTGAGAAGGATCAGTATATTAAAAAACAAGAGAAGGATAGCATAAACTTCCAGCCATAAAATGAATCGGTTCTGGGTATCCAATGTACAGCATAGTGTTCATAGGTAATAATACTGTATTATATACTTGAAATTTGCTAAGAGAGTAGATCTTAAATGTTCCCACACACACACAGATATTAATTATGTGAGGTGATGCAGGTGTTGGCTAACGCTATGGTGCTAATCACCTTGCAATATATAAATATATCAAATCTATATGTTGTAGACCTTAAACTTACACAATGTAATATTTCAATTATATCTCAGTAAAACTGGGGAGTAAACGAGAAATGTGAAAATAACATCGTGCATTGGGAAACAAGTGATTCGGTGTGATCCGTCGGGAAGTCTGAAGACAGAGGATCTCAGGTCAAGTGTGCCATCCTAAGGAACCAGTACTTGATTCTGGAGGCAATGGGAGCCAGTGAAGGGTTTCAAGCAGATGAGTGGCCGCCTTAGTTCAGGCTGCTATAACAAAAATACCATGGACTGGATGACTCAAACAAATATTTCTTCCCCACAGTTCTGGAGGCTGGGGAAGTCGGAGATGAGGGTGCCAGTAGATCCAGTGTCTGGTGAGGGCCAGCTTCCTTGTTGGCAGACTGTCTTCTCATTGTGCCCTCACCCAGAGACAGGAAGCAAACTCTTTCCCATCTCTTCCAGTGTCTAAGGACACTAGTCCTATCATGATGTCTCCACCCTCAGGACCTAGTTATCTCTCAAGGCCCCATCTCCAGACATCATGACAGTGGGGATAAGGGTTTCAACATATGAGTTTGGAAGGGACACAAACATTCAGTCCAGAGAGCAGTGACATGACTTGATGTGTTCTGATTCTGCTCACCCTGGTATGCTGGCAGAATGCAGTTTGGAAGAAGGCAAGATTAGACAGAGTCCGGAGACTGTGGACAGTCCAGCTGAGATATGATGAAAGTCCAAGCAAGGCAGCTGGAGGGGAGGGTGATGGGGAGGGGAGATTGGGGAGGTAGGTAAAGAAAGGGAACACAGGCGCCCCAGGAGAGAAAGAGAAAGATCTGGAAAAAAACAAGACTAAAGTTTAGTACTCTGCATTTTCTGAGCCCTTCGCCTCTTTTCCTGTCTAATCAGCACTATCATTTAAGTGCTGGTATTTCTGCTTTGATTCTCTCATTATGTGCATATAAAACTTTGTAGAACAAAGCAGAGAGTTCTTCTGCCTGCATGTTTAAGGAAAATAATGTGTAAGTGCTAATAAAACATTAGCTGGGGATGCCTAAACCATGCTTTCCTTACCAAAAGGAAAAAAAAAAAAAAGAGGAAACCAGACTAGTGTTTTTTAAAGTTTGATCCAAGAACGATCTAGTGCTGGTTAGAACTACAGATTCCTGGAGTCTTTCCCGCATCTAATGATACAAAATCTTGAGAGAGGGTAGGACCTGGCAATTTGCAATTTTAGCAAGCACAGGTGAGTCTTTACGCACACTAGAGTTTGAAAGCCACTACATGATTTCTAAAGTACCCTCCACATCTACTTTTTTTTTTTTAACCGAAAAATGGCTTCATAGCAGAGAAATTTTTCAAGCATCTTTGAGAGGACTGACTATGTTTGAGAGAGATAAATAGGCTGACCTCATCCTTAGCAGTGTTGCACTATTACTAACACCAAGCATTTACTTAATGCTCATTTATGCCAAGTATATGCCAAACACATTATACACCTAATCCATTGACTCATGTCAACGTCCTTCAGCCAAAGACCACCCGAACACCTGTCACAAAGCAAGTTGGGTTTATTACTTGTTAAGAGGAAGGGTGGGGAGCCTCAGCAAAGGGTGTTAGCAAAGGATATTGTTATAGGATTTGTACTTTGGTTCGGTGACTTGGAGAAGAGCCTAAAAGAGCAGGGCTTCACTCTAAATTGGATGTTGTCGGGACATGGGGGTATTTTTATGATTGGATATCTCAATAAATCTACTCCTGGGGAGGGGAGCCTAGAAGGATAAAGCTGCAGCTGATAAAGAAGGAGCAGCTAATCATCTGGGCTGAGAGAGGGGGTGTTTGGTACTGTGTGGGTGACACGGTAACTTTGTTTTTGCTTGTGCTTAGACAAAATGATGAAGTGGCCCTATTTTGTCTCATTGCATCAGAGTCTCAGAGTAACCTTGCCTGAAGTTGGTATTCTGGGAAATTGTTTATGTCTAACAGAGGAATAACATGGCTTAGCTCTGAATGCCAGGCCAGCTTCTGAATGCAAATACCTCTCTTTGTTTTTATTCCTTCTTTCTTTTTCAACTTACTATATCCCACGATATAAGTACTATGAAATAACTCAGGCTCTGGGAGGCTATGTGGCTTGCCAAGTTCATGTGGCTGCTAAGTGGACATTCTGAGTTTATGAAGCTTTACTGCCTCCCTGGAAAGGGAAAGCACTCCAAAAAAGCAAACATTTCTCAGTTTGGGACCCAAGGACCAGAGAAATTTTCCCCTTGGTTCTTATCACAAGCTGACTTGCAGGGCTGATTTCTAGTACATGAGACAGACCCACCAAAGGAGGAGTCAGCTGCTGCTGTGTCTTAAAGCCTCAGGTCACCACAATCAAAACTAGCAAAGATCAGAATCCAGATCTGTGTCCTGCACTAGACTGGCAAATCGTATAAAGAAAAAAAAATTAAGTTACAGTGACCTCTGCCATCAAGTGTTTGTGGTATTCTACATCACAGACAGCCCCTGGAACTGGGGAGCACTTCTATAAAGGCAGAGATTTCCCCCCAGAAAATACATGGAGCAGAATGGAATCATATCCGTAGAGACATGAATTTCGGGTCAACAGTTCAGACTGATGTGCTGATAAATTTAGAAAACACGAAGAATCCAAATAAAAGCAAGTCTGGGGACTCAACTAGGATGCATCCAGAACAGCGTTAGAATATACCAGAGAATGAGGGCAAACTCCACAGGCATTTCCACTGAATGCAGCACGTAAAAGGGATCCATAAAATCCCCTTACTCACCGCCTGGGGCCCCTTTTGTGTTGTTCTTGCCAACACAGCAGCCCTCCTGCTATATAGACCCGCGGCGCTGCTGGCCCATCACACTGAACTCGCACACCGGTGTCAACCAGCCATGGGGAAGGTGAGCGGGATGCGAGTTAAGTAAAAAGAAAAAAAGAAAAACACCTCTCTGCCAGATCCGTTGGGAGCCACCGCTTTAACTGGGAATCACTCTTCCTTTGCAGATCACCTTCTACGAGGACCGCGGCTTCCAGGGCCGCTGCTACGAGTGCAGCAGTGACCACCCGAACCTGCAGCCCTACTTCAGCCGCTGCAACTCCATCCGCGTGGACAGCGGCTGCTGGATGCTCTACGAGCGCCCCAACTACCAGGGCCACCAGTACTTCCTGCGGCGCGGGGACTACCCCGACTACCAGCAGTGGCTGGGCTTCAGCGACTCCATCCGCTCCTGCCGCCTCATCCCCCAGGTGGGTGCCTCCTGACTTCCATCCCGTTGCCTGCCTGTCCTCACCGGATTATTGACGGCAGTGAGGGTGAGGGAGGGTTTTCCTTTAAAAGCACCTAAGGGGTAGAGTGGGCTTTAACTACTGCCTAAGCCCAGATAGAGAAATGCACAAAAACAGCAGAGCGTACAAGAATAAGTCACTCATGGGAAGAGTCCGCTTTATTGTTAATTTTTGCTACCGTTATGTCCATTACAAAGTTGTCTGTAACCAGTGTACTCTCATAGTGGGATAGAGAACAAAACGTGCCAATGGGAAGCTGGTTGGACATAAGAAGGCTGTATTGCGAACAGATTCATTTTAAAAACGTAAAATTGTAAAATTGTAATTTTAATTAACAGTAAAGAATCGATGCTGAATGACTTAGATGGGTTCCACTACCGACTAGCAAAAAATGGAAACTGTCTTGTTAATAGAGGCCATTCAAAGTTTGTGTCCAACCTTGGAAAAGGTAGTTGCCTTTAATTTGGAAAAGCAGTTGAACTCTGGTTCCAAGCGACTAGTTAAGCTAATTTTCACTGAAGTCCAGCTTTAGTTATAAATTTATATGAATATAAATTTGCAAGATAACACTCATTCTAAAAAAAGATTAATACTCATATTAAAAGAATATTAGTCAAAATACTTTCCATTCCCCCCCCAAAATATACATTTGACTTATCACCTAGGAATTAATGGAAATTAGGGAATGAGGAGTCAAGGTATTTGAATTCTTGATGGACACTAACCCAGACTTTGAACCTCTTAAAATTTACATTTCCTAGATATGAAATAAAAAGTGAGAAGGCAAGCATGTATTAAATGCCAGTAGAACACAGCTCCATGCACGGCATACCCAGCAACGTCAGGGTCTCAGGTTTTTTCATGGGTGATCTCATGCCCCAACCTACCAAGTTCATTTGTTGTTTGGTTGCTTCTTCCTCTCCTTCTCTCGGTGGACCGGGCAGACAAGCTCCCACAGGCTGCGGCTGTATGAAAGAGAGGACCACAAAGGCCTCATGATGGAGCTGAGCGAGGACTGCTCCTGCATCCAGGATCGCTTCCACCTGAGTGAGGTCCGCTCCCTCCACGTGCTGGAGGGCTGCTGGGTCCTCTACGAGCTGCCCAACTACCAGGGGCGACAGTACCTGCTGAGGCCCCAAGAATACAGGCGCTACCACGACTGGGGGGCCACGGAGGCTAAGGCAGGCTCTTTGCGGAGGGCAGTGGATTTATACTAAAATAGGTTCACACTACCATTTTCTCAATTTGGAACCTAATAAAGTACTTAGTCTGTATTGTTGGCAATTGCTGACTTCTGTTTTTCTTTCACTGTGTGCCAATGAATCCACCTGTAAATGCTCCCTTAACAGGGAGCTGAGGAGCGAATGAGTGGGGAGGGGTCAGTTCCAGAAGGCTCCGCAAGGTAGAATGAGTCCGAAACAGGCTCAGAAGTAGGGGTGGAAAGAGGAGGTAGCCTGTGTAAGAAAGAAAAGGAGGCCAACACAGCAAGATGGGAGAAGGTGACTGACCGGTGAGGAGGGAGGCAGTCAGTTGGGGGCCCTGAGGAACAGCATTCCAGGAGCTTCCTTTGGACCCAGCAGGTGACTGGAAGCCATAGAGGGTCACTGATGAGCAGTGAAGAGAAGCCCACCTGGCAAAAAGCCTGATTAGACAACATAAGGAAATTGTAGTATTGTTTACTTTTGAGCACAGGATGATGTAACTAATGTCAAGGCTGCCATTGGACATTGCCATACTCTTGGACCGGTTGAAGATCCCCCCTCCTACTCTAAAATGCCTCCTGACCTGAGTGCACCTCCTGGCCAATATATCCCCTGGGCCAAACCCTACATGAAGTGCAGCTATTTCAAATAAATTAATGAGATACATGTGAATATTTTAAATAGATTTTGATTTTTTTAAGGATTTTGTTTATTTATTTATTTATTTATTTATTTATTTATTTATTTATTTATTTGCGAGAGGGAGCAAGCAGAGGGAGAGGGAGAAGCAAGCTCCACACTGAGCAGGGAGTCCGACATGGGCCTCGATCTCAGAAGCCTGGGATCATGACCTGAGCTGAAGGCAGACGCTTAACAGACTGAACCATACTGGCACACTTAAATAGACTTCACCTGAAGTAAAATCTGCTTGCTCACAAGCAAAGCCCTGCAAGTTAAAAAAAAATTAAAAATCTTTTCGTCAGTAGAGAATTAATTTATTTTTAAAATTTTTCCTCCAAATTAAAAGCCTCCTATAATCGTACTACTTTACAAATTCTATAAAGAAAGAAGAGAAGGTCCTTCTGATCCCACTCTTCATTGCTAACCCTTCTTTACACTTGGTGGGCACCCTTCTTGAAGTTTTTCTTTCCTTATATTGACATCTCATGAAACATGCTTTTTATTTATTTACTTACTTATTGGCAAATATGGAACCATGCTGTACATATTAGTCTGCAACTTGCTTTTAACATGCAAAATGATACATAGATCTAGGTCAGTACCTTATTCTGTCTAATGACTGCATTATTTCTTATTTGAAGGCTCCCTAGATTATGTTACCATTGACCCATTGGTGATTGGGCTTGTCCAATGTTCCTTTTGCAAACAAGGCTGCAAAGGATATCATTGCACATACACCTTTATCTACACACACCATAATTTTTAGAAGCTAGAGACCTAGAAGTGAGACTGCCCAATGATAGCACAAGATATTTTTAATTTTAATAGACTCTGCCCAATTGTTAGCCACCAGAGATCCTAACTTCTTTGAGTTAGTATCTCTACCATTTACTAAGCACCTACCATAGGCCTGCCATATGTAGCACTGAGGATTAAAAAAACAACCAAAACAAATAAAAGGCATGGTCCCCACCACCACAGAGCTCTACACAGAGAGAATATGAAATGCTTACACTAAACAGTAAGCATGTAATCACTTTTTTTTTTTTTAAAGATTTTATTTATTTATTTGCGAGAGAGAATGAGAGACAGAGAGCACGAGAGGGAGGAGGGTCAGAGGGAGAAGCAGACTCCCCGCTGAGCAGGGAGCCCGATGCGGGACTCGATCCTGGGACTCCAGGATCATGACCTGAGCCGAAGGCAGTCGCTTAACCAACTGAGCCACCCAGGCGCCCATGTAATCACTTTTTAAAGTCAAGTACTTCTCAAGTACTAAATAATACATATGTAATCACTTTTATCAAGTACTTTTATTTAGTACTTTAAAGTCATCCCAAGACAAATTTCTAGGGGAAACAAATGCAGTAATATTTATTTACATATTTCTTATGATACCAAATAGCTTAAATCATGATATCAAATCAAATGGTTCTCAATATTTTAGATATCCCAGACCAGTTTTATTTAAACAGAGACCAACACAGACTTGCCAATTTTTATTTCACCAAGCAAGGACCTTTAAGATTAAAAACAAAACAACAAAATCGTAAAACTAAGCACCATCTACTCATACATTATTTTATAAAAGAAGAGATATTTACAAAAGGACATCATAACACCCCCAAATACACAAGTTCCTAATAAAATATGGAATTTGCTCTGCTGTATAGTGTTTTCATTTGGCAAAAACTGAGCAGAGTTTGAAGACTCTTGATTGAGGTTGCAGCTCAATACCTTCAGGGGCCAGAGAGATGATGTACATGAGCAAAACAACTTCCTTTAAGACCACAAGGAGTGATGAAGAGTATGGTGAGCTGTGGAAAGTGCAAACCATCCCAAAGCATCATGGAGAACATCTAAACATTATGCTGGCCAAATAAAACACATCCCAGTTCCACAGCCCTCGGAGCCGCCAGTTCTTATTTCCATGCTGGTGTGAAAGCTGGGGAGAGCCACCACCGAGGACCCCGGGAGTTCCCAGTGCACCCTCTCCCCCTATGAGATGCCTTGGTCTCATGTTAAGCCCACAGAACCCAAACACGGAGCTTGGAAACATGAGGTAACGAAACCCCAGCAATGACTACAGTGAAATTTTCTCTCCATGCTAGTGGAATGAGACTTAGATTCATAAAATATTTCGAGCTCTAGGAAATAAGGAAAGTGGTATTTCTTATATACTTAGTTTTATAGACTGACATTTACAGCAGCTACAGAAATCTTTGACCCTGCATGCAGCAAAACTCTAACCTGAACTCGTGCCTTTTGCCTTCACCTTTGTTGGAAACCACCTGAATATTTAGAAGTGACAAAGGGTTACTTGCCAGACTAGAGCTCAGGTTGAGGGTGCCTGACGCTTATCTCTTATTCTCCTTCCAACACGGTCCCCATCAGTCATTCCAGCAGCTTGTACAGAACTCTGCTTCAGGGCTATAGGCGTAAGGATTCTCAAGTCCTAACTTCTGCTCACTTAGCACACTAAGTGCAACTTGGGGCTTTGGTTGAGCACACACTTGTCAATGCCGGAATTTTCTGTAAAACATTAAAATCAAGCCACATTTTGGCCCAAGCCATTCATTTTTCAGCTTGATGAAAACTGTGAGTTGTTTGTTTGTTTTTTTCTTTTTCCCTGTTTCTTTCCCCAGGCTGAAATAAAGCCTTTTCTCTTCCTAGTCAATGAAAAAACCAAATGCAGAGTCCCCTTGTTTTGGCCCTCCAGATGTATCCCAAATCTGTAATTGTATGTCAGCTATGGTAGTGGAGGTCCCCACAGCCATCCCCCCCCCAGCTCCCCTAAGTGTTCTCTAGGACTCTGCATTCGCTTCTTTCTCATGTTTTACTGTTTTTTATCGATCAACACTTTCCCCACAGAAACAACTCTGAGCAAAATGGCAACTTTAAAATTTTTATTTTGTTAACTATTATTTTTTAAATTTTTAATTAAAATCATTATTTTTTTTTATTCTTTTGATTTGGGCTGCTTATTTTCCACTCTGTAAACGGAAGTAATTCTGCAAACATATGCCTATCTATAGTGGATAACAAGAACTGAAATCATCATATTGCACAGAGCTGATGTTTTATTTATAAATACCAACTTACAAAGACTTATGACCCAAAGTCAAGACAAAGTATTTCCATGAGACAACACAGGACTGTGAATAATTCTTTGAACATGAAAGAGGCTAAAGTCATAGGTCATCTTCCACTCCAGTGCTCCTTCCAGTCCATCAAACTATTATCTTCCAGGCTAATAAATACTTTCTAAAGTCTTCCTAGAGTCTCAGCTTCCAGATTTATTCCTTCCTCTCCCCATTTTTGCTGTAGCTCCTCTTTGTGTTCATGCAATTAATCTCTGTTGAGTCAAAAGTTTTGTGTACTCTTACTCCCCGAGGAAAAGGTCTATCTAGATTCCTCCTAGAAATGGATTTCTTAGGAATTTGGCTTTATTTTATAATAACCTGAGAGGTAATTGATTTTTGTGTTGTAACTTTTTCTTATCTTGTCCAAGTTAGAAATTTCCCTTTTAGTTCTTTCTGAGAGGAAGCCTCTTAAAACTATTCTCCCTTTTAAATTACAATTAGCCAAGATGAAACCTCTAATCCTCAGTCTACTTCTAGACTGTAACAAATTCAGACCAAATACTGAAGATCTGGGCTTGCTGGGATTTTTTTGGTTTTGTTTTGTTTTGTTTTTGTTTTTGTTTTTGTTTTTACCATACTGCATGTTTGAAGTTCTGTGAATTCCCTTGGTAAAACATTCCAATCTCTTACACCCTTTAATAAGAAAATTCTCTTAAAGGACTAAGTTGAAATTTTCAACATTCCATTAAGGTCATTTCCTTCTTATTAACAATTAGTATTCAATATTGTGGCAAACATGTCCCTTGATAGATCTGACAGATTAATTTTATATTTACAACGTTAAGACTCTGCTTTTTTTTGCTCCCTGACTTACACTTTTTTGTTTTTCCCCAGCCTATACAAATAGAAGTGTAGACTATATATGAAATGGCTGAAGCTCTATTTCTATTATTAAATCAACAATGTTCTAAATTACTTGTTTTTTTTTTTTTTTCAAACCGTCTCAATAGCATCAGCCAGTGATAGCAACCCGAATACTCCAGAGAGAAAGGGACCAAAACCTACAATGAGCCCCGTGGACTATGACAGCAAAGAGAAAAAAGAGCACACGACAATCCCCTCCTCACCCCGCGGGCCCCTTTTGTGTTGTTCCTGCCAACGCAGCAACCCTCCTGCTATATAGTCGCGCGCGCCAGGGCGGCCCATCACTGACCTCCATCCACCAGCCATGGGGAAGGTGAGCCCAGCGCAGCCGCAGGCCGGGAGGGGGCCCCGCACGCCGGGGCTGGGGGCCAGGCCTCTGAGCCTTTCCCTCCCTTGCCTTGCAGATCACTTTCTACGAGGACCGCGGCTTCCAGGGCCGCCACTACGAGTGCAGCTGTGACCACCCGAACCTGCAGCCCTACTTCAGCCGCTGCAACTCCATCCGCGTGGACAGCGGCTGCTGGATGCTGTATGAGCAGCCCAACTATGCGGGCAGCCAGTACTTCCTGCGGCGCGGGGACTACCCCGACTACCAGCAGTGGCTGGGCCTCAGCGACTCGGTCCGCTCCTGCCGCCTCATCCCCCACGTGAGTCCAGCTCCCTGTGGGGACACAGAATGGAGAGTTTCAAGCAAAACTTAAACATTTGGAGTAGTGGTCATTCCGAATGATTGAGGGTTTGGACATGAGACAAGCTATGTAGAGTAGCTCCATGTAGTTGGCCCCAAACAGAAGCAAAGCGTTCCCCCCAGGTACCCATTAATCCACAAATATTTATTAAGAATGTGTTGGCTGCCGCCGGCATGTACGAGCTATAAGTCCTGTTCTGGAGTCACTTACAGTGGAGTTGCAGAAAAACCACTAACATCCCATAGAAGAATAATTAAGTGAAAGAATACATGGCAGTTACAGAGCAGATAGGAGTTGAAAAAGAAACTTTTGCAAGGGTCCATTTGTTTAAGACCTCTCTCTCTTTTGCTCCCCACTTGCATATTTTGGGTTACCCCACCTATACGAATAAAAGCACTTTTTCTCAATGGAGAGAAACACAGAGAAATTTTGTGCCACATATATTTCAAATATGTTTTAAAACGCTAAAGTTTTTGAAAAATTAGTCCTGGGCCTTAACTGATTTTTCTTTCTCATTTTTCCTCATTCTATTCCTAAATTATTAGACAAGAATCGATTATTGTCTGAGAGACTTAAGATGTTTAACTTTGCTTTCCACAGAAACAGAAATATCCAAGTCCTTGGTTATTTTTCCGAGATTTACCTTAAACCCAATGCAAGGTCATTCATTTCATAAACTGACTTTACTATTCAAACACACATGCTTGAAAAATTAAAAATATCTCTTCAAAATGGCAAAAATAGTAATAAGCTGTTAAAAGTTTGAGGTTCTCCCTGGTATGGTGAGCACGGTTAGTATTTCATCCTAGGAGATACTTAAATATATAGAGTGGAATTTCCTTCTTAATTCTTTCTATCATGCTTCATGGTCTTAAAAAGGTACTGAATCTCTGCCTTTGAAAATGGGGAATATATAAATATTGAAAATTAGTTAAGGCTTACCATATACTTCAAAATAGCTTGCGCTGGACTGCATGAATGTGTTGCAACCATTTCATGTCTTGCTTTCCTCCTCTTTCCATCTCTGGATGGGCCAGGCTGGCTCTCACAGGATCAGACTCTACGAGAGGGAAGATTACAGAGGCCAGATGATGGAGTTCACTGAGGACTGCTCCTCTCTTCAGGACCGCTTCCACTTCAATGAGCTTTACTCCCTCCACGTGCTGGAGGGCTCCTGGGTCCTCTACGAGCTGCCCAACTACCGGGGGCGACAGTACCTGCTGAGGCCGGGGGACTATAGGCATTACCGTGACTGGGGGGCCACGAGTGCCCGAGTGGGCTCTTTGAGGAGAGTCATGGATTACTATTGAAATAAGTTCCTCATCAATTCTTAGTCTGGAAACTAATAAAATATTTTCTGTGTGCTCCTGGCATTGGTTTGCTTGTGTTTTTCTTTTGTCCTCCTCTTACTTTATTATTCACACACACACATACACAAACCCACACAACGCAAGTGGAAACCGAGATGTGTGACCCAGAACAAATAAAACACGCCTCTCACAATAAAAACATGCCTTCATATTAAGGAGAACTTTACAGTTTGCGAAGCACTTTTATAATACATTATCTCATTTGATTCTCTGGTGTTTAAACAAGATGTTTCTTCAAACCAGATTATTAAAAATCTGTTTAGATTTCAGTTTTTCTCTGAGGAGTGAGGCTCTACAAAGCTGAGGTTCAGAGATAGAGTGACCCAGTTATTAAGACAGGAATTCTGAAGCTGGGTTCCATAATGGGCTTCAGAAGGTTTTCGAATGCCCTAAACGGTATGTAAAAGTTGAGTTCACAGATCTCTGGTAGACTCTCTTGGTGCTGAGCCTGTCACATGACGCTCCCTGGACATGGAAACCTAAGTGGAGGAATGCTGGTGGAGAAAGAGAGAAGAAATGGTTCCGGAAAAACTTTTGCTTTCCTGATGGAGGGGAGGAGCTCCCCCTGATGCCACAATTCCCTCCTCTTTGGGCATTTTATACCCAAGAGGTGACAAGTGTGATGGAAATGCCAGAGTTTCAGAAATGCTAGCCTTGAGGTGGTCCAGCCCCTGAACCAATGTCTATCAGTCAGGGCTCTCCAGAGAACAGAACCAACAGGATACATATAGATAATATGAGATTTATGAGAAGTATTACCTCACCAATGGAGTCTGAGAAGTCCCATGATCTGCAAGCTGGAGAACCAAGAAAGCTGGTGGTGTAATTCAGTCCGAGTCCAAGGGTCTGAGAACCAGGAGCACTGGTATCTGAAGGCAAGAGAAGATGGATGTCTCAGCTTAAGCAGAGAACTAATTTGTCCTTCCTCCACCTTTTCGTTCTAGTCAGGCTCCCAACAGATTAGATGGTGCATTCACTACTAAGGACAATGCCAGCAATGTTTGACCTTCACAATCTGTGTAATGGGAGTAAAATAAACCCAAATTCATTTATGCCACTGTAATTGGTTGTTCTGTTATTTGTAGTTCAACACACATTTCTAGCTAATACAGAGTATATGTGACTTTTGCTGAGGTGATTGTTGAGTACTGTATTCAAAGAAATTCCTATTGGAAAATGCAAAAAAAAAAAAAAAAAGAAGAAGAAGAAGAACCAGGAGAAAAAGAAAGAAAGAGAAGGAGGCAAAGAGGAAGGAAGGAAATCAGGCACTATAGAACAAGGAAGTCATTTGATTTTTAACATATTTTAGACCTGGAGAGCATCTATAACTTAGATAACTCATTTTATGTACGGTAAGCTGAAGTCCAATTCTAATGTCAAACAATTAATAATGGAGGTGGCATCAGAAGCTAGAACCACAGCTCAGAGATCTGATTTTCCATTGTGGAATCAGACAGATTCTTGTCAAAGTACTGACAGCACTAGCTTACTGATTCTTACCATGAGGTCATTGCATAAGACCAAGCAGGAATTGAATTAAATAAATAGGATAACACAAAGCTTCATCCTCTCTATCTATATCTATGCACATCCCCCCACACAGTTAAATAAACGTACATAAGCTTGTACTTGTACGTATAGTATATGTGTGTGCAGGCGTGTTAGCAAACTATACACATAAGGCTATAGGGGAGTAGGGCACGATATTCAATTACATTGATTCTTCGGCTTTCTGTTCTGTCTTGTGCTCTCATTGCTAGAATTTTAGAAAGGAAGAGGGTGTGTATGTTCAAAGACTGATCTGATCAAGTCATTTCCCTGCTTAAAAACCTTCGATATTTCTCCACTGTCCACAAGGGAAAATTCTTCTTACAAGAACCTAGCCCCAACCCATCCACTCCCTCTCCTATTGACACTCTGACCCACCTGAGTCCTCCCAGCACACCAAGCATTTTCACATCTCTTTGCCTTTGCTCACATCGTTTCCATGCCTTGAATTACTCTTCTCCACCTTCCCTCTGGTGAGCAGCTCATTCTCTAAACCTTGATCAAAATTCAACCTCATCTCGGGGCGCCTGGGTGGCTCCGTCAGTTAAGCATCTGCCTTCGGCTCAGGTCATGATCCAGGGTCCTGGGATCGAGTCCCGCATCAGGCTCCCTGCTCAGTGAGGGAGCCTGCTTCTCCCTCTCCCTCTGCCCCTCCCCCTGCCGCTGCTCTCTCTCTTAAATAAATAAATAAAATCTTAAAAAAAAAATTCAACCTCATCTCTCAGCCAAAAATGAATCTGAATTGCTACAGGAACATTAGACTGGAAGTAGCAGAAGCTCCACATCAAAAGGACAAGCGATACAGAAATCTACTAGCTCATGTGACAGAAGTATTGGGATGGCACAGGATTTAGGGATGGTTGATTCAGCAGCTCAGCAATGTCATCAGGGCCCCAGGTTTTGTCTGTCTCCCACCATACTGAGCATCTGCATGGTCCTGGAGCAGGTCGGTATCCCTGGCAGCATACAAGGAAGGCTGGGTGAACACGAGCACCCAGCGATCTGTGCCTACAACACAGTTGTGCCCAGAGTACAGATTACCAGGATTAAAGAAGACCTTGAAATGTTATCAAGGTTCTTGAGTGTAAGCTTTGGTGATATAAGGTAATGGAATGGAAAGAGTAAAAGGAGAAAGCCCAAGGAGGGAAAGGAACCAATAAAAAAATATTTAAGACATTAATTATATTTATTATTGCTTTATTTCCTATTATAAAGTAAGAGGACTATAAGTACCTTAAAATAAACTGTTGTAAATGCTGCTTAATTCCCTTCTAATCCCTAGTATTCACCCCATTTTACTGTTTTCATACAGCCTCGTTAGAATTATTGAAATCAAGAAGTTAATATTGATAAAATTGACATAGATGTTTTCTTTTCTTTTTGTTCATGGAAAATGTTTTAAATTGTGGTAAAATACACATAACATAAAATTTACCATTATAACCACTTTTAAGTATTCAATTCGGTGGCATATAGCACATTTACGTTGCCGTGCTACCATCAGCAGCATTCATCTCCAGAACTTTGTCATCATCCCAGACTGAAACTCGGCACTCATTCATCACTAAGTCCCCATCCCCCACCTCCCAGTAGCCCCTCGTAACCACCATTCCACTCTCTGTCTCCACGAATCTGACTCCTATATGTACCTCAAATAAATGGAATCATACAGTATTCATCCTGCCTGGCTCATTTCACTGAGCATGGTGCTCTCAAGACTGGTCCATGTTGTGGCATTTATCAGAATTTCATTCCTTTTTAAGGCTGAATCATATTCCATTCTATGCATCTACCACATATTTTGCATCCATTCATCCCTCAATGCACATTTGGGTTGCTTCCATCTTTGGGCTCTTGTGAATAATGCTATGAACACTGGTGTACAAATATCTGCTTGAGTCCCTGCTTTCAATTATATTGCATATATGCATAGAAGGGAAATTGCTGGATCATCTGGTAATTCGATGTTTCACTTTTTGAAGAACTCCCAGTCTTCCATAGTGGCTGCAACATTTCATGTTCCCACCAGCAATGCACAACATTTCTAATTTTTCCACATCTTCCCTAACACTTGTTATTTTCTATTTTATTTTTGTGTTTTATAATAGCCATCCTTACAGGGATGAAGTAGTATCTCATTGTAATTTTGATTGCATTTCTCCAGTGATTAGTGATGTTAAGCATCTTTTTATATGACTATTGCCCATTTGTTTATCTTCCTTGGAAAAATGTCTATTCCCGTCCTTGTATTAAAAATTGGGTTTGTTTGTTTGGTTGGTTGGTTGGTTGGTTGGGGTTTTTTTGCTTTGTGCTTCTTGTTGCTGGATTGTAGGAGTTCTTTATATACTTTGGATACAAATGCCTTATCAGATATTTATGATTTACAAATATTTTCTTACATTCCATGGCCTTTCACTCTGTTGATAGTCTCCTTTGTCGCAGATTTTTTATTTTGATGAAGTCCAATTTACCTATTGTCTATGCTTTAGTGTCATATCTAAGAAATCATTGCCAAATTTAGTGTCATGAAACTTTTTACCCTCTGTTTCCTTCTAAGAGTTTATGGTTTTAGGTCTTTAGGTCTTTAATCCATTTTGAGTTAGTTTTTGTATATGGTGTGAGGTAGGAGTCTAACTTCATTCTTTTGTGTGTGGATATTCATTTTTCCCAGTATCATTTGTTAAAAAGACTGTCTTTTTCCCATTGAATGGTCCTGCCAACCTTGTCAAAAATCAGTTAACCATATATGTGAGGGCTTGTTTCTGGGTTTTTCCGTTCTCTTCCATTGGTCGATATGTCTATTGTTATGCTAGTACCACACTGTTTTGATCCGTGTGGCTTTGTAGTATGTTTTGAAATCAGAAAGTTCAAGTTCTCCAGTTGTTCTTCTTTTTCAAGATTGTTTTGGGGATTTAGGGTCCCTTGAGATTCTACGTGAATTTTAGGAGGGATTTTTTTTTATTCCTACATAAAAATTATTAGAATTTTGATAAGGACTGCATTGAATTGTAGATCACTTTGTGTAGGATTAATATCTGAACAATATTGAGTCTTCCAACCCATAAACATAAAATGTATTTCCATTTATTTATATCTTCTTTCCTTCAGCAATACTTCTCAGTGTGTAATATACTTACTTAAAAAGAAGTTTAACATATGGTGAGCATTTTCCATATACTTAAATAAATTCTTTGCAAACATGATTTTTGGTAGCTGCATAATATCTCATCAAACAGATGTCCTATAAGTTACCTAATTAATGCCCTATTTTGGACATTTCATTTGTGTCTTTTTTTATATATATTATAAACCATGGTCTGATAACATACTACCATACATAATGTTTGATAATCCAAACTAAAGAATGAAATAGTGTATCAGGTTGTTTCAAGTTGAGGAACTGCTTCTTCTGAAGCAGTGGTTTTCAACCAGTGTTGATTTTGCTCCCCCAGGGAACATGTCCAATGTCTGGAAACATTTTTGGTTGTCACAAATAGGAGACTAATGCTATTAACATCTTGTGGTTGACACCAGGGATGCTGCTAAACATCCTTAAATGCACAGGACAACCACCCACAGCAGAATTTTTTGACCCCAAATGTCAAAATAGTGTGAGGCTGAGAAACTCTGCTCTAAAGAGAGCTGAGCATCAGGAACTGCTGCGGATGGAGGTAGGGTCTTGGGGGAGGAAGGCGGACTCCAGCTCCTGGAGTCAGAGCCTTAACTACAGAGCAAGCAGGGCTTGCCCAGGGCTGGGAAAGGGAGAAAAGGCAGATGCTCTGGAAGATTGTAGGATTTTAAATTTGTTACATTTGCATGTTAACTTGTATTTATCAGCAGATAGAACTAATCTTAGCACTTAGTTTGCAAAACTTAAAAAGAAAGTTACCCTGTGAGTTGGAACCACCAGTGAGTCACCTCATGAATTTCAAAAGTGGGTCTCCACGCCTGTGCAGTGACAGGCACCCCAGCTGAGGCCCTGGAGAGGACCCTGGTCCAGCCCAGTCTCCAGGGAGCAGAGTGGAAGCCGGTGCCTAAACCCGCTTCCTCAAGGTCCAACGCCCCATCACCCTTCCTCAAGTGTTAGCAATATCTGCTGTACCCGCTTGTCAGTCTGTAGGGTCATGGAGAGGTCCTTCCTCTTACAGGGAAATCCCATCTTACTTTAAACGTACTATGGAGAAGGCAGGTTCTTCCCCATGTTCCAGATTCTCACACCAAAAAAATGCTCTCCAATCGAAACGTTTCATGCTAGGGTCCATTCTGACCTCAGACTCTGTCACTACCCGGCTCTGTTACTCAAAAGGAGATCGTCTTGAACTTTAAAAAGAAACTAAAATATTTCATTGCAATTATTAACTCAGTTTAAGGGCTTTTGCTCAGTTCCAAATTCCTAAATAGGCTTCATTTAAAGGCCCCAGAGGCACCAAGTGACAGTTTTAACGCGGGTCATCAATTCGAAAACACTGGAGAGTCTAAGAGAAAACATACAATAAGTCCCCCACCCCACCCCCGCCGTAATTATATAGAAAAAGAGAGAGAGAAAATCCCCTCCTCACCCCGCGGGCCCCTTTTGTGTTGTTCCTGCCAACGCAGCAACCCTCCTGCTATATAGTCGCGCGCGCCAGGGCGGCCCATCACTGACCTCCATCCACCAGCCATGGGGAAGGTGAGCCCAGCGCAGCCGCAGGCCGGGAGGGGGCCCCGCACGCCGGGGCTGGGGGCCAGGCCTCTGAGCCTTTCCCTCCCTTGCCTTGCAGATCACCTTCTACGAGGACCGCGGCTTCCAGGGCCGCCACTACGAATGCAGCAGTGACCACCCGAACCTGCAGCCCTACTTCAGCCGCTGCAACTCGGTGCGGGTGGACAGCGGCTGCTGGATGCTGTATGAGCAGCCCAACTATGCGGGCAGCCAGTACTTCCTGCGGCGCGGGGACTACCCCGACTACCAGCAGTGGCTGGGCCTCAGCGACTCGGTCCGCTCCTGCCGCCTCATCCCCCACGTGAGTCTGGCTCCCCGGCTCCTGCTGGGCCCTCCCGCCACCCCGGCGCTCCAGATGTGCCATTCAGACTACGGGGTGGCCGCCTTCTGTTGCTGGCTCTAACTATGTTCTCCTTTCCTTTGTGAATATCTCTAGGGTTTTCTAACACTGAAAATGTGGTGCAATGCTTTTAATTTAAAAGTTTATTTTGCTTTGCTAAAATTCAACTCACCGCTACTGGGGAAAAGAAATGCAGTAATTCCCGGGGTCCATGGCCCAGGTGAGGAAGGAGCAGCGTGTTGATACCGGTTCATCAGGTAGCCTGGGGCTAGTTCCTTGGGCTATTTCTCTCTCTCTTCATCTGTAAAATGGGGCCAATAAAAGTAGCTAATTCATAGGGTTGGAATAAGGATGAAAGGAGGGTACCTAGCACAAGGCGAGCTACCACTCCCCCTGAATATTAACTATTATGATGATGAACATCAAGTTCGGGTTTTTGTTCAGTCAGAACAAGTAACCAACAAGATGATTCTGGCAGCTTCTGCAGAACCCACTGTTCCCCAAATCAAGCCCCAGCAGCCTGAAATCCCACGGTTGGGGATTCTCTAATCTATGACACAGTCCCCTGGAAAATGTACCACTTCTGCGAAGTGTGAAACCCCCTCAGGGGGTGTAATGCCTTGATGGACCCAGACGAGCACGAGGAGCCTGAGGATCCGGGCTTCTCCTTCCCCGTCCGGACTTTTCTAATCACAGACTTAAAGCTCCAGTCATTAGCTTCTCGTAAAAGAAGAAAAGGCTAGAATGGTTGCTCCACGTGCGCCGGCCTGCTGTGAAGGCCAAATTAAATGATGTACACGTGGGTCCTTTCCCAACCGTGGGAGATAGCTTATTAGCAGTCTTTCATACTGCAGGACGACTGCTTGTGAGAACTTCTAAAGAGCGCTCAGGGGTGGGAGCAGGAAGACTTTGAGACACTCGGCACCCTCTGGGAAGGCAGATCAAAGAAGAGCAAGCGCTCAAGGAAAGACAGGCAGGATTTGCTCAGGACAAACAGCCTAACTTTCCATTTTTCTAAAGGTTGTATACTCCCTTGGTCCTGCGCAGGCCTCCTTCATGATCTTGAGCTTCCCTTTTTATTAATGACCTAAAACTGTTTTGCGCATACGTTAGAGCTGAGAACAGAGGCCTCATCTCTGTGATGGCTCTTGCTTTCCAGGATGTTAGAGTAGCAGGGCTTAAAGCAGAAGAGACTAAGGAACCACCCCAGAGCATCTGTGCCTCGCTTTCCGGAAAGCAATCTGACTTCCTTTCTCCCTCGCCTCTTCTAATGCTCTCAAGATTCAAAATAACGCCTTTTGCTAGGGATATGTTTGTCTTTTTATTTTAATATCTAATTATTTTTATATCATCCAAGGAGAACCCCGGACCACCAAAAGTCTATGAAGGATAGAGCAAAACAATTATATGCAAATTGTTACTTAAGAATGGTAGTAAATGGATCCAGTGTGTATGCTTCATAAAGGTTGTGCCCTCCCAAAAAACCCTAGGGAGCACCATTCACATATTCATCCATATCATGGTCTATGTGAATGGTGGTTTTGGTTTGTTTGTTTTTTTTTTTGAGTTTTGCAGTATACAACCTACCCAACTGTACAATGCAGCCATGGTATTGGTAGTCTCCTTTAATTTGGTCACCTCTGATATAGAAAAGATAAAGAGATGCCCATTCCCCCTGGTGGGGTGTGTGGCTGGTTGCGAAGGGCTAGGTTTTTGACTTTTCCTCATCTGCTGATTGCCAAACCCACAGACCAGCTCGCACAGGATCAGGATTTATGAGCAAGAGGACTACAGAGGCCAGATGGTAGAGATCACAGAGGACTGCTCCTCGCTTTATGACCGCTTCCACTTCAGTGAGATCCACTCCTTCCACGTGCTGGAGGGCTGCTGGGTCCTCTACGAGCTGCCCAACTACCGGGGGCGGCAGTACCTGCTGAGACCGGGGGACTACAGGCGCTACCACGACTGGGGGGCCACGAGTGCCCGAGTGGGCTCATTGAGAAGAGCCGTGGATTACTATTGAAATATTTTTACTCTACCCTATTCTCCATCTGGGAGCTAATAAAGTATTTCCCGTGTGTTTCATGCAGTCACGTGGTCCTCTTTTCCTTTCAGCCTCCTTGGAAGGGCTCAGCAGAAAGCAAGCTGGGAATGATGTGGGTTTGCTTACACATATCGGTGGAAAGGGTGGTATGGGGTAGCAGTTAAGAGCACAGCCCCTGGAGCCTGAATGCCTGGTCCAAATCCTTACCAGCGATAGGTGATGGGGCAAGTTCCTTAGCATTTGTTTTTGCCTTGGTTTTCTAATTTGTAAAAATTGGAGTAATAACACTCTTCATCTCATAAGATTGTGATATGGATTACATAAGTTTTTATTTTTAAATTTTTAATTTTCTTACAATGGTGCCAAGCACAAAGTAGATGTTATATAATAAACATTTATAACACAAATGTTCCTTGGTTATTATGGAGTATTTGGACCTTATAAACTAGTGCTTTTCAAACTATTAATGATGGATCAAGAATCACCTGCATCAGAATCACTTGGGACACTTGTTAAAATACACCCCGTGGGGCGCCTGGGTGGCTCAGTTGGTTAAGCGACTGCCTTCGGCTCAGGTCATGATCCTGGAGTCCCTGGATCGAGTCCCGCATCGGGCTCCCTGCTCGGCAGGGAGTCTGCTTTGCCCTCTGACCCTATCCCCTCTCATGTGTTCTCTCTCATTCTCTCTCTCTCAAATAAATAAATAAAATCTTTAAAATATATATATATATACCCCCAGCGGCTTCTTATGCAAATGGCATTTGAGAACCATGTCTAAATCTAGTTTTTTGTACTACAGAATTACATCCCAAAAGATTGAGCACCTTTTAGACACTGTGCCCGTTACTGGGAAATAAGAATGAGTAGAACAGGGGCGCCTGGGTGGCTCAGTCATTAGGATCCCGGGGTCCTGGGATTGAGCCATGCATCGGGCTCCCTGCTCAGTGGGGAGTCTTCTTCTCCCTCTGCCTCTGTCCCTCCCTCTGCTGTGCTCTCTCTCTCTCAGTTAAATAAATAAAATCATTTAAAAAAAAAAAAGATACTGCTCCAACATCTTCTGATAACTTTTCAGTGGAATGCTAGGAACAAGACACTGAAACAGAATCATCACACCCACATGACAGGCAGCATAATGGAGGGATTAGGAGTCTCAAATCCGCCTGGAGTTAGATCTGACTGCTTGGGTTTGAATGTGAACTGATCTTGTGTTAGCCAGGCTAGAGTCTTAGGTCAAGTTCCCCCAGACCCAGATCATGAACCAAAGATTCAGGAGGAGGTGATTTATCAGAGAAGTATTTCCAGGAGGAAAGGTGAGGGAGTAGAGAAGCAAGATAGAGAAGGGCAGGAAGCCAACTCAGTCTGATTCTGTGGAGGGCCCTAGAGCCGGGATCACCCTTTCTAGTGTCTCCTGCCCAGAGGCAAAGGAATTGGGGGGGGGAGGCTGGTATTTCCACACCAGTCCCTCTATCATTAGTCACTGGGGGAAGGAGGACACCCCAAGCTCCCAGACCCTTTGGACTCCCTTCACCTGCTGGCAAGAGGCAATCTTCAGAAAGTTGCAGGGTGAGCTGTTTCAGACAAGTCTGCAGATGCTGGGTAGGAGGGCAAGCACGCAGAGCTGGAAAGGGATCTGAGGGGGTCCAGGCAGAGCACACCTCCTCAGGATGACAGGGATAATATAATAACAGTGTGTCCCTTACACAGTGTGAGATTCAATGGTATAAGGCCTGTACGTACTCAGTGCAGTGTCTGGCACATAGTGAGTGCTCACCAAGTGTCTACGATGATGATTATTATTAGGTTCTGTGGAGTTGGAAGAAATGGGTATAAAGGTGGTAAAAATGTTCTGGACAGATCTTGTCCCATAGGGAAGAAAACATGGCACATATGAGGGGAACAAGGAGTGATTCAAGTTGGCTGAAGTGTTAGAGACCCAGAGGGGAGAAGTGAGAGAGAAGGTAGTCAGATGGTTAAGGCCAGAGCTGGGAAGGAGGTGGCATTAGTTAGTTAGTTGTTTTTTTTAAGATTTTTTACTTGAGAGGGAGAGAGAGTGCTGGGGGGTGTGGGGGCAGAGGGAGAGAGAGAGGGAAAGAAGCAGACTCCCCACAGAGCACAGAGACTAACAACGAGGGGCTTGATCCCACGACCCTGAGATCATGACCTGAGCTGAAATCAAGAGTCAGGCGCTTAACTGACTGAGCCACCCAGGTGCCCCAGGAGGTGGCATTATTGATGAGACCTTAGCTGAGACAGAAATGATGTCACAAGCTCCCAACCAGCATCTAGAACCTGAGCTGCAAAACAAAAAAGAATTTTTTAAAAAAGGGAGAGAGAGAACAACGGAGCAAGCAAAACCATTTGAAATGCACAAAAGCAAAAGCCAATAAAGGAGAAGTGTTCGTGCAAAGAGGAACGCTGCTTTCTCCGCAAGCACTGTGACCCCCTTCTCTTCCAAGAGGCAGCAGCTAGTATGACAAACACACTCATAACCTCGTAGGAACTTTGCCGAAACACTTCTAACTTTCTTTAAAAAAAAGCTATTTCTTTTCTCTAAAACCAAAATTGGAATATAGAATATTCTGTGATACGGTTGTTTCTGTTACTACTAACTGCTAACGTTGTTTAAAGTAAAAAGAGGAAGAGGTGAAGAAGGAAACAGAGACCAGCTAGCTAGCAGCCTTCAGCCTTCAGAAAAAAGAGGTCACTGGCTTAGGGCAGGTGGCATTTACAGAGGTGGGAAGTGGCCACATTGTGAAGACATTGTGAACACAGAAACTCCTATTGGATTCAACGTGGGTGTGATGACGGAGAGGGTTGGTCTGCACCACTAGAAGGATGGAGCTGTCTTCAACCCAAACAGGGGGAGCACGTTTGGGGAGGAAAACCAGGTGTCCCATTTTGGACAAGAGGAGTTTGAGATGTCTAGAAACATCTGGGTGGAGTTGTTAACCAGACAACTGGTTAATGGTTAACCAGGCAACCAGCCTGGGGTTCAGGAGAGAGGCATGGGCTGGAGATCAATGTTTGCAAGTCATCAGAGGGTAGATGGTATTGAAAGTCATAAATTGGGATAGGATCCTCAGGAAGTGTGTGTCGATGAAACCTTGGGCACTTCAGCTTTAAAATGAATGTCTGGGGGCACCTGGGTGGCTCAGTTGGTTAAGCGACTGCCTTTGGCTCAGGTCATGATCCTGGAGTCCTGGGATCGAGTCCCACATCGGGCTCCCTGCTCAGCAGGGAGTCTGCTTCTCTCTCTGACCTTCCCCCCTCTCATGTGCTCTCTCTCTCTCATTCTCTCTCTCAAATAGTCTTAAACAAATAAATAAATAAAAATTAAAAAAATTAAATGAATGTCTGAGGGGCACCCGGGTGGCACAATCGGTTAAGTGACCAACTCTTGGTTTCAGGTCAGGTCGTGATCTCAGGGTCATTAGATCGAGCCCTGCATCAGGCTCTGCGCTCTGTGTGACGTTTGCTTAAGACTCTCTCTCGCTCTCCCTTTGCCCCTCCCGCCTGCATGCATGCGCTCTCTCTCTATATATATAATAAATAATCTTTTAAAAAATAAAATAAAATGAATGTATGGGAGGGAGGGCTAACAAATAATGCTAAAGTTCAGTGACTTACACAATAAAAGTTTTCTCTTTCATTTAAAACAATTTAATTTAATTTAAAAAAAATTAAAAAGGGGTTTTTTTGTTTTTTGTTTTTTTATGAGGTGCCAGGGTGGCTCAGTCAGTTAAGTGTCCCTCTCTGGATCTCAGCTCAGGTCTTGATCTTGGGGTCATGAGTTCAAGCCCTACGCTGGGCTTCACACTGGCCGTGGAGCCTACTTAAAATATAATAATAATAATAAATATTTTTTAAATGTTTAAAGGTTTTTTTTAAATAAATGGTAATGACTTTTTAGCTAATTCTTAAAAGCAGATAAATCTGGAAACATGGAAGTCAGCAGGAACAATGCCAAGAAAATTAGAAAAGTGGAATCTAATTGCTGTTTCATATCACTTTTGATTTTCTGACCATTACACTGGAGAGCACTGTCTACCAGTTCATCAAGAAAATTTGGGGGGCTCCTAGCGACTCAGTCAGAAGAGCATGCGATTCTTGATCTCAAGAATGTGAGTTTGAGCCCGTTGGGTGTAGAGATTACTAAAAAAAAAAAAAAAGAAGGAAAAAAGAAAATTTGGATGGGGCGCCTGGGTGGCTCAGTCGTTAAGCGTCTGCCTTCGGCTCAGGTCATGATCCCAGTGTCCTGGGATCGAGCCCCACATCGGGCTCCCTGCTTGGCGGGAAGCCTGCTTCTCTCTCTCCCACTCCCTCTGCTTGTGTTCCCTCGTTCGCTGTGTCTCTCTCTGTCAAATAAATAAAATCTTTAAAAAAAAAAAAAAGAAAGAAAATTTGGGGGGGGGACCTGGGTGGCTCAGTCATTAAGCATCTGCCTTCCACTCAGGTCATGATCCTGGGGTCCTGGTGCCCCAAATAAATAAAATCTTAAAAAAAGAGAAAGAAGTCTTTTGCGCCACAGAGACTGAATAACTAAAAATTCCAAACAAAAAAAAAGTAGCTTCCTTCTCTTTTGCTTAGACAATGCTTTTACTTAATTTAGATGAGAGCTCCACCTAGTGCTCAGCAGAAAAAAGTCAAGTATGGTCTAAAAGCTTTTTTCAAAATCATATATATTAAGAGATTATTCTGTACCTTTTAAATATACTCTGCTAGGCAGTGTATGCAGGGCAAACTTATTATTAGCCAAAATGCTTATTAAACCAATGTAAATCTTATTCGTTTGAGAGCTTTGTGACACATTGTAAGCATTTCATAAGAGCAGCCAAAGAAAGGCATGACAATTGATCTGTGTTCACCGGAGCAGATGTGGCCCTTTCGAGCTGGAGAATCCAGCATTTGCACTGTGACTTTTAACAGATCCCTGTCTTCCTCCATCTTGCAACATGCGACAGATCCAATTTATAAAACTTCAGGTCCATGGGTAAGATACATTCCAAATCCTGCTTCAAACATTTCCTTCATTTCACCCTCAGACTCAACCCCTACTTACTTATGAGTTCTCAACCAACTCTTTTTTATATCCTTTGCATTTTTTTCTTACCATTGTATATGACTCATTGTTTACAGAGGTCTGATTCATCTCGTTTGGGGGAGAAAATAAACAGGAGAGCTATTTCAAATCTTGTTGGCTGACTTCCTGTGTTCCTCCGTCCCTCTCTCAGTGTCTACAGACATACAAGGATAGCCTCGTCCCATAGGTCTTAAAATCTCTCAGATCAACCTAGGAGTATGCAGAGATAGCGAATAGTGTGCAGCGTGGGTCCTCAATTGCCCATCCTTGCATTTGAAAGTCCCAACCTTGGTTCTTTCCAGTAACACCCAAGCTGTGCATCTTGAGGCTGCTTTGAGCAGTATCCTCCAAGCGATGTTTGTCTTTCTGCCTGAGCCCTCCTACTCCCAGTTTATGTTGGTTTCAAAGGTAGGAGTTGGGAACTGTTGCTAGAGCTCACAAATATAGTTCACCTTCTCTTACCCTTCGGGCTCTGTGAAGCATTCTAGAAAACCTTCGCTCTATGTCCCACATGGCCAGGGAATGCTGCAAACCAGCCCAGATCCCAGATCCCTTTGAGGATCTACCAGACTCCAGCTTTGAAACTGACCCTCTCCCTGACTTTGTGGCCACCTGCCTCACCCTCTCAGGGTCCTGGCCTGGAAAATAAGATAAACCCTGTCTTACCTCAACCATCTTTTCTTTCCAGGAAATCAAATGGGTCTGTTCCAAGCCAAGTCTTACCACCACGCCGCTGCCCATGTTTCAGATTCTTCCCTGTGGTTTTCATGCCCACAGCTCACTCTTTCCACTGACTTTGTAATTTTGTTCTTCATACATTTTCAAATTTTGTCCCACCAACTTGAATTTTGTTCTTCACAACTCTTCGTCTTTACTATGTATTTAATCTTAAAGGCTTTTTTCAGAATTGTTCTACCTCCCTGCCCCCTGCCCTCCATTATAAATCCATATTCAAGGATTCACAGAACACAATTTTGCATTTAAGAAGCAGCAGAAGTAGAAAAAAAAGGGGGGGCAGCAACAACAACAAGCTGAAATTCCCATAAATAATACTTCGGTTGGCACAGTGACAGTTTACCATAACCATCCAGCTAGTTTCTATTGAAAACATTGCTCTTGAATTCCCAAGAGCTAGTTTTGGGAGTCAAACTTAGATACTAACCTTACCCTGAGCCAGCTGTGGGACTTCAGGGAAGCGACCTAACCTCTCTAACCAAAGCTACAGTTTTCCCATCTCTGTAATAGGGATAATCTTAAATCCCACCTTATGGGGTTTTGTGAGACATAATAATAATAATATAATGCTATAAAATGCCTAGCATATAATAACTCATTCAACGTTAGCTATTATTATTATCACATTTTATTTATTTATTTTATTGTCCTAAGTATGATATTTTGTACTTGCTGTGGATTTTTAAAAATTATCCTGAAGCCCAAAGTTTAATTTAGGATGTCCTAGGATAAGGCAGTTTGGTTGCAAATCATGTAACTATAAGTGTATTTATGGAGCGACAGTACCTAGAATAAAGGAAACAATAGATGTACTGTCCTCCAAACTAGTCAAACAATTGTTTCGTTCTAGGCAATATATTGTAAAGGGATCATTACTAAAATGTCATATTTTCTGAAGAGGACATCAAGATTAGGAAGAGTCTAAAAACCATCTCTTGTGAGTAGATAAAGAAACTGGCACTATTTGGACCGAAGAAGAAAATTGTTAGTGTTTTCAGATATTTAAAATGCTACCACGTGAAAAGGAGCCTAGACTATTTTCTGTGTGAGCCCAGCATAGAATTAACACCAATGGGTGTAATTTGGGGGAAGGCTATTACAAGTTGAACATGAAGGAAATTTTAAAGGAGCCAGAGGTATCTGGCAATGCGATGGGAGCCTTGCAGCATGTCCAAGGAGGAGCTGACAGTCACTGGGTAATAAAGAGGGTTTCCATGTAGGTGGGAACTGAACTTAACAGTGCGTTCTCTTCTTACTCATGGGAGTTTGTTTATGTGATTCCAGGGAGGCATAGTAGACTCCTTTCACTGCAAGTGACAGATCCTCAACTCGAAAGAGTTTAAACTGAAACAGGATTAGAAGTGGGAAGTCACAGCTGTTCTCACACAGCGATGCATTCCAGAGTTCAAACAGTGATAAACTTCCTGCCATGTGGGCTTCACCCTTAAACAGGCTTTTTCCACGGGATGGTCCCTAGACACCCCAAGATCACCAGATCCCTCGTGTCCAAAATCCCTGTCTCTCTCCGAATGTCTGGTCAGGTCTCTCAAAAGGACTCCTGTTGATCCTGCAGGGGTGAGATGCCACCGCAGAACCATCCATGAGTGCTAGAGGTCAGCCTGCGCATGCTCTCCTCTTTCAGCCCTGGCCCCACGGCCACCGCGGTGCTGGGGGGATGGGAACTTGGGACCGTTAGCTCCACTGGGGGAGGAGTAGATGTCAAGAGATGCTGGGCTGACAAATGCTAACACATCTGCTACAGGAAGACTCCTGAATACACAGAGAACAGCCATGCCTCCAGTTTCTCTGGGTGATCCCAAGAAAGCCTTTTTTTCTGTAAGGTATTGCCCATTATCTACAGATGTAAAATATGGACAATACTTCATTTTTTCTTCTGTAGACATTTTCCCTGATAGGCCCACCTTTCCTTCCCTAAGCGTTTCCTTCTATTACGATAGATGATTATAATTTCCAAAGTAATCTGGAAATAAATTTCCTTCTAGGAATCAATAACTATTGGAATGCAGGAGCCAATTGGGTTCAATCTGGGGCAAGTGACTGGAAATGGAAGCTTAATTTACATTGGTTTAATTTGTAAATGAGCCATACCCTCCCTATAAGATAACTTTTGTCTTAAATGGAACAGAGAGCTTCCCAAGATTTTCAAAAATTCCCTTTCAGCAGAAAGGTTTTGTGTACAGTACAGATCTCATCACAGTGACATCTGCTTAAAATATCAATAAGTACTAGGCTCTGTAGTGCAATGGATAGCGCATTGGACTTCTAGTGCTAGCAAAATATCAGTAAGTACCTAAATTTCAACTCCTCTGTGGGTATGCACCGCCAGCCCCCCCACCCTGCTGCCCCGAATCTAAATAAAAGCTTCTGCTCTTCCTGTTCTCTGTGGCATTACTTAATCTTTTTAAGCACCCACAATACCAATGATGTCGAGTTAATAATATCAGCAGGAAAACTGTCAGACTTTAAAATCCCCATAGTCATCATTGTTTAATACATACGTGCAATTGGCTATTGGTGGTGTGGGTCTATATTTATTGATATGGAAATCTGTTCATGATATTTTAAGTAAAATAACATTTGTCAAAAGAGCCTCAAAGTATAATCTCATGTTTCTCTGTGCATCTGGAAATAGTCCGGAAAAATCAACACTACCATGTTAATGGCATTTGTCTCCAAGCTATGGGATTCGAGATGACATAAATTATTGTTTAGCTATTTTTTCTACAGTGAATATTTATCAATTATATAATAAGAAAGAAAAAGAAAAAAGAAAGTAAATAAAAATTTACAGTTTTGTCCCCAAACCAAACTGCCTGGATCATAAGTGCCTGGAGGTCAGGGGACCAATTTGGCTCAATATATAACAGACAGCGGCTAAGACCTTCCCTATATCAAGTATCATTGTAAAACTCAGAAAATAAATGTCACATACACATAGTCCTGGCTACCTGAGAGAGATAGGCATTCACAAAACTGATTTAAAATGGAACAAGAGGGGCACCTGGGTGGCTCAGTCCTTAGGCGTCTGCCTTCAGCTCAGGTCATGATCTCAGGGTCCTGGGATCGAGCCCCGCATTGGGCTCCCTGCTCTGCGGGAAGCCTGCTTCTCCCTCTCCCTCTCTCACTCCCCCTGCTTGTGTTCCCTCTCTCTCTGTGTCCCTCTCTGTCAAATAAATGAATAAAATCTTTTAAAAAATAAAATAAAATAAAATAAAATGGAACAAGAAATACGTGCTGTGAGAGTTTAACGTAATTCTGTGGCAGTGAGCAAAGAGACCCGGGGTGGTCTGTAAAACATGCAAGACAAGGCAAAAACAGAGACCTATCAAAATGGGTGCCCATGGTCCTGGGGCTGAACTGGGATCCCAAAGGAGTGACATGGGTCAGCCTCAAGGCTCAGGGCAAAAGTGATGTGCCAAACGGTATGGAAGCATTATCAATATTTTTACAACCAGTCCAGGAAGGAGGTGGCCCAGGAGCTGCACCTGGAAAATTAGTGCAAGGAATGGCAATGAGAAAAGAATATTCCAGGCAGAGGGGAGGGCAGATCGGAAGACATGGAAGGGAGGCCATGTCCTGGGTAATGTCCCAGATTCCTAGCATGGGGTTAGGAAGGGCATAGCTCCTTGTTGATGCTTGTAGGCTGGGAAGATAAGTACCCTGGGAACGCCCAGCACTGTCTGCTCTGGTGGGAGACCACTGGGGGGCACTTCCTTGGGTCAAGAGAGGAAAAAGCCGACACTGACAGCCCACAGCTGGGAGCCAGCCTGGCACTCAGCGAGGCCATCATGTTTTCCAATGCAACATAAACAATTTACAGAATGCTATCATCAGTTGAGGTCACTCTGTGGCCATGATGGAGCCAGACACAAACAAGACCACTCCCTCCCATGTTCGAGCACGGCAAGCAAGAACAAGGACACCAAAAACGGCAAAGATGACCAAACGTTCCAGATAACAGGGAGTGAGTGCTATTTCTTTCCCATTATAGCTTTAACCTCTCTCCATTCCTCCCACCTCCTAGATCATATTTAGATAATAGAACTGATCCCACCTTATGACCCTCCCCCAAATCACCTAACACAAGACCAAATCCCATCTATACGAGCCCCTCCAAACCCTTTTTACTGGACTGCCTTGTGGTGTGCAGCCTCCCTTGTTGCAACAAGAACCAATAAACTCAACTTCGTTCAACAATAGGTATGCTCCTTGTGGTCTTTGGCTGATGGGTAAAAGGTAGCAGAATACACCATCCCAAAATATGTCTCTTTGGCCTAAGGATTCTTTTGAGCTGATAATGTTTAAGAAACAGCAGACACAGGAGAAGCTCTGAGAACAGAGTACAAGTTGTCTTTTCGTAAGGGACATTTACATTTACCCCCCAAAATGTGATTTTTTTGGTGCCTTTATAAATGTCTCTCCATACCAGGAAGAGAAAGAAGGATGACTCTAAATCACAAGAAGATCTTATCAACAGAGAAAGCAGCCACTTAAATCTATAAAACAAACCTTACCCTTGTTTACCATGCTTTTCCTGATAGCCTCCCAGAACTGGTCTCCCCAGTGTACCCCAACATCTTTCTTTTGTCTTTAGCTAAAGAAGGTATTTAAGATGGTGGCTTGGGCTGTCTCAGGGAGTTACTTGGGAGTTTCCCTGGGAATCTCGCATGCATACATGAGGTCTACATATTAACAAACTGTGGTTTTCCCTTCTTAATCTGTCTTTTATTATAGAGTGTTTCAACCAAGAATTCAGAAGGGTAGAAAGTTATTTTTCCTCCTCTAAACTTTTGGCAGTTCAGATGGGACCCCCCTGGGACATACCACTTGCCCCAGAACCTGCAGGTGGGATCCTGGAAATCTGACAGAAACTGGTGAAGGGTAAGCATTCTTACCAAAGTCAGCTCTCCCAGATCTCTGCCTATAGTGCTCAATCGAGAAAGGAAGGTAAAATTTCACTCTCACATTTCTTTTTCAAATTCAGATTAGCAGGAGAAAAACATTTATAAGAATTAATTCTCTGGGGCGCCTGGGTGGCTCAGTTGGTTAAGCGACTGCCTTCGGCTCAGGTCATGCTCCTGGAGTCCCGGGATCGAGTCCCGCATCGGGCTCCCTGCTCGGCAGGGAGTCTGCTTCTCCCTCTGACCCTCCTCCCTCTTATGCTCTCTGTCTCTCATTCTCTCTCTCTCAAATAAATAAATAAAATCTTTAAAAAAAAAAATTAATTCTCTGATCATGACTCATGTGAATTTGGATTTGGGGTAACCACTGGTTATTGATCCTTTGGCTATTGCTTTCCTATTTATCTCATTTTGTGTCCTAAGAACTTAGCTAACTTTTAGAAAGCCCCTAAGGATGGGGGCTGATCGCCCTGGAAACTGACCTGAAATTAAAGTGTTGGAACTTTCAGCCCCCACCCCCACTTCCACGTCTGGGGAAAGGAGAGGGGCTGGAGACTGAGCTGAATCACCAATGGTCAATGATTTAACCAACCATGACTGGGTAATGAAGCCTCCTTAAAAAGCCAACAGGATGGGGTCTGGAGAGCTTCCTCATTGGTGAACACAGGGGGTACTAGGAGAGCGGTGTGCCCAGAGAGAGTTTGGAAGCTCAGAGCCCTTTGCCCCCAGGCCTTGCTGTATGCACCTCTGTCGTCTGGGCTGTTCTGCCCAAGACTGTTCAGTGACAATAAATGATATATGCATGACTACAGACTCTCTAGAACACTAAGACTGTCCAAGAAAATTTCAGGAACACTTAAAGGAATAGCCACTGCCTGAGAGAAATTAGTTTGATGACCGTGGTCTTGCTGCTAGCTGCTTTTAGTAAATGTCTTTTCTTTAAGCCAATAAATACAAAATTAAAACTAAAACAACTGAGTATTATGTTGAGTGAAATAAGTCAAACAGAGAAAGACATGTATCATATGATCTCACTGATATGAGGAATTCTTAATCGCAGGAAACAAACTGAGGGTTGCTGGAGTGGGGGGTGGGGGGTGGGGTGGGAGGGAAGGGGTGACTGGGTGATAGACACTGGGGAGGGTATGTGCTCTGGTAAGCGCTGTGAATTGTGCAAGACTGTTGAATCTCAGATCTGTACCTCTGAAACAAATAATGCAATATATGTTAAGAAAAAAAGAAGAAGAAGAAGGTAGCGGGAGGGGAAGAATGAAGCAGGGGAAATCGGAGGGGTAGACGAACCATGAGAGACAATGGACTCTGAAAAACAAACAGGGTTCTAGAGGGGAGGGGGGTGGGAGGATGGGTTAGCCTGGTGGTGGGTATTGAGGAGGGCACATTCTGCATGGAGCACTGGGTGTTGTGCACAAACAATGAATCATGGAACACTTCATCTAAAACTAATGATGTAATGTATGGGGATTAACATAAGAATAAAAAAAAAGAATAAAAAAAAAAACTAAAACAAATGAACATATCATTTTACAAAACATGTGTCATCTAGTAAATAAACTGTTTTCCCAAGTTCTGTGACTCACTGTAGCAAATTAATCAAACCCAAGAAGGAAGTCATGGAAGCCTCCAGGCTACAGCCAGTTGGTCAGAAGCCCAGGTGACAACTTGGGCTTTGACTGGTGTTTGAAGTGGGGTGGGGATGGGGGGCGGGGAGGAGGCAGGCTTGTAGGACCGAGTCCTTCACCTGTGGGATCAGATGCCACCTCCAGGTAGATAGTGTCAGAATTGAGTTAAATTGCAGGACACCCAGCTGGTGTCGCAGAATTGCTTGATGTGTGGAAAAATACCGCCCACCCGGTGACCAGGATACAGAAGTGTTCAGAGTCAACAATACCGTGTTTCTCCTTTACTTCGAAGCACCATAGTCCAATAGAAGGACCCAGGGCTTCTAGGAGAAGTGGTTAATCCTGGAGCAGGATCAGAGAAAATACAAGAGGAGTCTGGAACTTCTGGTGGTACCAGAAAGTAGGAAAATGCTAAAAGAAAAAGGGGGGAGCCAGGAAGGGAGAGACACAGGAGCCAACCTGATGGTGCTCCTAATGATGAAAGCTGTAACAATGTAAACTGCTAGACCTCAGCTTGCCCTGGGCAGTGAGGAGTCCCTGTCACTGCAGCCCTATAGGGAGCTTTTTAAAATGGTGACAGTGGGGGGGCACCCGGGTGGCTCAGTCAGTTAAGCCTCTGCCTTCGGCTCAGGTCAAGATCCCTCTGGGATCCTCAGGAGCTTGCTTCTCCCTCCCTCCGTCCTTCCAACCAACCACCCCCCAACTCCCCTCCTCCCCCTACACTCTCCCCTCCCCCGCTCATGTTCTCTCTCTCTCTCTCTCTCTCTCTCTCAAATAAATAAAATCTTTAAAAAAATAAAATAAAATGGTGACATTGGAAAGGGGCCTCTTCCCTACCCACTTCCTCACTGGAGCAATTAATTTTAATGTTTCTATTCGCTCAGAAGCAAACAAACAAAATTCCTCCTGAGGTATAATACACATTATTATCATTTTAGAAATAAAACCGATTGACACTGCTAAGATGCTTCTCCCCTGAGGTTTGCTTACATAGGAAAATACTGAAATTCTGGAAGCATCTGGAATATATGTGCGGATATGGGAGGCTGACTTGTTGGCACGGATAACCCACTCGTCGGTGAGCCAAGACTGAGCAGCCGTTGAGAGGACAGCCGCTCTGGAAGGCTGGCCGGCCACCTTGATAATCTTTCTTTCTGCCATGCAGCCAATCATAATAATTGACAATTACCGTGTTTCCAAGGCATGTGCCAATCACTTCACACCCATTTCAATCCTTTCAGAGCAACCTTGTGAGTTAGATACGAGTCCTATCTGCTGTACGGGGACATAGGTTCAGAATGGTTAAGTGATTAATCCAGGGCTACAGAGCAGAACCAGCACTGGAAGCCAGATCTCCCTGATTCCAGAATCCTCACATTTCACCAGTAAGCTCTACTGCCTCTGCGTGGAAGGAGACACAGGGGAAGTTTGGGGAAGGGGGCGGAGGACACAGACACATGTGTATACTATTTCCTGGCACATGCCATTTTTAGCAATAATTTACTCGAAGGTTGTAATCGCATCCAAAACAAGAAGGAAAGAGGCAGAGGGAGAGGCAGAGAAAGTGCCCCCCGGGCCCCAACCCAGAAGCCTGGAAACAAAGAAGAGAAGGACCTTTGAAAAACTCCAAAGCGGGAGCTGTTTGAAGAGACTTCAGGCCTGTAACGGTCAGGGAACCAAACTGTATGTTGTAGCTTCTGTCGTTAGACAAGATGGTGAGCAAGACCATAAAAGGTGTGCTGGTGGGGTCCCTGCTTCCAAGGGACATTCTTGCAATACATGTGTAGGTAGGCCTACCCTTGCAGTAATTTGGCCGCCTCCCCGTCAACAATCCTGGTTCATCTGGGGAGGAACGGGCTCGATAAGCCGGCACTCATGTTTCTACTGCAGGACCGATAGGGCATCTGCAAGCGTCTCCTCATAGAGACAAGTCGTACAAGATCAACGAGGAAAGAGAATGAAGGCAGGGCAAGTGCCACACTATCCCAGTAAGTCACTCTCGGTGAGAACACAGTAAGGATGCGTTCCAATGTTGCTCTCAGAGAACAGAGGAAACCTGTCTCTGTGCTCCCAGGAAGACAAGGAATGGGAGTGCAGGATGCCCCTGTGATCAGGCATCTTGGTAGTGAGGAGAGAGCTGGGTCACCTGGCTTGGAGAGGAGGCTGCTGAGTCCGTGAGGGGGGGCCAGAGACCCCTTCTATGATGCAGAGACTTAGGGGTGCAGAGAGTCTCCTTGTGGAATTCTTTTAAAAAGAAATTTTGTCAGCCCAGGACTGAAAACCCATAGCATTATGATTATAATTTATTATCTTGAGTTAAAAATAATATGAACTTTTTTTTGGTTCCGGTTTTTATAGAGAGGGAGGGGAGATGGGCAGAGGGAAAGAGAGAGAAAAAACCTTAAGCAGGCTCCATGCCCAGCATGGAGCCTGACTCCAGGCTCGATCTCACAACCCTGAAATCATGACCCTGAGATCAAGACCTGAGCCAAATCAAGAATTGGATGCTTAACCGATGAACCACCCAGGCGCCCCCCTTTTTTTTGGTTTTTATAGAAGAACAAATGTACCAGGATGGTTACTTGAAGGACCAGGAAGTCCACGATCTATCTTTAGAAGACAGAAAACAAAGGGACGAGCGGCTGAGAAGACCCAGGGAAAGAGTGGACACAACTCTGGGAGGCATGCTGGGGGTTCCTGGCAGGAGTTACCTACCACAGGAGCAGAGCTGTGCTCCCTACTCCAACAGAGGACTTCCCGGGGAAACGACCAAGTTTGAGAGAAGCACAAACCCCAGCAAGTTTTGCAATCCTAGCAGTGCCTAATGCGGTGTCAGTAACAAGAAGAACAGGAGCCGTGGAGATGGGCCTCGAGAGCTTGGCCAGGTGCCCGGAACCCACACCTCTGAGGCTACTGCACAAGTCCAGGCTTCTGTCCCAGCAGGGAACTCGGGCAAGATGGTGAGGCCAGTCAAGCAGGATAGAATTCCCACCAGAGGGCCAGGCAGGCTGGTGGGGAGAAGGAGCTTGGTGTCCAGGCAGCCATCTGGGATTTTGTTCACCTCTACTGCTTCTGAGAACACTGATTATAACATATGTTGGTTCCTAAGCCAACTCCCTCATTGGCCTCATGATTAGGTAATAGGAACGAAATCCTGTCAGCTTTAGGTAACAGGAACTGCTAGCAGCCGGGAGAACTTGAGCAGAGAGAGACAGAAGGGTCCCAGAAGGGCCAAACTCAACATTGGCTCAGACACAGGTGAAGACCCACAATGACAGGCACACATTCGTTCAGCTGATAGGTCAACAGAGACTCAGTGAACACACTATTACACCCCAGAAACCAGTGCTGCTGAGTTAAGCCAAGAAAGTTTGGAGATGGTAAGATAGGGGAGGGGACTAACACAGACCGAGCCCTTACTCTGTGCCCATCTCTCTATCAGCTTATGGAAGTGCAAAGAGGACCAAGACAGAGCCTTTCCCCTTAAGGAGCTCAGAGTCCGGCAGGAGAGCCAGGCCCACAATTAACTCGATGAGGTAAAATGTGGTTACCTGCGCGGAAGCTGAGGATGTGAAGGACTGCAGAGGCAAGGAAGAAGAAAGACGTGAATTCTTCCAGGGTAAGTAAGGAGAATTCCAGAAAAGGATTTGCTGTCTCACAAAGAGGTGACATTGGAGATGGAGTTTAAAGTCTGGGTAAGAATTTAACTGTGGAGAAAGAGCAGAAGGACTCAGCGCCAGAACATCGTGAGAAAGCCTGGAACACATTGAGGCATGAAGGGGCATGGTGCGTTAGGCGGGCTGGAGGAAGAAGGTGGGTCACAGGTCAGGGGTGACAGGTCAGAGAAGACCCTGGAGATATGGGGTGGAGCAGGGTATGAAGGACTTTCAGATAATAGGGGACCACGGAAGGCATTCAGCAGGCTTGGTGTAACTGGCCTGTTTCCTTAAAGACAAAGGACTGATAAACAGGAGAAGGGGCGGAAGCAGGAAACCCAGGGAACCACAGAGCATGTGCGGAGAACTGGGCCAAGTTCAGAGGACCTGCCCCATCAAAAAGGGACGGCCAGATGTATTTCGCCTCCCATCCACGGAAAAGAGGCCCAACGTGGCCAGATCCCCCCACTTTTCATGAAAATCTAGAACTGTACATTCTGATGTTGACTCTCCACCCACCACTCTGATTTTTAATATTGGCTTAAACTTTAATTTTTATTTTTTTAAAGATTTTATTTATTTATGCGAAAAAGAGAAAGTGGGAGGGTGCAGGGAGGGAGAAACAGACTCTCTGCTGAGCAGGGAGCCCGACATGGGGCTCGACATGGGGCTCAATCCCAGAACCCTGAGATCATGACCTGAGCTGAAGGCAGATGCTTAACCAACTGAGCCACCCCTTGGCTTAGACTTTTAAAAATCACCCTGTGGGGCAAGCAAAATTTCCTCAGTTACATTTCTGCACAATTAGGATCAAAGGAGAGATTGAAAATTAAGTCAGTATAGTTTGATAATTAAGCCCTGGAGTCAGACTGACCTAGGTTTGAAATCGGGTTTTCCCACTAACCAGGAGGCCAGGGGTAAGTTAGGTTAGTCTCTCTGAGCCTCAATGTGCAAGATGGGTGGCCAGGTTATTGTAAAGGACAAACAAATATGCTAAGCGTTTAGCACAGAATTTGGCATGCTCAATATATGTAAGCTTCTGTTGTTAAATCTATTGTATTATCAATCTTGTACATTTTATTATGCAATCAATGCATTATTCTCCTTTTCTTGAGTTCTTTTAAGATTTAAAGCACAAGTAACTACTACAACATTAAAAAAAATTCTATTTTCGCAGTTTTGATACCCATAGTAGTAAGAAAAGTAAGGAAAAACGTAACCGATATATTTACCCTCCCTTAGGGGGAAAAAAAAGGGGGGGGGAAATATGGACCTAAAATTCATAGACTCTTTCTCCCAAAAATATGCAGTAATTACATTTTAAAAAGAGTCTCGTCCTTTCTCTCCCTTCCTTTAAAGTCTTGCACCTAAGTTTTAACTTAGTAAAAAAATGTCCAGCTTCCATTTTCAATAATAATGGAGTTTTGTAAACATTTTTAAGAACCTAACCTAAACTTAAAATTAACTTAACCTAAACTTAAAATTAAAGGCAAAGTTGATCTCTTAAAGAAGCCTATATGAACAACTATCTCACCTGCTAGAGATAAATGTTCAGTGTTTTACACTTAATCCTCAAAATATTTTTTTTTAAGAAGGTTCCATGATGGATGTGGAGCCCAACATGGGGCCTGCTTCTCCCTCTCCCTCTCACCCTGCTTGTGCTCTCTCTCTCTCTCTCTCTGTCAGATAAATAAATAAAATCTTTTTTAAAAAAGGATTTTATTTATTCATTTGTGAGAGAGAAAAAGAGAGCACAGGTCAGGGGGGCGGAGGAAGAGGGAGAAGCAGACTCCTCACCAAGCAGGGAGCCTGACGTGGGGCTCGATCTCACAACCCTGAGATCATGACCTGAGCCAAAACCAAGAGCTGGACCCTTAACCAGCTGCACCACCCAGAGCCCTAGTTGGTAGCTTGTTTTATGCCACAGCCTGTAGCCAATACCCCAGCTACTCAACGGGCAAGCTAGCTACCAGCTGCATCATTAGGAGGAACACAGATGCCGAAGTCTATTCAAAACACCCTGATTTCTCAGGTCAACACCCTGTCAACTTCAACTATATAAAGCAGAACATGATTTCCTTCTTCCTTGGAATTTAGAATGTTGGGTTTTTTTCACATGGTACTGGAAGAACTTAGGGTTACGTAAGGGCTTCCTGTCGATGAAAGTGAGTGGACCCTGGAATGGAATTAATGTGTAAAGTTGTAAGATTGTTCTACCACAAACTGTCTAAAGACTAGGGTCAATGACCTTGCTGATCTCTTCAAGGCCAGTCTGGGAGTGATCTGCAAAATAATCCCATTCCTTTGAATGGCCAAGTCTTCCCACAACCATATGCCTAATATGGCCCTTTAATCTATTATCTCATTTTGAAAACCAGACTTGGAACTTCTGTAAAGTTCTAAAATCGAGGTTTTGTAAAGCTCCCGCTTGTAACTAGCAGTGGGATTGTGTGACGAGAAGAGGTTTGATTTGGGATCACAAGTGCCCAATAAGCTTCTTGTTAGTTGCATGGTTTTATGTAACTCTCTGAGCCTCAGTTTCCTTTTCTGTCACATACCAACACAAATTCCTGCCTTATCTGCTTCACCAGCTTTTTGCGAGGAGCAAATGCAATAACATTCAGGAAGCCAATATTGAACTGGACCTTGTTCTACTTTATCGCAGGGGTAGACCCATGTAATTATTCTATAATAAAACTGCAGCTCACAGAGCCACTCAACTTCAAACACATTCCTAGACTCTCCCCCAAGTGAGCAGCTATTCATATTTGAACATTTTAATAAATGTGGATAGAAGTTCATTTAAAGCTTAGCCTCCCTCCCCTTTAGGGAAACAATCATATTTTCTCCTTTAATAAAGATAGTTATGAATTGCTTAGTGGATTTTCATTCCTTTCTTTGTAATTCGTCTATTTTTACATTTAGATTGTGGATATGTTTCCTGAGACAATATTTTTTTTAATCCGTGTGTTATTTCTGGCTGCCATTTTTTTTTTCCATCTTGAGCTTTTAATTCTTTAATGGGTACATATCCGTCTTTAGTGTCTAGTAGATTCTCCACCACCTCCTCTTACCTATTTCCTCTCTCCACAGACCATCAATGTTGCATCTGCTCAAACCCCGTCAGCCCATCGCTCCGAGACATTCCACTGGAGCAGTGGAATGCTGGCTGCACATGTGAATCACCTGGGGAGCTTTTCCAAACATCCTGAAGCTTGGTTTCACCCCAAAGATGGGATTGAGTTATTCTGACACAGGGCTGAGGCATCCCGATGTTTGCAAAATTCCCCAGCCGATTCGCATGTGTAGGCAGGACTTTCAACCACAGGGATAATTTGCTTTCTGAACAAAGTGTCTATTTTTTTTAAGTTTATTTGTTTATTTATGTAATTTCTACAGCCAACATGGGGCTCGAACTCACAACCCCAAGATCAAGAGTTGCATGCTCGGGGCGCCTGGGTGGCTCAGTTGTTAAGTGTCTGCCTTAGGCTCAGGTCATGATCCCAGGGTCCTGGGATGAAGCCCCACATTGGGCTCCCTCCTCGATGGGAAGCCTGCTTCTCCCTCTCCCGCTCCCCTGCTTGTGTTCCCTCTCTTGCTGTGTCTCTCTCTCTGTCAAATAAATAAATAAAATCTTAAAAAAAAAAGAGTTGTATGCTCCTCCGACTGAGCCAGCCAGGTGCCCCATGAACAAAGTGTTTAAATAGTTGCCAGCTTTACACACAAGGCAAATAGTCTTCTTTGCTAATTCTATTTAGGTTCTTAATCTCAAGACATTATAAGATTTTATTTTATTTATTAGAGAGAGAGAGCGCGCGTACAAGCAGGGGGAGTGGCAGGCAGAGGGAGAAGCAGGCTCCCTGCTGAGCAAGGAGCCCGATGTGGGACTCGATCCCAGGACCCTGGGATCATGACCTCAGCCAAAAGTAGACGCTTCACCGACTGAGCCACCCAGGCGTCCCCAGACATTATAGATGTCAATTCAAAAGAACTTCATAACCAGTTATGTAAGGTTGTGTGTATCTCATGGGCTCTACGTCCACAGGGCTACTTGGTCTGTGAGGGAATGTCACATGCCTGCACAGGGGGAAGTTCTTCGTGCCGAGAGGGAAAGCCCTTGACATATACTGGGATCTTTTGACCCCTCCACACACAGCTCAAGATGCCTTGCAAAAGCCCCTGGCCAGGGGCTGAAGAGCTGGTGTTCTTCATGTAAAAGTAGGACAGAAATTAGGAAATAGACCCAGACAAAGAGGAGGGTGGGCTCGTTGGGCTGAGTGGGTGACCACCATCTGTACCACTGACTCTGACTAGTGTACCATGTGCCAAATCATCAGTATCAGGTAAAACCCGCCCCTACCGGCCCAGTCCTACTCAGGTCACCATCTCCCACCCTCCTGCCTCATTTCCACTCACGCATCACTTCCTGATGATCTTGAGTTCCCCTGGCTCCTGACCTCTGCTCTGCTTCCTATTTCCAACTCTACTGTGCACTCAATCTAACTTCTTCAGTTTGGCCCATGGCAATCCTTCTTAGACAAAACTGTGTACTCTACCGGAGGCCCAGATCCTTCCTGCCATGCTGGATAGAAGACGGGGATTAGGAGAAAATGAAGTTAAGTGGGGGCCAGCTCATGAAAAGCCTCAGATCCATGCTAAGACCTCTGTTCTACAGACAAAAAGGCTCTACCATGCTAGGTTTATGCAGAGGAGTAATACTACTGTCAGTAATTCTTAGAACTCGAACTCAGCTTTGGAGACAGGTTGGTGAGAGGAAACACTGAAGGCCGGTGATGATTATAACACTTGGGGCTGGTTTTGCTGGGATATGGGCTAATCAATTGTAGTGGGAAGGGGGGGTTCAATCTGCTGCAGCTGACAGAGAACTTTCAGGAAGTATTTATGTAAATACTTGATCTAATCCAACTACTTTTTACCCCATCAGTATTGTCCTTGTGTTCAACATCCTGGGCCTCACCTCTCCCCCTTAAAAAAGACAGGGGTACCTATAGAATTACTCTATAATAAGAAAACTCACATTTGATTAGGGCTTCACAACTGACAAAGGACTTTCTCAAAGTCTCCCTCGATCCCTGTTCCAACCCTGTGGGATGGACATGAATATCCTCACTTTAACAGATGAGACTCAGAATGCACGACTTGCCCAAAGCCCCAGAAATGGTAAACGGGCAAGTAAAAACTCAGTCCCGGTTCTTCAGACAATTTCAGTGCTGCCTTCCCCTCAACACAACCACCTCCACAAGGAAAAGGAGGCTTGTCTATTTCCTTTCATACTGGGAATGCTGGGACACAGCAAAGTTCATTTTGCATTATTCTAGGTCATCTACTCTATTATAATTATTTTACTGGAAACATTAAGGCTTTGCCAAGGAGGATCACTGTTAACTTATTTTGTTTATCTTTACCAAAACCAAAGGGATGCCTGGGTGGCTCAGTGTGTTAAGCGTCTGCCTTCGGCTCGGGTCATGGTCCCAGGGTCCTGGGATCGAGCCCCGCATCGGGCTCCCTGCTCAGCGGGAAGCCTGCTTCTCCCTCTCCCTCTGCCTCTCCCCCTGCTTGTGCTCTCTCTCTCTCTCTCTGACAAATAAATACATAAAATCTTTAAAAAACAAAAAACAATACATTCAAAGTATATTTCCACGTCTGTACATTTCACCTTTGTTAAGGAAAAAAAAATTGGGTTGCAAAGGAATCTTGCCAGCTTCAGTTCCTTTGGCGGGAAGTTTGGACCCCTGTTCACGTCGTTCCCCCATGTCCCAACACACTCAACTTCACACTCTCATCTCAAGCCCCACCCACCTTCAAGCAGGTGGTGGGACACACAGGTGTGTGCCCACACACACAGAAACACACACACACAGCATGGAGGGCAACAGGCAGGAAGACTGTTAGGAAGAAGACAAAATTCAGGGGACCCGAGGATGGATGTGACATGAGGGTAGAATGCCAAGCATTTGGACAAAAACCGCCAAGCACGGTTTTGGATTAAAATGAACTCAGAGGAAGAGTCTTTACCTAAAAAACCTAGAGCTCATCTTTACAGCTCATTTCTTTGGTTGTCCAAGTATATGGGAGCTTGTGCTCAGCTCAGGAGACACCGCTGCTTTATCGTTTGGGGTGAGTGGGTATTGGCAGATGAGAATATTGGAGAAAAACGGTTGTCCGGCGGCATTTAAGTGTTATGCCTAATTCGTCCACTAGAGGGAGACCACAGACAGGCATTTGTGGCATTTCCCGTAACAGCGGGAAGTTTCCATGGTTTTTGCTTAGCTTCATCTCTCCTTGAGCGTCAGAGGAGCACAAAATGCTCCACAGATACTAAAAACTCAAGTGAACATTTACACATTTACATATGTAAATGTTGTTCTAGAGCCTTGCCCGACAGTAGGGTATAAATTCCTACCAAATGCTCATGACCTTAGAAAGAAAAAAGTGAAAAAGTGAAAAAGGAGTGATTTTTAAAAATCTTTTCTTGGCTTTTACACATCCTGAAAGAGCCAGCCACAAATCACAGATCTGGTACTATTTCTGATTTATTAGTACCCCCCATGCCCATGTCCCTCCTATCTGCTGCACCCCTCACCCCTACAGAAAGCATTCCACGATGGATCTGCTACATGATATCATCTGTTTCTCACTGAGGCAACTAATGAACAAATATAATTATATTATAGACAATATAATTGTCTACAGACAAATCAAAAGCAGAACAAACAATAATTTGCCACATCCTGTTAAATAATCTAGGATGAAATCAAGATTAGACCAAGACATATCCAGTGTATTACTCCAGAGAATAAGATTTCTTTAGCATCCATTAGAGCCAAGCATTCTAGGAAATTTTTAGAAATGAATGGAAAGCTCTCACGGTAACGGCTCACAGCCTATATGGTCTAGCCATTGCCTACCTCCGGGACTCTCTCCTCTCCTCTCGTTCCTTCCTTCTTCACATCGTGCCTTTTCCATCACCTAAGTTGTGCAGGTCCCCCTTGCTTGAAATGTTCGGCTTCCATCATCTAACAAGCGGCTTCTTATCATTCAAGTTCCAAATTAATTGTCACTTCCTAGGAAAAGACTTCCTAAAGCACCCACTCCTATCTGCCCTTCCCAACAGAACCCTGCTCTCCAGCAGGGCACTTTGCCGCCCAGGATACCAGTCCACACTGCCCAGCCTCGCTAGCAGCTGGATGTGGCCATGTTTCTGGCTAATGGGGTGTAAGTGAAAATGTGGAGTGGGACTTCCTAGAAGCCTCCTTGAAGAGAAGCAGACAAGCCCTTCTTCCTATTTGCCTTTATCCTACTATCTGGAATGCAGGTGTAATAACTGGAACTTCGGGAAGCATCTTGTATCCTGAGATGGCAGTGACAAGGGACAGATAGGAGCCAGAAAGACTAATGGAACTGTGGAATGGGGGCAGAGCATACAACATCAGCCTCTAGGTATCTTTTATGCGGGAGATAGAAATGAACCGTTTCTTTAAATCACTGCTACTCATAGCTTTCCTATTCCGCGCCACCATACCTTAAGACTAACTAAATATACCACACCCATCTCTGGACACATTACCCTCTTTTCTTCACTCCCTGAAACAGCTCATTCATTTGTGTTTCCATGAGAGCAGGGTCCAGGTCTCCCTGGCCCCCTGCAGTATCCCTAGCACCTATGACGGTATGACATTTCCATGCAGGAATTCCCTCCCAGAGTTTCTCAAAAGTTGGTGTTGTTTTGAGTTCAGGGAAGAATCCACCGAGAACTCAGTTGAGGAAAGTATTAAAATTCTTCCCACAAGAAATAAAGTTAAACAATCTTCAGGGAGATGTTACTCGTTTGAAGGAATCCACCAGCCTCTGTAATTAGCGATATACAGTGGGAAAAAAAATGGGTACGTTTTCAGCAGCGATGCTACTTTACTTTGCTGTAACCCAAGTGTCTTATTCAAACACCTGAAAGCTGGAGCCTTGAGAACGGGGGGCAGAACGGCATACACACTGTAGATTCTGAACATGAGAAAGATGAAAGCAAGTAATTCAGATTCAGATGATGTAGCTGGTGCCAATCAGTATGAGCTGCAAGATGATGTCCTTCTGGCAATTTATAGAAGAAGAAAAATGGTAAACCTTTTAAGAATTTTCTCCATTGTGGGGCGCCTGGGTGGCTCAGTTGTTAAGCATCTGCCTTTGGCTCAGGTCATGATCCCAGGGTCCTGGGATGGAGCCCTGCATTGGGCTCCCTGCTCTGCAGGGAGCCTGCTTCTCCCTCTCCCACTCCCCCTGCTTGTGTTCCCTCTCTTGCTGTGTCTCTCTCTCTGTGTTAAATAAATAAAATCTTAAAAAAAGAAGAAGAAGAATTTTCTCTAGTGAGAAATTCTCTCTTTGCAACAAGAATAGGGAAAAAAACAAAAAACAAAAAACTTACAGGTCATTTTGAACTGCAAAACACTCTGGAACACATTAAAAGAAAAAAAAAAGATCGAAAAAGATTTTTAAAGACTCTAAACCTGATAAAAAATTATTTTCTTCCCACTAAAACAAGGATACTTTTGGAAAGAGGAGTATTTTAAAATTGTGAGACATTGAAATTGCTTAATCAGCAGTTGAAGTGTGAAGAAACCACAGTGCAAAATCTTCTAAGCAAAATCAGAATTCTGCTTTGAGCAGTATGCTTTTAAAAGAAATTAGAATCTAACTGCTTAATGCAGAATAAAGGTCTAATAAACATTTAAGCAATGTTAGTAGTTTATAGGAGGTGGACACCTTTTTTGCTTTGGCAAACAAGAATGAAGTAATTCAATTAGCAAAATCATTAATGGAAAGACTTGTGAAGGAAAATATGCTATATCAGAAGAAATGCAAAAGAAGTGTTGTGGTCTATCCATCGTGGAGTCTGACACTGATCTAAAGTCAGAATTAGCAAAAATAATATGGACTTCAAGGGCAAGATCGAAATCAGAGAAGACTATTTTAATCATTGGGAAAAAGGGAATGAATTTATAATAAGCAACAGGTACCTTAATGACCAACTTGAAGATGCTTCTAGACACACTCTCAACAATTCAACTCATGTCAACACACAATGAAAGATCTTTCTACATCTGGAATATTTGTCATAAAACAAGGATCAAGACAATTAGGGCAATTTATGCTTTATAGGTCTTTAAATTTCATTTTAAGAATGATAACTTAAAATTTAATTGTATTTTTCAATTTTTAAAATTATTTGGGATTTGTTTTATGTTGATATTTCCTTTTTTTATTTATTTTTATTTATTTATTTTATTTATTTATTTTTATTTTTTATTCCTATGTTAATCCCCATACATTACATCATTAGTTTTAGATGTAGTGTTCCATGATTCATTGTTTGTGAGTAACACCCAGTGCTCCATGCAGAATGTGCCCTCCTCAATACCCATCACCAGGCTAACCCATCTTCCCACCCCCCTCCCCTCTAGAACCCTCAGTTTGTTTTTCAGGTCCTGAGAGAGAGAGTTTGCACAAGCGGGGGCAGGGGCAGAGGCAGAGGGAGAAGGGGCCCCCACACTGAGCAGGGAGCCCGATGAGGGACTCGATCCCAGGACCCTGGGATCAGGACCTGAGAAGGCAGATGCCTAACCCACTGAGCCACCCAGGTGCCCCTCTTTTAATATTTTCTATTATCAAAGGTCTGTATCAGGTAGAGTTTGTTTTTACATGTCATTAAAATGTATTATCTTATACCAGTATATATGTTCATAATAATAATAAACAGTGCATTTGTTACTACCTTTTTCACAGAAAGTTTTTCACAGAAAGTTTTAATATAACCCTATCATAGAAAAATGATTCACTGTTTATGATGGTCAGTCATTTAAAACATGTAAAGAGGGATGCCTGGGTGGCTCAGTCGTTAAGTGTCTGCCTTCGGCTCGGGTCATGATCTCAGGGTCCTGGGATCGAGCCCCGCATCGGCCTCCCTGCTCGGTGAGAATTCTGCCTGCTTCTCCCTCTCCCTCTGCTGCGCCCCCTGCTTGTGCTCTCTCTCTCTCTGACAAATAAATAAAAAAAATCTTAAAAAAAATAAAAAAGTAAAACATGTAAAGAAGATATTATAGAAAAATACAGAATAACTTAAGATTTTGAGAACTCCCAAGAATTCCTAGGGATTCCCATTTCTTGTTCCAGGGTCCTGAAGATTGATATCTATTGGGAATTTACAAGCAGTGGTAGAGCGCCGGGCACAGAGCAGACTCTCGGCTCTGTTTAGAACGAGCAGATGGTATTTTGTTTAATAGGCCAGCAGGAGATGTGAATATGCCCATTTCACACGTTAGAAATTCGGGGCCTCCTTTGAGGCCAATGTAGAGCAACACCCTTGAAATTCTCAAAAGCTCTAGGCACACCCTGAAGATTCGTAGAAGTACTGCGGGGGCTACCCTTACATTCTTTTTTTTTTTTTTTTTTTAAGATTATTTATTTATTTATTTGAGAGAAAGAGAGCACATGAGAGGGGGGAGGGTCGGGAGGGTCAGAGGGAGAAGCAGACTCCCTGCCGAGCAGGGAGCCCGATGCGGGACTCGATCCTGGGACTCCAGGATCATGACCTGAGCTGAAGGCAGTCCCTTAACCAACTGAGCCACCCAGGCGCCCCTGCCCTTACATTCTTGTGGCGAAGCTCGGGTCATGATCTCAGGGTCGTGGGATCAAGCCCCATGTTGGGCTCTGTGCTCAGCGTAGTCTGCCTGAGGATTCTCTCTCCCTCTGCCCCTCCCCCCTGCTCTCTCTCTCTCTCTCTTTCTCTCTCTAAAAAAAAATAAATAAATTTCAAAATCTTTTAAAAAATTGACTTAGGAAAAATTGACATCTCTGTGATGTTGGGTCATCCTATCCAAGAATAGAAGATGTTTTAATTATAAGGGCTTCATAGAATATTTTAATATCTGGTAGGGCTAGTCCCCACTCACAAGTTTTCTTTTCCTGACTATTCCTGCCTGTTTATTTTTACTTATTTTTTTTCCTGCCTGTTTATTTTTTCATGTAAGTTTTCATATAAGCTAATTGGGCCCCATGAAAACATGTATTGCTATTTTTATTGGAATTGTGATCATTAATTAATTGAATTAGGGAGAACTGACATGTCTTCCAAGTCCAATCACTTCAAAATAGATATTTTTAGTTTGAATGTACACGCAGACACACACACACATACACACATACACCCCCCAGATTCTAAAAATTCATGCCCATTTTTGAAATGACCAATTTCATTCAGTTCCACTAGTATTTACACATCACCTACTGTTTGCAGATTGCTGTCAGAAAATACAGGCAGATGAGCAAGCCATGGTCTCTGCCCTGAAGATAACCACCTGAAGGGGGCAATAAGCACTTCCATAAATGACTACAATTTTTATAAATGACTACAACTAGACTTACATAGCATTTAATGTTTACCAGTTGGGGTAGCATCTCTCTGAGCTACAGAAGTCTAGAGCCTAAATATCCATGTGAAGTGCTCACTTAATGTCTCCAGTCATCCATGGTAGAAATGCGATTTGTTTGCTCTTGTGTATGCCACGTGCTGATTTCTCCAGATACCCTGATCGCCTTCAGCATGGATCCACATCCACAAATGCTCTCCTCCAGAGAAGAAAGGATTAAGGTGAGACCATTGATTCACTCTACAATATTGAATGAGTGACTAACTGCTCTGGGAGCTGAGATCATAGTGGATAACAAGAAAGACCACATCCCTCCTTGTGATGACTGCTTTCTAGAAGCAGAGACAGAAAACAGACACATTAAATTATGTAACATCATTTCAAATAACGATAGGAGCCAGAAGAAGAGTACAGCAAGTCAAGAAGAGAAAGAGGGAAATGCTATTTTAGATAGGATGGCGAGGGCAAGCCTTCTTGAGGAGAAAGTATTTGGGCAGACTCGAATGATGTGAATGGGCAAATCGTGTGAAGGTCCCTGGAGAAGAGCTTTCTGTGCATGCAGGAGCATCTGCGGAGCTAGGGACAGCATGGAAGCCAGCACAGCCAGAAGAGAAAGCCAGGGAGAAGAATGGAAGGAAAGGCTTGAGGTAGGCAGTGCCTAGATCAGGTAGGGACTCTGGGCAACAAGGAGTTTGGATTTTGTTCTGTGAGAAGGGATGCTTTTAGCAGAGGTCTGATCTATGTGTTCAATCTGGCTACCATGGGGAGAATAGATCCCAGTGAGGGTCAGAAGTGGAGAACTGGTTAGGAGTCATTGGTGTTGTTCATGTGCAAGATGACAGGGGCTTGGACCGATGAACGGCTGTAAAAAGGAAAAGAAGCACAGAAATGCAGGGATTTTTTAGAAGTTGAGCTAACAGGACTTGCTGACAGACTGAATTTGGGAGTAAGGGGAAGACAGGAGCCAAGGGTGTCTCTGTGGTTTTTAGCTTGAGCAACCTGGTAAATACCAGTGCCATATATTGAGAAGGGATGACTACTGGAGAAGGAGCCAATTTGGGGCAAAAAATCTGAAGGTGTATTTTGGATTATTTCAAGATACTTGGTTAATAATTATTTCAAGAATCTTGGTTACTTCCCACTAATTTTTAATATCTCAGTGTAAGTTGTATGTTCCTTTCTCATTCTTCTTTAGTATCCAATTAGAGCTGTTCCCAGGAAGACAGTTAAGTCAGGTGTAAAAGAAGGTATGGTAAATGAGCACTTGATCATTTCTCAAAGGCTCCAGCAAGATCTTTGTATAAAAAGGAATTAATCAATATTAGTGTTGGTAATAAAGGATGTTTGGGTCTAACTGATTTCAGTTGTAATCAAGCAGGGGAAAAAAAATTAACAGAGGTTAAACAAAGTTGTTTGCCATGTTTTGCAGGGTCAGAAACAGAGATGCACTTACAGCTTACCACTGGCTCTGTTCGGGCAGATGGTGCAAGATCAGAACGCACTGCTTACCTGGGGGGCAGATACCTTAACAGGTAATCAAGGCCTGATATAATCTCTGGACCGGAGTCGCTTAGTCATGGAACATTTTCTTAGCATTTGTCATACATGGGGCACTGTGCTAGGGACTGTCGCTGTCACATCCTGCACTGCTATTGTTCTTCTTGAACACCTCTTTGTTCTCAGGGGGTCTCCCATGACTTCCTAAAGGCAATTGATTGTTTGGGGTTTGTTCATAGAACCATGATGAGCCTTTAAGACCAAATACATACCTTAATGAGATCATAAATGGGTTAAGGCCTGTGAAGTCTTGTGAGGTGTTCAGGTGAGAAGCTCTCTGTAGTACCCACTGATACTATCTTTACCTTAAAAATAGCTCTTAAGGGGCACCTGGGTGGCTCAGTTGTTAAGTGTCTGCCTTCGGCTCAGGTCATGATCCCAGGGTCCTGGGATCGAGTCCCACTTGGGGCTCCCTGCTCTGCGGGAAGCCTGCTTCTCCCTCTCCTACCCCCACTGCTTTTGTTCCCTCTCTCACCGTCTCTCTCTCTGTCAAATAAATAAATAAAAATCTTAAAAAAAAAAAAAAATAGCTCTTAAACAAAATAATAAGCAAAATCTGGATCCAAAAAAAAAAAAAGCTGTGAAGGGGATATTCTTTATAAAGATCTTAGTTTCTCCAGTCGGTTCTCTCCTGGCTAAGTGAGAATCCCAGGTATTTTGTGAATGATGAGGAAATACAGCCATCTCAGGCCCCAGCACTAAGTCTTAGCAGGTAGAGCAGGGCAGAGTATCTTCAGCTATCGTGAACCATTAATTGTTTTGCATTGTGTAGGAAAAGCACAGTGGGATCGGGCCAATTATGAATGATTGACATCTTAAGCAACAAATGCACAAATTTTCTTTCTAAAATTCAAAAGATTTTTTTTCTTAAAGTAATATATTTTAACAGAAAATTTTAAATACAGAAAATTATTAAAAAGAACTCTATAACAACTCCTCAGAAGTTACCACTGTTAATATTTTATTTATATAGCATATATATCCACATACACGTATATATCTATAAATCCTCTTTTAGGAATATTGATTTCTATGAGTGTATAAAAAAAGAGCATGATTGAAATTTGAAAGATCAACTCCTAACAGACTTCAAGTTATAGGGAAAAGTTGCTTAGCACAGACATAATAATAGTTATTTGCATTTTATAGCACATCTTCTGTGTATTTTCTCTTATTAATACTACTAATAGCTATTATTAATATCATTCAGAACAATGATACTATTAACAATTAATAATACTTGTTATTAATTATTATTGTTGAAATATTGATAACCGAGGAAAGAATAGCTTCTGGGAGACAAAAGTCCAGCCCCAAGTTACGGTTAGATACAAGACAATGAACCGTATTAAGCCTCAGTTTCCTCAAATGTTCAATAAAAATCCTGTCCTAGATGAAGTTTGAGGCTTCTTCCAGTTTTAAAATCCCATCCAAGTCTTGTTGTAGAATATGGGCACTTCTTGACATGCATTTCTTGAGATGCAAAATTTCACTTTCGAATATTTTTTGAATATTTTATCTAAAATACACCTGTTTTCAAGCAAAGAAAAAATGGATCACATTTTGAAAAATATTCGAATGCTTTGAAGATGGGGCCTATTTACAAAGACCAATTTGTTTCCCTGCATCATTTTAGCATGCAACTCTACTCTAGTCCTGAAGCTTCCTAAGTACTGAGGCTTCAGAGAGTGGAGGTGGAGGAAGCTTATTACCATGGAGATAGATGGGAGCAAATGGTCACATCATCAAAAGCAAACTAGAAATGTACAAAGCTTTTGTGATGCTGATCCTTTTTTTTTTTTTTAAGTAAGAAGAAGAAGGAAAAAAGGCACAAATAAAAGGACAGATCTCCCTCATTAAATCCAACACTAATTTAGTAATCAGTGAAATAAAGGTACTCTTGAAAGCCTGCTCCCAGAAAATACAGTACAACAAAGAAGCACAAAAGGTTGCGGGCTGCCAGGTGTAATTTCCAGGTACTCCAAGTGCATTTGGACTCTCCATTCTCTTAGCTTTGCTCTACAGATTGGCTGTCTTTCACGGTAGATTTGAACTCTCCATTTAGTCACCCCAGTGTGTTATCCAAATATTTAGGAGGGAAAAAATTGCAAGAAAATAACCTTTAATTTTTATGGTTCTCCAAAGGAAACTGCTCAAAATTAAGAGGTCTGAGAAGCTAAAAATGAGTGTTAATTTATTTTTCTGTTTATTACCTATCACTTTGGATAATCTGGAAATAATTTTGACAGTAGGGTAAGAGTCAAAGTTGGGATAAAAGTCAAAATCTACAGAAAGTAACTTAAATCAGAATACAGTCACCATCAATTAGATTCATGCATGTGGGTATATATATAGCTTTTCTATTAACCCTATCCATTATTTCACATTACTCTGGCAGAAGCTGCCAAAAGCCTAAAGGCAGGAAAGATTTATACTCAGTTCTTCATAAATATTCAAAAGAAAGGAAATCATTTAAGAATAAATATATAAAACTTAAAGAACTTAGCCAAGATTCTGCCTTGAAATTTCAGTCTATAAGTTAGAAATAGTAATTGCATGGGATATTTTAGAGACTGACGTGATGTTTTAAAAGTGTTTTGTGCTATTCAGAGAGAAAATGCAATTTGTTATATTTTAAGTGTGAATTATGAGGAAAAAATGTCTCTTCTTCTTATCTTCCTCTTCCTCCTCCTCTTTTTCCTCTTCTTTTCCCACTTCAGATTTTCCTCTTTGCCTATAGCAGTAAGAGAGAAGACTCTCCACAATTATAAAAACATTAATTTCCTTAATTGATCTATAAATTCAATGCAGAACCAAATAAAACACCAAGGTAATTTTTTATAACTTGAGAAAATAGTACTAAAGTTCATTAGGAAATGGAAATGGGGGCGCCTGGGTGGCTCAGTTGGTTAAGCAACTGCCTTCGGCTCAGGTCATGATCCTGGAGTCCCGGGATCGAGTCCCGCATCGGGCTCCCTGCTCAGCGGGGAGTCTGCTTCTCCCTCTCCCGCTCCCCCCTCTTGTGCTCTCTCTCTCTCACTCTCTCTCTCAAATAAATAAATAAAATCTTTAAAAAAAAAAAAGGAAATGGAAATGGGTAATTAGAAAAATTCTGAAAAAAGAGTAATGGGAAAATAATTAGTACAACCATATCTTATAATAGTATAATAATCAACATATTTTATTCTAGAGAAGAAATATATAGCTAGATAGAATAGAATAAAAGGTTCAGAAATAAATCCAAATATGTATTGAACTTAATGTGTGAAAAAGGTAGATAGATCAAATTTATGGGAGGTGAGGGGGAAGGAAGATGTATTAGTTAATAAATAGTGGCAAGTAAACTGGCTAGGAATGAAAAAATAAAATAAAATGGTCTTTACCATACTCTTTTTATGCAAAAAAATTTTCAGGGGATTTAAAGATTTTCAACATAAAGAAATAAAGTTATAATATTAGTAGATGAAAACTTTGGTGAATTTATTATTTGGTGGATAATCTTGTCATACAAAAACACTTTCTAAGACACGTAATCCTAAAGTCTTAAAGGAAGAGAAAAACAAATTTGAACACGTACGAACTGGATAAAAAGATTACAATACACTTGGCAAAGAAATTATCATTAATATAAAAACACATGGTACAACTCAACAAGTCAAATCAAATCAGAAGAAAAATGGTCAAATATGTTAAAATCCTCATCTCTTTCACAATTAAATAATTACATATCAAGGGATGCCTGGGTAGCTTGGTCAATTAAGCCAAGTCTTGCTTAACCTTCTGCTCAAGTCCTGATCCTGGGGTCCTGGGATCAAGTCCGGAGTCCCACATCGGGCTCCTTGCTCAGCGGGAAGCCTTCTTCTCCCTCTGCCCGCTGCTCCCCCTGCTTGTTCTTGTGCTCTCTCTCTCTCTCTCTGACAAATAAATGAAATCTTTAAAAAATAATAATTCTGTATCAAAAACAATGAGTATATCCATACAACAAAACATTATTTAGCAATAAAAAGTAGCATTGTTTAGGGGCACCTGGATAGCTCAGTTGGTTAAATGTCTGACTTCAGCTCAGGTCATGATCTCAGGGTCCTGTGATTGAGCCCCATGTGGGGCTCTGCACTCAGTGGGGAGTCTGCTTGTTCCTCTGCCCCCCTCATGCTCGCTCTCTCTCTTTTAAAAAAGTAGCATTATTTATTATATCTAAAAAGTGTAAACAATCCAAATGCTCATCAACTGATGAATAGATAAACCGAATGTGGTATATCCATCCATACCATGGAATATTATTCAGCTCTAAAGAGGAATGAAGTACTGATAAATGCTACAGTGTGGGTGAACCTTGAAAACACTATGTTATGTGAAAGAAGCCATACACAAAAGAGCACATGTTGTATGATTCCAGTTACAGGAAATCCCCAGCCAGACAAATATAGCAAGACTGAGAGTAGATTAGTAGTTGCCTAGGACTGGGGGATTGAGAATCAGGGGAAAATGGGAGTGACTGTTAATGGGTACAGAACTTTGTTTTGTTGTTGTTGTTGTTGAGGTCATGAAAATTGAGTGTGATGATGGTTGCACGATTCTGTGAATGCACTCAAACCACTGAATTGTGCATGTTAAATGGGTGAGTTGTCTGGTATGTGAATTACATCTCAATAAAACTGTGTTTTTTAAGTCTTATTTAAGAAAACAATGAGGTATATGAATTTGCTTATCAGATTACAAAGCTCAGTAAACAGTGGTGGAAGTGCAAATTGGCACACTGTTTTGGCAAATGACTTGGCAATACCTTTCAAAATTCAAATAAATTCAGCAATTCAAACTCAAAAAATTAACCATATGTGTATTTACAAAAACTTGGCAAGTTGCATACAGAAGAATATTGTGTGCAATAGGAAAATCTGAAACTCTGGAGGTTGCCATTTAAGGGAATATTATATACCTTTTCAAAATATCATAGAGTTACATGGGCTGACATGGAAAGACTCCAAGAAAACAATAAAAATAATATTCACTGAGCACTTGCTACATGCCACTCTTTCGAGTGCTTTACATGCGATAACCCACCTAATCCTCTTTGCAACCCTATATTTTTTCTTATTATTACCTCCATTTTATAAATGATGGCACTGAGAAACACAGGGAGGATTAAGTAACTTGCCTAAGATCCGGTAGCTACTAAGTGGTAGAAACCAAGTTTCTTGCATAAATTTCAAAAGTGGATATTGGGTACCTGGGTGGCTCAGTCAGTTAGAGTCTGCCTTCGGTTCAGGTCATGATTTCAGGATCCTGGGGTCAAGCCCCGCATCAGGCTCCCTGCTCCGCGGGGAGTAGGCTTCTCCCTCTGCCCCTCCCCCTGCTCATGCACGTGCTTTCTCGTTCTCTCTCTCTCAAATAAAAATCTAAAAAAATAAAAAATAAAAAGTGGATATATTTAGAGATTTCAGGGGCTCATCACAAAAAATAGCTATGTGAGATGATATGTTAATTAGCTTGACTTAGTAACCATTTCACTATGTATATGTCTATCAAATCATTGTGTTGTACATCCTAAATATTTTTAAATTTTTTTATTTAAAAATTTTTATTTAAAAAATCATAGGAAAGGGTCAACATCAAATGTGTGATTGTGGTTGCCTATGAAGATGGAAAGAGGAGAATGGAATTAGGTTCAAGCTACAATATTTTCTTAATAAAATATCAAAAGCAAATATCACACAGTATTAATATTTGTTGATTCTGACAGTGGGCACAAATGTATTTGTTATATTAATCCTTGTATTTTTCTATAAATTTGAAGGTTTTCACTTTTCTAACAAATATTCTTTCCACCACACTAACCTGCCTCCTGATTGGTTACTAGACAGCAAATGGACAAACACTCTTACGGAATAAGGTAGGGTTTTTGTGGGGGAGGGAAAGGGGTCAGCGTTTAGTTACTTTGTGTGCTTTATGGTCTACAGTCTCCACTGCTGATTGAAAGCATTTGGCTGAAGCCGTGAGGGTACCTAGGACCTGACCCCTCTTTCTCATTCTAGCTCCCTGGTGTCTAGACTGCTCATGCCCAGGCTCTAGTCCAATCTAGTTTGAAACACTATTGATGGTGCCTCAGTCATTCAACATGGGTTTCATCACATCACTTCCTTGCACAAATGCCTTCAAACTCTCTTGAGGGAGGAAGACTTCATTGTTAGCTTGGGTGTCGAGTCTTCCTCAGTCTCACCTAAATCTCTTTCCACAGTTACTGCCCACGAGGTTACCCTCCATACTTGCATTACTGTTTGATGTACACCATTTTTGCCTTATCCCTAGATCAGCCTGTCCCCCTTCCTCTCTGTCTTTCTCTACCGCAGCCTTACTTCAAGATCCAACTACCCAACGTCTTCCCTAGAGCCTTCCATGACCACCCCAGCCTGGCTTCCTGATCAGGGTTATTCAAACCACAGCAAAGCCCGACTTCCTTAAACTCTCCCCCAAATCACCTAACACAAGCTCAATGCCTATAAGGAATTGGAAACTCTCTTCCTGAGATGCCCCCTGCTTCCCCCTGGTGTGTGCTCTCCTTCCCCATAATGAATAAAAAACCCAACTTTGTTAACTGCAGGAGTCTGCCTGGGTGACCAAGAGCACTAATGCATTAGATCGGGTGAAAGAAGAAAGTCACAAAAAATAAAAATTTCCATTCAAATGAAGTTAATAAAAGTCAATACTAATTAAATTGTTTAGGGATGCATTACCACATAGGTGATAAAACTGTATAGAAATAAAAGTAAGAAAAGGATTATCAGAAATGTTGGTATAGTGTTAGTTCTAAGGGGAAGGAAGGGATTGAATGGGTTGAGACATAATCACGGAGTGAGCTCCAGGGAAGGATGTCACTTACGAGACAGCATAGGTAGAAGCTAGCAAAAGCCTGGAAATGGATGTGAGAGCTGTGTGTGTGATCTCTCCTCCATTTGTGTCTGGGGAGAGGATTCAAGCATTATTCCACTTCACAGGGAGTGGATTCAAGAGCATGCTTGGTGATAAAGCTTCAGTCCGGACATAGCTTGCTTTATTCAAGGATGAGGAAGGAGAACAAAACACTGCAACCTCACAAAAAGCTTCTGCGGAGTACGAGAAAGAAAACAATTTTCAGAAGACTCCCAGGAAGAGCTTGCGCCAGGAATTGATCCCCTGTAGGATATAAAAGAAAACTTCAGGGAACTGATAGCCCTCATTGGCCCAAGACAGCCATTTAACAAGGGAAGAGTTATGTGTTATGAAAAGAAGAGAATACAAGGAGAACACATTTGGATGAAATAAAAATGCAGCAAGATTTTTAAAGGAAGGATGATGTGATAAGGAAAGATGGAAAGGAAATTAAAACAGAATGCTAGAATTAAGGAAAAAAACATGGGAGGCATAGCAAAATGGATGCTGTAGTGACATAGAGGACAAGTTAAGTCACTATCAAAGTACAAAGAGGAGGACAAAGAGATGAAACAGGTAAGATGACAGAACGGAAAGACAGCAAAGAAGAGAGTCAACTGGTGTTCCTTAAGAAAAACCCACAACAATGGGAAAAACACAGCCGCCAGGGATGGGCTAGGAGAGTGATTCTCCCCGGAGGGTGGGGATGAGGATGCAGCCCTGGGGGGCGCCGGATGGGGATTGCCCTGTCAGGAATGGTGTGCCTTTAAATTGCAGTAATGAATGACTGCTGGTCGGGCTGTGCCGAGTCCTTCGATTTTGTCAGGGAAAAAAAAATACATCGGAACCATTGTAAAATAGATCTGAGATAAAGATAGTGAACGAATGTGCGAATGCAAATGTTTAACAAGATCGGAAGTGCTAAACCACATCCCACGTGAAATGGATCAAGAGAAACCCACATCTAGACACATTTGGACAAAACTTTTGAACCATAGGGTAAACGGGAGGGGGGGGCGGTGAAATGCTACCGTATCCATTTTCTCCTTTTGTTTTTCCATTTTTCTCCTTAAAAAAGAGTACCCAAAACAAACAAACTAAAAAAATAGATTTGTCCCAAGCTTTTCTTTCTCTGCCACATAAAATTCCTAATGACAATGAGGCAATGCTTACAGGATGCTAAGGAGTGAGGTTGGAATCTAATCACGTTCAGGGAAAGATAATGTGAAGACTTGAATTTGCAAGCATTCAGAGAGAATGCCACCTATGTGCCCTTTTCAAAAATTACTTCACATGGCCTCTAACAAACGTATGAACTGGTAAGTCATGGAATGAAACCATTGGTGGTGAGTGCTAAAATCAATTAAAACTGAGATAGTGGTAACCAGAGGAAGAGGTGGATTATTCATTAACATCTCCATCCTCTATATGACAAAATTATTTTCTTTTTTTTCTTTAAGATTTTATTTATTTATTTATTTGTGAGAGAGAGAGCACGAGCAGGGGGGCAGAGGGAGAGGGAGAAGCAGGGTCCCTGCTGGACAGGGAGTCCAACGAGGGGCTCAATCCCAGGACCCTGGGATCATGACCTGAGCCAAAGGCAGATACTTAATCGACTAAGCCACCCAGGCACCCCGGCAAAATTATTTTCAGTAATAATCATTAAATAAAACAATAATAATGGTCAGAGAACAAATGCAGGAAGTAAAAATAGTTTATTGAATTTTTATGTATAATATATAAATAATGAAATTATTAGATTAATGATAAAGGGAAATATGGATTACCACTTTTTAATTACAGTGTTGTGGGATTTTTTTTGGCAAGGAAAAAAAACTCGAACTCTTGTACCTATGTATTCTTTGGTCACATAATGAATAATAGCATTATTATAATTTAGTAATAGTTAGACAAATTGAAAACAAGAAGAAATTTCTATTTTAAAGATAACACTTGGGGCACCTGGGTGGCTCAGTCGGTTAAGCATCTGACTCTTGATCTCAGCTCAGGTCTTGATCTCAGGGTCGTCCCATGTTGGGCTCCATGGCAGGGGTGGGGCTCACTTAAAAAAATTTGTAAAGATACTATTCAAATTCAGTAAGATATTTAATACATAAACTAAATTTTTTGCTTTCTAATAAAAAATATCCACTTTGCAGTTTGTACTGTATCACTGTTTTTATCTTGGGAATCTTTTAAATACCCCAAATCCAAGAACTCACAAGGGATTACAGAACTGAACTTAACTCATGTTCTGATTCCTTGTCTTTGCAATCGTCATTGTTATTACTTATTTCAGATCTGCTGCTTAACCACAGGCACTTAGTACCACAAGGGCTGGAAACACCAACTGGACCCCTAACGTGACTGGAACAATCCTGAACCATTATAAAGTTACCTTTGAAATGAGCCTCTGTGTCGGCATGTGCTGTTGGAAGCTCAGTGTATGACTGGGAATTCTTTCAATTAATGTCCATGTCTAGCACAACACTCACTAGGGCACCTGCCGGGGTGGCTCAGTGGGTTAAGCGTCTGCCTTTGTCTCAAGTCATGATCCCAGGGTTCTGGGATTGAGTCCCGCATCGGGCTCCCTGCTCGGAGTCTGCTTCTCCCTCTGCCCTTCCTCCACTGGTGCTGTCTCTCACTATCTCTCTCTCTCTCTTTTTTTAAAAAGAACATGATGTTTACTAAAGGATAAGTAATAATAAAATGTGCAATGTTCAGGTATTCCTGCAAATTATTTAACCTCAGCAATGGTTGAAGATTTAGGCCAAAGATTTTTCAACGAGAAATATTTAATTACTGACTTTGTTGACATTTGCTGGCACATGGCGTTAATAAAGGGCAGACAACTTCACTTGGCTTCATTGTCGTTCCCATCACTCGGCCCTTGGTCTACCACTAGTTCGAATAATTCTGGTCAATCTGGCTGTGAAACTAAATGCCAGACCATAGATCTCTCTTTTTTTTAATTATCCTCCAAAGAGAGGGCTGGGGTTTCATCAGATAGAATCATGCTCTCACTGCATGTGTCAGGAAGCCGATAGAAAGGTTTAAGCAAGCGAGAGAAATAGTTTTTCCAAGTAACAGCTCAGGGCTGATAGAGCAGCTGTATGTTGCTGTCAAGTGATGCACGCTCCCTCTGATTTTTTGAACAAACATCCCTCCCTTTTGTCTTTTGCCCTTAAGCTCACAAAACAGTGCCAAACCTCAAGATCCTGTGCCGACATGTTATGCAAGATGTAGCACAAAAAGCAAAGGCAGGGTGCCTGGGTGGCTCAGTTGGTTGGGCAACTGCCTTCAGCTCGGGTCATGATCCTGGAGTCACGGGATCGAGTCCCGCATCGGGCTCACTGCTCAGCGGGGAGTCTGCTTCTCCCTCTCCCGCTCCCCCCTCTCGTGCTCACTCTCTCTCTCTCAAATAAATAAATTAAAAAAAAAAAAAAAAAGCAAAGGCAACATTCTCCCAAAACCAAATCTGTCCCTTCTTATGAGGAAAACATTAACTTTCCTAAAAGTCTCATCCACCAGATTTCTGTTTATATCTCCTTGGTTAGAACTTGTCATCTGGCCACTCATAACTGCAAGAGAGAGTGGGAAATAAAGTCTTCTTTTACCTGGGTGCATTGCCATCCCACATAAAATTGGGGTTCTTTTGGGATGGGGGAATGGATATTGTTTAGGTAAAGTGCTTGGAAATTAAAACTATTAAATTCCTCTGTTGCTGGAAAGGTACTGAAATAAAGTTGGGTGTACTTGAATTCCCCATAAGGAGAAACCTGTGGTCGAGAATCGCTACAATTTTAATCATTCCGGTGCTATCACATGAGAAAGTTCCATGCTGTGGTCCGGATATTTGTGCCTCACCAAAATTCATGTTGAAATCCTCACCCCCCAAGATGATGATATCAAGAGATGATTAGGAGATCCCAATCACCATTGAGGGTGATTAGATCAGGAGGGTAGAGGCCTCACGAGGGAAGGGATTGGTGCCTTATTAAAGAGACCCGAAGGAAGGACCTTGCCCCTTCCACCATGTGAGAACACAGGGAGCAGAGTGTCTTCTATGAGGAAGCAGTTCTTAACCAGACACAAATCTGCCGGTGCTATGATCTTGGACTTCCCAGCCTCCATAACAATGATAAATACATTTCTGTTGTTTATAAGCTACTCAGTCTGCAGTATTTTATTATATTAACAGGAAGGATGATCCATTAAGAAAGATGCTTAACTGATATCGCAGAGACTAATTGTTCTGGGCCAAAATTATTTCAGTTTCTACTTTTTTGTATTTTAGTATTTTTCTACTTCGTAGCTTAATATTTTTTCCATTACTTTCTTTCTTTTGTGTGTGTGACCAAGAAAGGATAAAATAGTGTATTATCATATTCAATCACCATGAATAAATATCATAAGGTCTGGAGACTTAAAACCAGGAGCCGGCTACTACAAAGGCAAATATCGATGCTCTTTTTCTGTCCACTCATCTTTCAAGTTCTTTTTTTTTTAAAGATGTTTATTTATTTATTTGACAGAGACAGAGAGAGAACACAAGCAGGGCGAGCAGCAAGGCAGAGGGAGAAGGAGAAGCAGGCTTCCCATTGAGTGGGGAGCCCAATGTGGGGCTCAATCCCAGGACTCTGGGATCATGACCCAAGCTGAAGGCAGACACTTAACTGACTGAGCCAGGCATCCCTCATCTTTCAAGTTCTTGAATTTGCCTTGAGTGAAGCACCCATGGGCCACTAAGCAATACTAACCATTTACCATTTGTGTATAAGTCATTGGGCCCATCCACAAAGCAACTCCCAGAAGGAAGAGAATGACCAAGCAATAGGCACTTTGTACGTCATGTTTTTAATGCCCAGACTACCTAAGAGTGAAACAGTTCTCTGCTCATCTAGTCTTGCTCCTTCTCTTTCCATATTAGGTCCGTGTTTTGTCCTCAGTGAGGTCAAGAACATATCTTTTGGTGAAAATTTGCATGATCGGATATCTATTTTCTCAATGTCTCCCACCTCAGGAAATAGTCTGAAGGATGAACTCAGGATAAAGGATGGTAGACAAAAAGCCTCACCGGCCACAGCAATAGTGACCGAATGAAGTTTCTGATCAGACAGACTTTCAAACTTCTAGGGAGGGGACAGGCTGAGGCTGAAAGCCTCTACCACCGAGCTGAAGAAACTGCCACTTGACAGGGACAAATCTGTGGAGTTGAGAATCGTCTTTTTTTCTTCTTTTTAAAAAAGATGTGTGGGTTTTTTTTTTTTAAAGATTTTATTTATTTGAGAGTGAGAGAGAGAAAGAGAGAGAGCACACGAGTAGGGGGGAGGGGCAGAGAGAGAGGGAGAAGCAGGATCCCCACTGAACAGGGAGCCTGATGCCGGCCTCGAACCCAGGACCCTGGGATCATGACCTGAGCTGAAGGCAGATGCCTAACCGACTGAGCCAACCAGGCTCCCCTTTCCTTTTCTTTTTTAATACTTTATTTATTTATTTAAGAGAGAGAGAACATGTGAATGCGTGCATGAGCTGGGGGACAGGCAAAGGGAGAGGGACCAGCAGACTCCCCGCTGAGTGTGGAGCCCCTCATGGGGCTCAATGTAGGGTTCCATGCAAGGTCGATCCCAGGACCCTGAGATCATGACCTGAGCCAAAGTCAGGCGCTTAACTGGCTGAGCCACCCAGGTGCTCCTAAAAAATGTTTTTATTTTTAATTTTTATTTTTATTTATTTATTTTTTTGGTGGGCAGCAAAGCAAAGTATTGAGCGATAGTAAAAAGCTCCCAAAGAGGGAGGGGACCAGAGAGGGCTGCCCAAAAATGTTTTTATTTGACTATAGTTGACACACAATGTTACATTATTTTCAGATGTACAACATAGGGATTCAATAACTTTGTACATTAGGCTACGCTCACAAATGTAGCTACCATCTGTCACCATACATTTTTTTTAAATATTTGAGAGAGAGAGTGAGCGAGAAAGAGCGAACATTAGTGGTGGAGAAGGGCAGAGAGAGAGAGACCAGCAGACTCCCTGCTGAGCAAGGAACCTGATGCGGGACGTGATCTCAGGATCCTGGGATCATAACCTGAGCCGAAGGCAGACGCTTATCCGACTGAGCCACCCAGGCGCCCCTTTCACCATACATTTTTATTTTGATATCATTAACTATGTTCCCATGCTGGCCTTTTATTCCCGTGACTTACTCATTCCATAACTGGAAGGATGTACCTTCCAGTCCTTTTCACCCGTTTTGCCCATCCCCCATCCTCCCCTCTGGCAACCATGAGTTTTTTCTCAGTATTTTTAAGTCTGATCTGCTTTCTGTTTGTTTATTCATTTGTTTTGTTTTTAAGATTCCATGTATGTGTGAAATCATATGGTATTTGTCTTTCTCAGTCTAACTTATTTCACTTAGCATAATACCCTCTAGGTCCATCCCTGTTGTCCCACATGGCAAAAAAATCTCACCTTTTTTCATGGCTGAGTAATATTCCATTATATGTATATCACATCTTATTTATCCATTCGTCAGTCAGTGGACATGTAGGTTGCTTCTGTATCTTGAGTATTGTAAATAGTACTGCAATAAACATAGGGGTACATCTGTCTTTCTGAATTCATGTTTTTGTTTTCTTTGGGTGAATACCCAGTAGTGGAATTATTGGATTGTATGATATTTTTATTTTTAGTTTTTTGAGGAGGCACCATACTGTTTCCCACCATGGCTGCACCAATTTGCATTCCCACCAACAGTGCATCAGGCTTCGTTTTTCTTTGCATCCTGCCCAACACTTATTTCTTGTCTTTTGAATTTTTAGCTGAGAATGGTCTTTCTTAAAAAGGTCTCAAGAAGTCTGCCCCAGGCTCTTCCATTTTGCTTTTATATGTGATTCAATGTTAGATACACATATAAAGATATAGGTAAAGAGATAACTATACATACACATAGAGACACAGACACAGAGGGGACTAAGGTTACCTCCAAGTATAGAGTTTTCAGGTCACTTTGAACACCCAGACCTCATTCCAGCTGATCTTCTTGAAGTCTGAGCACACCACATACACAGCCACCTTCACATTTACATTCTAAAACACCCCGGTCGTCAGACTCTTCCAGCGTAAGAACCAACAGCAGATTATGGTACTTTACTAAGTGATGCTTCATTATGCGATGAAATACTATGGGGCCATTAAAAAGCAAGAGGTAGGTCATTAGGACTAACAGACTGACACAGATACAAAGAGTGGATTGTGACGTGAACAAAGGAAGCTGCAAAGCTGTAAACGGGGCGCCTGGGTGGCTCAGTCGTTAAGCGACTACCTTCCGCTCAGGTCATGATCCTGGAGTCCCGGGATCGAGTCCCGCATCGGGCTCCCTGCTCAGCGGGGAGTCTGCTTCTCCCTCTGACCCTCCTCCCTCTCGTGCTCTCTGTCTCTCATTCTCTCTCTCGCAAATAAATAAATAAAATCTTAAAAAAAAAAAAAAGCTGTAAACGGAGGAGAATTCTGTCTGGTGTTTTTGGTGGGGAGAGGTAATTAGACTAGGCGTGGAGAAAGTTCTAAGGGAATGGACATTACAGGGAAATTTTTCTGTATTTGAGCTTTTCTGATATTTTATGGTTTTATTAAAAAAACTACCCTTGAAATCAGCAAAAGCTATATGCATCTCTATATACGTATATATATAGATATATATATACATCTACATATACACACACATATATATGTAATCATAGTTTATGAGCAACATGTCTTCTTTTTTTTTAAGATTTTATTTATTTATTTGAGAGAGAGAGAGAACAAGTGGGGAGGAGGGACAGAGAGAGAGGGAGAAGCAGACTCCCCGCTGAGCAGGGAGGCCAATGTGGGGCTCGATCCCAGGACCCTGGAATCATGACCTGAGCCGAAGGCAGACGCTTAACCAACTGAGCCACCCAGGCACCTCCGTGCAACATGTTTTCTAAAACTCAGTTCCTTGCAAGGTATGGCCTTGCCTTCATATCATCCCAGACTTTCAGCTTCAGTCTCCCTCAGGCCATGTTTATTCTCCGCTCCACACCTTTACTCCTGTTACTCCTTTTGCCTGGAATGCCCTACACTGAACCTTTCATTTTTCCAAATCCTATCTACCTGACCTTCAGGGGTGGCTGAGATTAAACTCAAGGGTCTTCTTGAGACTCTTCCCCCAATTCTCAATCCACTCAGACTCTTTCTTTCCTCAACTTTTATAATGCCTTTCAAACTTTGGTGTGTGTAAGCATCCCCTGAAGGGATTGGTAATGCTCCTGTTACCCCTTCCCCCCACCACCAGAGATTCTGATTCACTAGGCCCAAGGTCAGGCCCCAAAGTCTGCAGGGCTCCTAACAATACTCCCAAGTGATGATGCTGTGGGCTGTGGATCACACTGGAGGCACTGGTCTAGAACGCAACAATCTAGACTCTGCATATTCTGTTGCTTCATTTATTTCATAGATCACTTGTTTCTTCCACTAGATGGCCAGCAACTTGTGGGTTGGAACCTTGTTTTACAGTCTTCTGTATCTTCTGCATTTCGAGAGCCAAGAGATGTTCACAGGATACATGTGACCTGAGGCTCGGGAGTTTGCAGGCTTCTCCATAACTTAGTGGTAAAGATTATGTAAGAGTTTGCGGCTGTCTATTCCATTAGTACAAGCTCCGGAAAACTTTCTGGCCCTGGTTCTGAACTTGAATGCATCATGAATCCGTGCGTGTGTCCATTTGATTTTATGTCAGTTCAGGGACAATATCCATACCTACCTCAGGAGGACAATTCCTCGATGGGGCCTCAGAGTCTCTGAAAACATGATTTCATACCAAGTCTTTCTTTCTAGGGGCACCTGGCTGACTCAGTCCGTAAAGCATGTGACTCTTGATGGCAGGATCATTAGTTCAAGCCCTACGTTGGGTGTGGAGCCTACTTAAAATAAAAAGTTAAAAAAAAAAACTTACTTTCTTTGTTTTTCTAGACTGTTCCCTATGTTAGTAGAATCCTGAGGCTGGCTGATGCAACTCAATTATAATAGAGCAGTCTGAATTTGGGTGGCCATAACTAAGTGTGAAATGCAAGCATGTACAATTGACTTCTAGCTTTATTTTTTCAAGTAGTGATGGAATACATAAACTTGGTCAGCTTACTGTATGAACACCTGGCCTCACTCATGCAAATCCGTGTGCACATATACTCAGCTGGCCCATAAAGGCCGACCTGATGGTCACCTCTCCAGAACAGCCCCAAGCAACAGAACACACACCCAATCTCTCCTGCCACTTTGCACCTTGCTGACATCCACCCTTCTTACAGCAATCAAAAGAGAAACTCCCCAGTTTTCTTGGGAACCATCTACAACTAGAACCATCTCCCTGCCTCCCCCATGGTACTGGTGTGCCTGGAGTGCTGAGAAACTCTAATGCTGGACTCTCCTCTTTGGCTGCACCCCCATTCTCTTTCCCACCAGGTCTTGAGAAGACAGGAGGTATCACTGAAGCTGTGTGTGTTTATTTGTGCCTTGTGAATCTGTGTTACTACATAAAGGTCCACCCATTCAGGGGCTAAGAATGTGCTTCTAGTTCTACCCGTAAAACTAGAAAAGTAGTCTTTAATTGCCTACAAAAGGAGACCTGGCCCTCTACACTGATGTGGGAAGATAGGGGAAAATATGGGATATAGGTAGTGTCCAAATATAGTAGTCATGGGAACATCTCAGGGAACAAACTTTGGTTGATAAATAGAAAACAGGCATGGAGGAGTGGGGTACAGTATTTTGAGTCACTATCTACCATGACAAATATTTATTCTGCCCTCAGGTCACAGATATTATACTGGGCACTGAGGACATAATGATACTCCCAAACAGACACAGTTGATTGTTCTCATAACACAGTTTCATGAGAAGGTAATTATTATTAACATAAACCATTCAAACAAATGTAAACACTTAAAGTAAGTCCTGTGAAGGAGGAATATATGGAAATATATATATCATGAAATAGAGTTGCCAACCTAGCAAGGGCAATAAGGGAAGGCTTTTCTGAAGCTGAGTACTGAGTTGAGAGTTGAAGGATGAGTGGGAGCTACCAGAGCAAAGAGTGTTTCAGGCTGAAAGATGTGCAAAGGCCCTGTGGCAGGAATGGCATGACATGTTCATTCATTGAAAAAAGTCCCAGTGACTGGTACACACAGTTGGGAGGAATGTGATGCAAGAGGTCGCTGGAAAGGAGGAAAGGGCCAGACATGTATGGGGCTCACAGACAACATTAAGAATTCCTATGGGTAACAGGGAAGCCACTGAAATGTTTAGTTAGATTTCTGTTTTGAGAGACTGACTCCGGTTATTATAAGGAGAATGGGTTGAGAGGGCCAATGGTGCTGCTAGGAGACCAGCTAGGGGACTGTGGCAGTCATCCAGGGGAGAGAAGATGAAAGCTTGGTCTAGGATTGGGGTAGGGAAAATGAGATGAGAACCACTCGGGCCACTTGCCAGCTATATAATAATGCACGAGAATCCCCCCTCATGTGATGCCAACTTCCACGAAAACTTGAGTGTTGGAGGCCTTGTTTATAAAGCTGGCTGATCATAAGACAGCCGTCTGAATCTAGGGGGGCCATCCTAAGCTTGACATATAACTGTGCAACTGACTCTGGCTTCAGATTTTTAAAGGAATAATGGAGCAGGCAGTTTTTCTGGAGAAGTAGATACTGGACTATGGAAAGCAGCAAGGTAAGGGAAAAATTGGTCAGGAGCGTCATTCTGCTTCATGACCACTGAGTGCTGCTCTTTCCAATGACAAGTTCCCAAAAAGCAAAGGAAGTGGGAGAAAACCACCTTGGAATAAAAGAGAGAAAAAGACAAAGATGTTTCCTAATTTTAGAAATCCGAGTCCTAAGCAGCAGGGTTCCAAACCAAGTTTTTGTGAAGGTCATTTTGCGGTATGGTAACTTCTGGCTTTCCTGTCAGCATCTCTAAGGACGGTCCCCAGTAATAAAAGGGCCAAGAAGGGGCTTTTTTAGAACCATTAGCGTGCCCCCTCCCCTACAGTCCCATTAGTGGGCCTTATTAAACCAATTCAGACAAAGAGTAAAGATGCCCTAGTTAATGGAGAGTCTCCGATAATTACTCTGCTCAGCCGCTTCTTTTAGGGTCTGAAAGGCCTTTAAATAATGTTTCTCTTGCTGTGTTCTCAGACAATGACCTAGTAGTCTGCTTTAAGCAGTGCCAATCCCATTAGCTGAAGAATAGCAAACTCTGTGTGTGTCTGTGTGCCAATGAATGTGTGTGTGTGTGTGTGTGTGTGTGTTGAGGAGCTCAGTTTATGGTGGGGGTCAATTTTAAATGTTGCTTCCTTCCTCTTTTCCTCCATTCCTTTGTAAACTCATCCCTTCCAGGAATCAAATGCACCACTGTGTCTATCAGACCCTCAACTAGGTGAAAATCTATTCCTAAAAATGTCAAGCAACCCTCAAATGCTTGCAGAAGATCCCTGTCACTCTTATTTACTAAGCATTTCTTGGTTGGATGTGATCTTAAAATTATCCTTGCCTGTGAAGAACTTCAAGTCCCAAACCACAATAATGCAAAGAAAATAAAGCCATCCCAATTCATGTCTACTGCTCAGAGTTGAAAAATGTGAAAAGTTTTATAAATGTGGAAGAAAAAGTGTAGGAGACAAAACCTAGAGGAGGAATGCTGAGATGCTTGGAATGCTTTCCCCTGTGGCCCTCTCTCCTGCTGCTGGCAGCTCTTTTTTTCTGGTGATTAGACTGCAGAATTATCTTTAAAGACAGGTTATATCCTGACAGAGAATGTGGAAAAAGGGCAACCTCGCTTTTTTGGGGAAGGGTCACATTCTTCTATATGGAAGTGAATACATTCAATCATGAGCAACTTTGTTATGAAAATGTGTAAAGCAACATTCAGAAACACTATAGTGAATTCAATCTGGCTGGAACCAGCTCTAGCCTACCTCTGTCTGGAAGACTTTTTCAGGGTTTCCAGGATGGTATGATCTGACAGTTCTTGAACAAATGGAGTGTGAAAACAGGCCAGCATAAGGAAGTGGGGTGACCTCATACAAATATATGAAAGTGAGTTACATGCATTTCAGTGAGTATCACCGAGCACCCACAACACAGACACACACACACACACAGACACACACACACACACATTTGACAACTCCTGGAAAGAATGATCACACTGTGACCAACAGGATAAAAGAATCACTCTCTGGTTCTGGATTCTAGAAAGACACCATAGGCAAGGAAATATTCTACTTGGGAAAATCAGAGGATGTTCCATTCAGTTCTCACTTTTTTTTTTTTTTTACCTTTCATTTTAGTAACTGAATGGTTTATGTGTGGGGGCTCTTTCTGTATAATTTAAATTTCTGGTGTTAATTATTTTCAAAAACATAAAGAACATCTGAGAGATGTTAGTTTCTTATACCTGCACCATTAACAACCTATCTGTTGGTTATCAACTTTCATTTGTAGGGGCACCTTCAGCTCAGGTCATGGGGAGCCCCGCGTTGGGCTCCCTGCTCAGCGGGGAGCCTGCTTCTCCCTCTGCCTGCAGTTCACCCTGCTTGTGCGCTCTCTCTCTCTCTCTGTCAAATAAATAAGTAAAATCTTAAAAAAAAAAAGAAACCCAACTTTCATTTGTATAACAATTAGTTAAAATGTGTGAAATAAGAAATCACTTGGGGCATTGGACTCTTGTATCAGTGATCCCCATTCTGGAGAAAAGGACTGAATAGTGTGAAAGTTCATTTGGGTGTGTTGGGGAAGGTGAATTTATTTTTTTATTTTTTAAAGATTTTATTTATTTATTTGAGAAAGAGTGCAAGAGAGAGAGAGTACACACGAGCAAGGGGGAGGGGCAGAGAGAGAGGGAGAAGCAGGCTCCCCACTGAGCCAGGAGCCTGATGTGGGGCTCAGTCCTAGGACCCTGGGATCATGACCTGAGCCAAAGGTAGATGCTTAACCAACTGAGCCACCCGGCACCCAGGGGGAGGTGAATTTTTGATCATGTACAAAAGGCTTGGACCGGGCGCCTGGGTGGCTCAGTTGGTTGGGCAGCTGCCTTCGGCTCAGGTCATGGTCCTGGAGTCCCGGGATCGAGTCCCGCATCGGGCTCCCTGCTCGGTGGGGAGCCTGCTTCTGCCTCTGACCCTCCCCCCTCTCATGTGTTCTCTCTCATTCTCTCTCTCTTTCAAATAAATAAATAAAATCTTTAAAAAAAAAAAATCACTCTCCAAAACCAAATTAAATTCTGGAATCTCAATAATCTTGGACGTTACAAATATAAATTGCTCATTAGATCTTACTATGCTCCATCACAGTGCTTAGTGCTATTAGGCATAATAAGCATAATATGTATAATCCATGATCTTAGACTTTGTGGCTAGGATCATCATTCAGAGGTCCTGATTCCTAATCCAGTGCTTTTTCTAGTATAGCAAAGCCTCTCTTGCAACACAATTACCTCATCATAATCCAGCATGTACCAAAGACAGAATATTGCATTAAGAAAGTTGATCCCCAGTAGAACCACCCAGCAGAGGACTGCCCTTAGATGTGGGCAATTGGGCTGATGTCCTAGGCTCTGGGCTTTAGGTCTTCCTCTGGCTGCATCTCTCCCTGGCCCCAGGGCTTCTACCCCAGGGCTTGTCTTGCTGCGGGCTGCCCCACTTGCCAGTGTGTCCTCATAGGCCTGAGGAGTGGCTACGGCTAGGGAAGCAGTAGATGATAGGACAGGAGACGTTAGGACGTGGTGGCAGAGGTGTCTTCATGCCCATGTGGGGCCTCGTAGAGCAAGACAGGGTCTGGGCTGGGAAGCTAAGGGCAACCATCTGTTTTGCTCTTGTCCCTAGAATATCAGTTATGCTTGCCCAGTTCCAGTGAACGAATGAATGAATACACATACACACACACACACACATATATAGATTTTCATATACATATATAAATTCAAATTCAAATATATATATGTGTGTGTATATATATATAGCTAGCTAGTCTATAAGTTATGATGGTTCAACTTAGGATTTTTATATATACATTTTTATATACTTATATATGTGTGTGTGTATATATATATATATAGTGTGTGTGTATATATATATATTACTCTGCGATATTGTATCTTCACATTTTGCTCCATACAATAACAACTCACTTATTGGGGGCCTAATATTGCCAAGCACTATTATAAACTCTTACTTGGAACTCACTTATTCCAAAAACACTATGAGGTAGGTAACATTATTCCTATCATCATCACCATCATCCCCATTTTACCCATGAGGAAACCGAGGCACAGAGAAGTAAGGTAATTTGTGCAGGCCCAAGAGCTAGTAAGCACCAGGGCCAGGCTTCTAACCATAGGCAATGCAGTTTCTATTCAACTTCCCTTGCTTTTCTACCTCAGCTCTACATCTCCTGCCAGGAAGGCTCAAACCCTCACTCTTTTGTAGAGGCCTGCCTGAGCATTTCCATTCTCCCCCCAATTTTCTGAACTTCTGGAGTTCCTTTGGCCTTCATCACTCCCCGATTACTTACTGTTGGGGACTGCCGGGAATCTCCCCACATGTTTTTCTATTAGCTCTACCATCTAAAAGTGAAAGATGACTGGGCCCTTCCCTGACAATGTGTTGAGTGGGCAGGTGTTTGGTTTCCCAGAATAAGTATGGTGGACTCTGTGATGAGCTGCCTAATCCCCAACCGGAAAAGGATTGTGGCCCCAGCTTCTAGAAGGGAGTGATGCCAGCACATTGATTGCAGTGGTCAGCCCCTTCAGGGGCTGTGTCAACGGCAGAGAGCCACCTTGCCCAAGGCCACGCTCCCTCCCAGAGTGCCCACATCCTTGGACTGGGAGATGTGGGAGCGTAAAGGCCTGGCCATCTTGGTCAGGGGTGTGCTGGAGCCAGCTTCCATGGATGGTGCACGTCGTGAACTCCATGTTGAGTGACATGACATCCAGAGCTTAAAACTAGTCATGGTGTGGTATTTGCTCCATGGAAATTGGCAAACACAGACAGATCAGGGCTTTGGTTTTTCAGAGTCAGTTTGCCAGCATACCACGGTTCTCAGCCCAACTCAGGACTTGGAAGCCTCTGAAAGGCCCTTCTGTCCCAGAGGTCTTAGTGAGGGTGGCTGAGGCTGTCTTCCTGGGGGCTCACAGCTGTATCTCTCCCTCTGCCCAGTTCTGCTCCTAGCCCCTCACCCACCCTAGGCACATGTGTTGATCCCAAGGGCACTTTCTGCATGCCCAACTCTCAAAGTCTGCTCTCTGGGGAACTGAGCCTGCAACAACTCTTACTACTGTTAAAGTTTATCTAAGCTTTGCAGATTGCTTAGGCACCTTATCAGGAATGCTAGGTTTTCCCAGAAGGAAGATGAGAATATATCATACAAAATGTTCTGTCCCACATCAAAATGGAGACAATTTTTCTTATACAAGCTTTTAACCTTTTTTTGAGACATTTAAGGGTACTTTATTTATTCCAGTATACCTAAAATGCTGTCATTTCAATATGTAATTATTACACATTTTTTTACTGAGACATTTTACGTTCTTTTTTTAAAAAAAGATTTTATTTATTTATTTGTCAGAGAGAGACAGAGAGAGAGCACAAGCAGGGGGAGTGGCAGGCAGAGGAGAAACAGGCTCCCTGCTGAGCAAGGACCCTGATGCAGGGCTCCATCCCAGGACCCTGGGATCATGACCTGAGCCGAAGGCAGATGCTTAACCGACTGAGGTGCCCCTGACATTTCATTCTTTTTACATATGAAGTTTTAGAAACCTAGTGTGCATTTTATACTGACAGTACATCTCAATTCTGACTGGTCGCTTTTCATTTGCTCAATAGCTTAATGAAGCTGGTATGTGCAATATTATACAACTTAACTATTAAGAGTGTCCACTGCTCGGGACGTCTGGGTGGCTCAGTCCGTTAAGTGTCCAACTGTTGGTTTTGGCTTGGGTCATGATCTAGGGGCGGTGGGATTGAGCCCTGAGTCAGGCTTTGTGCTCAGCGTGGGGTCTGGTTGAGATTATCTCTTTCTCCCTCTCCTTCTCCCTCTGCTCCTCCCCTGCCCCTGCATGCACACTTTCTCTCACTCTCTCAAAATAAATAAATAAAATCTTTAAAAAAAGTGTCAATCACTCATACATACCACAATTTCTATATACATTTGATTGGTTTTTCCATCTTTATGAGGTATAATTAATATATAAAAATCTGCACATAATAAATGTATGCAAATTAGTGAGTTGGGACATATGCAATGAATATGCTTATTACTTGGATTGTGGTGATGGTAACATGAGTGTATACATTTGATTATTGATATATATTTAAGTTTAGGTTGTTCCCAATTTGAGACTATTATGAGAAATGGTGCTATCAACATTCATGTCTGTCTCTTCGTGCACATATGGAATAATTAGGTTTTTATGTGTTCAAATTCAATAGATGCTGCCAAATATATTTCACTTAGTACTGTCAGTTCTTTATCTAATTTTATCAGTTCTGAGGGATTACTGGTGGTCTCTAAGCTGGAGTTCAGTTTTTAATTCCCCAATGACAAACGATGTTGCTCAAGAGGTAAGCTCTTTTTGTTTTTTAAAGATTTATTTACTTATTGGAGAGAGAGAGAGTGTGAGCATGTGAGTGGAGGGAGGGGGTAGGGAGAGAATCTTCAAGCAGACTCCCCACTGAACATGGAGCCTGTCCCAGGGCTCGATCCCACCACCCATGAGATCATGACTTGAGCCAAAACCAAGAGTGACAGCCAGCCAGGTGCCCAGAGGTAAGCTCTTAATAGAGGCCCTGGCTAGTACTCACCATTATACAAGCCACCATGAACCCCCTACCTAGAGGACAATTAATTCCTGTTCATGTTTGCTGAATGACTAAAATGAATCACATTCAAATTGCCCAATTAAATTTTTTTGGTAAGATTCTATCACTTATGCTTGAGCTTTCTTGTTGAAAAAGGAATAGTATGTGGTGGTAGGGTGGGGAATTACTGAATATTTCGCTTTGTTGAAGCCTTTTCACTTCTTTCCCCCCCTATTTACCTGTTTGTAGAAGTGATAGTCAAAAGACTTAAAAACCTGTATGGCCAGACCATCAACTAGTCAGAAAATTCTGGCCCTAAAGCAAGAGCACGGTCCTGTCAACACCCATCATCCAAGCAGAATAGGGTCAGGTATTAATTCTTTGGGTGTTAGATCTTAGGGTGGGTGGGGAGGGGGCTTCTCAGAAAGAGACTTGGGACACTTAGGAAGGTTAGCGACAGAAGCTAGTTACCAATCTGTATGGAACTGTTTCAATATTTGAACACTGGGTATGGCCTTGTGGATGTCTGCTAGCTGAATAGCAGGCTCATTTGTTCTTTGACCAAGTGACTCCGTTTATGACTTTAGTATTCTATATCTCAAATGCTTTTAATTTATCTAAGGAGACAAATTATATTGCTCTCAATGAATATCCTAATCATCTTTACTTGGGCATTTTTCGGGAGATAGGAGTGATGTATACTTGGCTTGCAAACTTTAAGCTATAAATAGCACTCCAAATTTTCTCATTAAGTTTAAAACGTCTTTTGATCAGACTACCGTTTCATTTCTTGGAAGCGGCATTGCTTTACTGAATCCTGGCCTGACCATTACTGTAGAAAATGGAGGCTAAAAGGAAAAAAATTTAATGAAGAGATATAATAATCAAATCTCCTTACATGTCATTTGGTATTTCATTTTGTTTCAATGCACATTTATTGAGATCATTTACTCGATACAAAGGTAAGTGTAGTAGAACATGCAAATATGAATAAGACAAAGTCCCTGAACTTCAGAGCATGCAGAAGGAGGTATAATAGGGGAGCCTAAAGCAGGATAATGGGAAAGGAAGAGTATTCAGAAGTGGTAAAAATGTGTCTGGAGTACAGAGTGGGAGGAAAAGATTATGCAGGAGACCAGTCTGAAAAAGTGGAATGTTAGTCAAGATGCTTTCAGTTGCAAGTGACACAAACCAACTCAAACTATCTCTCTCTTTTCTGTTTTTAAAGATTTTATTTATTTATTTATTTGAGAGAGAGAGAGAGCACATGAGAGGGGGAGGGCCAGAGGGAGAAGCAGACTCCCCGCTGAGCAGGGAGCCCGATGCGGGACTTGATCCAGGGACTCCAGCATCATGACCCAAGCGGAAGGCAGTTGCTTAACCAACTGAGCCACCCAGGCACCCTCAAACTATCTTGAGCAAACTATGATTTAACTGGTGGTAAAACTGTGAGGTCTAAGAGATGTAAATAGATAGGTAACCCAATGGATTTGGGGTGATAACAATGTGTCAGTGTAAGTTCACTGATTGTAACAAATGTACCACCATGGTGCAGGATGTTAATAGTGGGGGAGGCTATGCACATGTGGGGGCAGGGGGATTTGGAAACTCTGTAATTCCCACTCAATTTCCCTGTGAATCTAAAACTGCTCTACGAAAAAAGTCTGTTAAAAAAAATAAAGAAAGGCAAGATGGTGGGACTGCTGTTAGCCGACAACCATTTGAATGGAGACATGAACTTAAATATTTTACATTTAAAAGAGTAAAATGTTCCCTGCTGACCTAATGGAGGCCTGAGAGCCTGCCCAGCTGAGATTGTTCGTAGCTGTTGACTTTTCATCCCTTTTCTGGGATCACCTCCTTGGTTTGGTGATATGGATGTGTATTAGTGATAGTGAATACATTCAGACATTCTGCAAATGTGACTCTTTAATGCATTTTATGTGCCAGACCCTGTGCTTAATGCACAGCGGGGAAACAATGACCATGCACAGGCCCTTGCCCTCAAACTTCACAGAACCATAGAGGTTTTCTCAAAGGGTAGTCCGCTGATCACCTATATTGGAAGCAATTTGAGGCAGTTGTGCAAATCACAAAATTCAGGACCCTATTATAGACCTTCAGAATAAAAATCTGTGGATATGTGACCCAGGAATTTGCATTTTTAACAAGTATCCAAGAGCCTTGACACTCAAAATATAGCATCACCTGGGAGATCATTAGAGGTGCAGAGACCCCACCACAGATGTCCTGAATCAGAATCTGCATTTTAACAGGATCCTCATACATTAATGTTTGGGTTTGAGAAGCACTTTTCTAGAAGATTGTTACGTGCTGAAGTTTAAAAATCACTGGTCTAGGAAGACTAATGAGTATATAGATGACTGTAACAATGTGATGAGTGCATTTATAAAGGAACATGTAAGTTCCTCTGGATGTGCATAAAAGTAACAGGTTTCCCTGCCAGAAGTTTCCAGGACACGGGTGATAGCACCCGCTTTTTAAAGAGCAAGGAGTTAGGCTAACGTGATGTGGCAGGGGTGAGAGGTCTCATCAGAGGAAACCACTGTACAGAAGTCCTGAGGCAAAAGAGAACACCGTTTGTTTAGGGAACAAGAAATATACCTCAAATTGCAGTGTCTTGGTTCTGTTTTTGTTTTTAACTTACTTAAACTCTGAACATCAACGGAAGGAGATACTTTTTTAAAAACTCCATGGTTGGGATGCCTGGGTGGCTCAGTCGGTTGAGCAGCCCGCTCTTGACTTTGGCTCAGGTCATGATGTCAAGGTCCTGGGATCAGCTCCCCACCTCCTAACAGGGCTCTGTGTTCCGCCGGGAGTCGGCTTGAGGATTCTCTCTCCCTCTGCCTCTCCCCCTACTTGCACTCACAAGGGCATGCTCTCTCTCTCTAATAAAATAAATAAATCTTAATAAAAAAAATTTTTTTTTAAATTTTTAAAGACTTTTATTTTTTTATTTGAGAGAGAGAGAAGAAGAAGGAGCATGAGAGGGAGAAGCAGGCTCCCTAGAGAGCAGGGAGTCCCAGGGGGTTGGGAGCTCGATCCCAAGACCTGAGCTGAAGGCAGATGCTTAACTGACTCAGCTACTCAGGTGCCCCAGAAAGATTCTATGGTTACGGATTTTTCTCGTTAATGTTTAAGGGAAAGGGGCAGGGATCAGATTTTCGATTCCTTTCATGCTGCTTTCTCTAGCCTCCTTTGACTTTTTGTTTGTTTTTGGCATCAATTTCTTCACTCAGTCGTTCATTTGAAAGGTGCTTTGTGGGGCGCCTGGGTGGCTCAGTTGGTTGAGCGACTGCCTTCGGCTCAGGTCATGATCCTGGAGTCCCGGGATCGAGTCCCGCGTCGGGCTCCCTGCTCAGCGGGGAGTCTGCTTCTCCCTCTCCCGCTCCCCCCCTCTTGTGCTCTTTCTCTCTCTCACTCTCTTTCTCAAATAAATAAATAAAATCTTTAAAAAAGAAAAAAAAAAAGAAAGGTGCTTTGTGCCCCGTGCGGGAAAAGAAATAGTTCCTGCCCTCAGGGAGTTTATAGGTGAGGCTAGGGTAGGGGTGGAGAAGCCAATAAAATAAGGAAAATAAATGCGTAATTATAAATTGAGAAAAAGGTTAGGAAGTGTGCTATGATAGGAAATAAAGCGGAGAAACTTCAAGGACAGGCTTGTCCCGCTAGACCAGCATATCCTCTTGAAACGGCCCGAATCCCTGTGGGCTCGGTGGGATGAGATGTCTTACTAAGGAGCACCCAGGGGCCAGTTGGTGCATATATAAACACAACACACACACACACACACACACACACACACACACACCCCACTTTCTGTTTCGCTGGGAATCCGAATGCGGGTCGAAGACCTCCCCTCAAAAATCACCTGCTTTCAACCTGCTGTCTACAACAGGACAGCGAAAATGGATTTTCTCCGCAGCTCCAAACCTGAAATGAGAAGCAACCTCCAGGTTGAAAAAGTCCTATTTCCAGAAAGAACTTATCTGAGTAATTTTCTGAGGGAGCTGCTAAAAATGGGTCCAATCCTGTGTATGTTCCCGGTGAAATTTTCCAACTGCAAACATCCATTTGGGCGTTGGGAGGAGCAGGGAGGAGACTCTGCAGCACCCGCCATTGTTTCCAAAATGTGTGTGACAAAACCCCGCGCAGAAGGAAACGGAGAGAAGGCCTGGCGGCGCGGTCAGGCCCTGCCCGGCGGCCGGATCCCGGGGCAAAAAAAGACGCGTGCCTGCGACCAGGAACCTTGTGTGCCGGGTCTCGCTTCCCGGGTGGCTCGGGGGAAGGCTTTAAGAGCGGGACCGCGAGCCGCGCTTGTAAACAGACAGCCGGGCTGGGACGGTCGGCGGCCGGGCGGGCTGTCACGGTGAGGCGGGCTCGCTGCGAAGCCGAGCCCCAGCCAGGAGTAGGCTGCAGGCCCCGCAGGTGAGGGGAGAGGCCCAGCCGGCGGCCAGGGGAGCATCCGCCTGCTTCTGTGCTGCCTGGCTGGCCGGTGGGGGAAGGGTGTGGGGATGACAACGTTGTAACAGATATCCGAGGGTATCCCTGGGGTGGCGATGATTTTGCTGTTTCTTGCGTGCTCTGGTTTTGATTTCGTGCCGGAGACTGCACTACAGTGGCGTGGATAATGGGCGAGGGGAGATTACATGATGCATATTGTCTGCTGATTTTTAGACATCGGGTATATAAGCAGAAAGCAGTTTGAAATAGCTGATCCCGTCCTGTGCGTTGGTTTTAGTCTCCCTGCTTCCTGGGTCCTAGAAACCAAATCTCAGCAGAGCCTATCACTCACATCACGCCGGGGCTCCTCGAGCAACAGCGATTGTTCCCTCTGTGGACTCCGATCATTTTTAATGTGTAGTAAGTGATACTGTGTGACTGATGACAAGCATGATTTGGTCTTCTATGAGAGGATTACTAAGCTAAAAAATCAGGATAAGGAAATTTCAGACCCACTCAATAAATGAAATAAATGGCTACTGAGATCTATAATTGAGGGTAAACTGAGATTGGTCTAGATTTATAGCTTGCAAAGCAGGGCAGATTTGAATTTAACAGGTTAAACTGAAATTGAGCTATGCTGTTGTAAACTCATTTGGAAGTTTTTTCCCTTTTTTCCTCCTTGGAAAAGAGAAACACTTTTTTTTCCTTTAATTTAATTTCAGTAGTCATAGTGAATTGCAATGTGTATTCATTCATAAGGTATTTTATTGTAACCTGACTACGTGTAAGCTTTAATTGTACCTATAATCAAATACAAGGCAGTTTTCATTTCATTAACTTCGAAAATGCCTTCACCAAAAATTGGGCTATATATAGACATGTCTCCATGACATAGTCTAACTTTTAGTTAGTAGAAGAGTATTAGATTAAATCGCACATAGAAAGTGTTTTGTGGGCGCCTGGGTGGCTCAGTCGGTTAAGTGTCTGCCTTTGGCTCAGGTCATGATCCCAGGGTGCTAGGATGGAGCCCCACATCCGGCTCCTTGCTTAGCAGGGAGTCTGCTTCTCCCTCTGCTGCTGCCCCTCCCCCTGCTTGTGCGCGCGCTCTCTCTCTCTCTCTCTCTCTGTGTCAAATAAATAAATAAAATCTTTTAAAAAATTAGAAAAAAAGAAGTGTTTTGAAAGCAAGTACATCAAAGAGGTAATATAATATTAATGCCTTATGAGTTTGTCTTTAAAATGAATATTTTCACAGTGTAATGGTTCATAGCAAGAACTATAAAGCCAGGCTACCTGGATTCTAGTTCCTGTGTAGCTACTTCCTATTGTATAATGTTGGGAAGTTACCTGCTGTGTTTCCGAATTTATAGACTGAGCTTATAATAGTACTGATCTCATAGGGTTGTTATGAGGGTTAAATGAATTAGTATTTTTAAAGCATTAGAACAGTACGTGTAATAATTGCTGTACACGTTTGTTAATAAATACATAAGGGGCACCTGGCTGGCTCGGAAGAGCATGTGACTCTTGATCTCCGGGTCATGAGTTCAAGCCCCACGTTGAGTGTAGAGATTACTAAAAAATAAAATATTTCATTGATTTTTTTAAAAATACGTATACTAAAAATAAACCAGTGTTGAAAGTAGAATGGTGGTTGCAGAAGCTGGGGGAGGGGCAAAATGGAGAGTTTTGTTAAATGAGTGTAGTTTCAGTTTTGAAGATGAAGAGTTCTATAGATTGGTTGCACAACAATGTGAATGTACTTATTACTGAACTGTACACTTGAAAATGGCTGAGATGGCAAATTTTATAGGTATTTTCCCACGATTAAAATTAAAAAAAAAATATCAGTGTTGGCAAAGTTAGGTACTAAAAATTCTTTTTTTTAGGAGGGGGAGGGGCAGGGAGAGGAAGAGAATCTTAAAAAAAATTTTTTTGTTAAAGATTTTATTTGTTCATTTGACAGAGAGTGAGAACACACAAGCAGGGGGGAGGGGGATAGGGAGAGGAAGAAACAGACTCTGGGCTGAACAGGAAGCCGGATGCAGAGCTTGATCCTAGAACCCCGGGATCACGATCTGAGCCAAAGGCAGACGCTTAACCAACTGAGCCACCCAGGTGCCCAGAGAGGGAGAGAATCTTAAGCAGGCTCCATGCCCAGCACAATGCGGGGCTCAGTCTCACAACCCTGAAATCATGACCTGAGCCAGAATCCAGGCTTAACCGACTCGGCCACGCAGATGCCCCTCAAAATTCATATTAGCACACAGTAGCCCCATCCACAGTTGCCTTTGCCATTGTGAAAATGCAGCTTCTTACAGTCATCAGTAAGGTTCATTTATCTGGTAAATTCATGCAATTGAGCTTTATCAAGAGCATGAACAAATGGTAAGAAATGGCAGGCAGCATTTTAAAAATGCCCCTCGACCAAGATTGCATGCCCTAATCCGTGCAACCTGTAAAGATGATGAATTACCACTCTTGACTATATTGTGTTATAGGACACAGTTGAATTTAAAATGGGGGAAATACCTGAGTAGTCCTAATCTAATCACAGGAGCCCATAAAAGTGGAGAGCTTTCTCTGGCTGGGGAAATCCAAATGATTTGAAGCTTGAAGAGGAACAACATACTGTTGATATTTTGAAGGTGGAGGCAACACTTGAGAAGGAATGGAGGAGCCTTGAAGAATGCAGGATGCCTAGAATTCTGGGGGTGGCCTAGCATGGAAACTGGAACCTCAGACTTGGGGGCACAACCTAGGAACTGGACTATGCCAACAACCTGAATGAGCTTAGAACTGGATTCTTCACCAGAGCCTTTAGATAAGAGTCCAGCCTGGCCAACAACACCTTGATTTTGGTCTCTTGAGAGAGACCCTGAACAGGGAACCCTGTCAAGCTCACCCGGACTTCTGACCTTCAGAATTGTGAAATAAGAAATAGGTGTTGCTTTAAGCTACGGAGTTTGGGGAAATCTGTTATATAGCCATAGAAAACTAATACAGACTCCAGCAGAGAAGTGGGCAAAAGACAGGAACAGACTATCCATAGAAGAGAAAATTAAGTGACTAACAGACATATGAAAATACATTCTCTTTTCATTAATCAAAGAAATGAGGATTGGAACAACAGCAGGGCCCCATTTTTCCAGCTCTTAAATTTACATAGATTGTTAACAATTTCAGTTCTTCACATTAGTTAGTGCGCAGTGGAGCAGATACTCTCAAATGCTGTGAGGGGTGAGCAAATGGTATAACCTTTCTGAAAAGCTCGTTGGCTGAATGTATGAACAGCCTCACTAATGCTCCTACCACTTGACCTAATACTCCTAGCAATCGATCCAAAGGAACTTAGGAATATTTTTACAGTTAATGTTCACAAATGCTTAATGTAGCTTTGTTTTCTCATACATTGATGTATTTTAGGCTTTAGGCTCTAGACCCAGGTTAATTATACAAGTGGAAAACAAAGAACTGTGATGGATATGTAACCATTTGCAAAAAGAAAGACATCTGCATGTTCTGGCTAGGAGAACCAAGCTGGACCCAGGTCGGTAACATCTGCGTTACAAAACACCCAATGCTAATACTCATTGAATATTTATCAGATACTTGACATTCTCTATTCCAGTTTAATCATGTATGCAGCCTTTCCACAATACTTGAAGCCAAGCTATACATTTACATATTTAAGAAGCAGGTAGGTAGATGGGTACTACTTTAATTACTTGTTTCAGAAGACCTGATTTTAATAGGAACCTGGAAAAGATTAAATCATTTGGGCAGATTTTTTTAGGACTCTCCATCTCTAGACAGTTTCCAGGAGCAGCAGAGCACTGATACTCTTTCATTTTCCCCACTGGTTCCCTTTCCTATTTTCATTTTGCTCTATTTTCACACACCTACAAGAAATGTCCAGAAACTGTCTATTGCTCCATTGGCACTAGCCAGATGGTGATTTTCTTCATGGGGAATGTTAATCCCTTAGAAGAAACCGTGTGGAAGGATATCTAGCAAGGAATTGCTTTTTTCTTCATCCTTTTTCTTTTAAAGTGATTTTGTATTTGGTTCATAAGTAGCTGAACCGGATTCTAGCTTAGAACTTCTAGTGCAAGCTAAATAATTCTGAGAACTGAGTACTGAGTGCCACTATGATAAAAATGACCACCAGTAGTAAATTTCATGCCTTGTGTATGCTCTCCTTCGTTGGCTACTGTGGATGTTACCAGACAGACAATAAAAAGCCCACATAATTTACCTTCATATTGACAATAAGGTAAAGACTGTATTTGGTCTGTGGATGTAATTAGTCTTGATGGCAACGTGAGTTACGAGCAAAAACTAACGTTAAAATATTGAAGCCATTGTATCGAGATGTCAGGCATGTTATTTTCATTAACATTTTGTTTCTTTTTCATACACATTAACTGTTAACTTGAGTTATGTGTTTCAAATTGGATTCTCCGATTATATGCCATGTTTGTGAGTACGGTAGAGATTTGTTTGTCCAGTTACCTTGATTAGTGTAACCAGTTTATAATTCAGTACAAACTAAAGCTGCCTGGTTCTGCGTTATCCAGTTTACTTGTGAACATTTATCTAATGGGGAAATTGCTAAATATCCACTTTACTTTGTGGCTTGTATATGTGATTGTAAATGTAGGTTTCAGTCACAGAACAGGGAACATGTTAGAAAGCATCAGAAAGGTAACCAGCAGTTTTCATGCTCCAGGAAATTGACTAAATGATATTTTCCCACGTGTTCTTGATTCATTTGAGTCAGCACTTTAGCTTTTCCAGAACAACTTCTCTTCTACCCTCAGGGATTCATTGATTATTTGACTGAACAAGTAAGAGTTGAGCACTTGTTTTGTACCGTGACACATAGCTCTTGTACTTGGAGCCAGGAGCACAACTCTGAATAAAACAGGCACAGTCTCTGCCTTCATGAAAGTTATGGTTTAGTGGGGGAGACAGACAAGTAAACAGGCCAATTTACACAGCATGAAAGGCATTATAATTGAGATCAGGATGCTATGGGAACATATAAGAGGTATGACTAAAATGGACGTGGGAGGTCAGGGAAGAAGTGATACTTCAGCAGAGACCCAACGGCTGAATTAAAATTAGCCAAGTTGTGTCCCTGTGTGTTGTGGGATGGAGGGTGAAGAGGGAGATTCAAGAGATGAGCCCAGGAAAGTGAGTGGCCATGAGCTCTTACAGGCAATGTTAAGGAGTGTATGGTTTTTCCAGAAGACATCAGGGTTTTAATTTCAGAAAGCCCACTTCCGTTGCAGTGTGGTGACTGGATTAGAGGAGGGCAAGACTGAAGGGAAGAAGACTGGGTGGTGGTGTCTGAACTAAGACAATAAAGAGAGAAATGGGTAGATTTGAAGGATGTGGTAGAGGTAGAATTAATATGACTTGCTCTTTGGAGTGATTGTGGGTGAAGGAGACAGACGGGTCAAGGGTGCTGTTCACTTTCTGGGGCAGATGATGGTGTCCTTCACTGTATGGACAATACCAGGTTGAGGATAAGATGAGGAGCTGGGTTTGTGCACATTTAGGAGTTAGGGACATCCAAACGGCAGTTGCATTTGTGGGTCTAGAGCTCAGGGGAGTAATCTGGTCCTCATCCACCACATGGACTGCAGCTGAAGCCACAGAAATGAAGATCACTCAGATAGAAGAGGAATTAATAGGGTTGTGGGGAAAATGGAGGAATACCTGTATTTATGATATGAGCATAAGAAGGGGAGCTCATAGTGAGGACTGAACTGAGCATCCTGAGATAAAGGAGAAACATCAGAAGAGGCTGCATCGGTGTGTTCGTGAGAGCAATGCAAAGTGGGCGTTCAAGAGGTCAGATACTGCTGAGGGGTCAGGTCCGACGTGTGTGAAAAGTCTCCTGGGTTTAGCAACAAGGAAATTGTTGAGGACCTTTGCCTCTGCAGTTTCAGCTAGGGCAGAACCAGATTGCCTCGGCGCAGGGCAGGGAATGAATGGGTGGGGAGAAGTAGAGTCAGAAAGCATAAAGAGCAAGTTTCTCCTAGAAACTTGGAATTAAAAGGTAGGAGGAGAACATATTTTAGCTGTAGGGGAACTTGGAGGGGAAGGGAGGGTTTTACTTATTTGGTTTTTCTTCTTTGAGGAGAGATACTCCTTTTGAATCATCATGCACTTGCACTATTGAATCTCCCCACCCCAAGACCACCAGAAAAGCAGAAAACACAGTAACTCTCGCTGCCTTGAACAGTGCAGGCATTCCTTGAGTAGATTAAAACCTATCCCAGAGTTTCCTGAACTGATTGCTGTCACTCCTCTGTACCAGTTCGTTGGTTTATAATGAGAGGAGATCAAAGAGAATGCGGACCCTTTCCCTGGCACCACACAGCCCCTGTCTGCGTCCTGTATCCTGTACTTTGGAGTTCACAAAGCACTGCATTATGTCATTTGACTTGCTCTCCAAGAAAATTTTTGAAGTGGGTTGGACGGGTATCCTTATTTGACCTGCATCAAGGTAACTGGAATTCAGGTTCACATGGCTTGCCCAGAATCACACCTCTGGTCGTTGTGCATAGAATGTTGAAACTGAGGTCTTCCAGTTCTAGGTTTTATGGTCCCAAAGTGATTGTCCTTCACTGAAATGTTAGATATGATGTCTGTGGATTCCTGGTAGTGTGCCATATCATCTTTCAGTAGACTTAAGAAACAACACTGAAGGTTGAGGGTCAACTTTGTTACTTTGATTGAGCCCCATGTACAATGATACTCTTACCCCTATTCCACCCCCAAAAGAAGGAGGCACTTTATTTGGGTATGCCTTAATAGTTAAAATATGTTAGAATTATCTATAGTCACATTTAATTTGAAAATATTTCTTTAATCCTTTTGACAGAAACACTTATTAGCAGGGTTTTTTTTTTTAAGTAAACATTTTTTACAAGTGTTTCTATTTATTGGCTGAATGAAAAATGATGTCTTAGGGAAACATTAGTAAAAGGTTTGGGCAATTAGGACTATGTCAACATTTGCAAAAGCACTTATTTGGCCTAAATGAAGTCACAGTTATTATACTCTTGCAGACATTCAAAGTAATGTGTTCAAGGTCACTAAGAGAATTGAGGTTAGCTATTTAGTTAGAGAACAGCTTTTTACTCTGTTTGTTCAGGGACCTCTCATCCACTGTTCCCTCAGAGAACTTACAATGACACAGAAGTATTACAGACATGATTTTTTGAATAAATTAGGTATAAACTATTTCCCTGGGTATAAAGATGATAATTAGCATTTAACTTTCTGAGTTGTGGGGTTAACAAAGATTTAAAAATAAATAGTTTAAATAATTATTATTAATTATTAATAATAAACAATTTAAAGTTGCTGATGTTTGACACTAAAATTCAAAGCACCATGTATGTAAAATTTTAGCTCTCTTATCTCAGGGTAATTAATTTGCTATTAAATGCCATACAGGGCTGTGTGTGCATTTTAGAGTCTTACTTCCACTCACTGGCCGTATTACTTTGGACACATAACTTGGTCTGTTTAAATCTGAGTGTCTGTAAAGCGGTAATAATAGCAGCTCTCCGATAGGGTTGTTGTGAGGATTTAACAACATGATACAGATAAAGGGCTTAAATAATGACTGCCCTTAGTAAGTACTCAAAAATATTAGCTATGACTTCTTAACCTTGGTCTTGGCTTAGGAACTATAAGAACTGTCTTTATTTTGTTTTTAAATATTTTATTAAATACATCATTCCATATTTAAATGTGTCCGTCTACAATGAATGAGCCCTTTGCGGGACATTTTTAATGAGTTTAGTAGTGGTAGTCTTGGATGATGAGCAGCTGTTTGAGTCCCAGTAATCATATGCCTATCATCTTAATGTCAAATCAAAAGAGCTAAAGAGTGGTGCCCGGGTGGCTCAGTCGGTTAAGTGTCTGCCTTTGGCTCAGGTCACGATCCCAGGCTCCTGGGATTGAGTCCCATGTCGAGCTACACACCCAGCGGGAAGTCTGTTTGTCCCTCTCCCTCTGCCCCTCACCCCTCTTTGTTTTCTCTCTCTCAAATAATCTTTTTTAAAAAAATTGAAGAAATATGCACCAATCACAACTCCAGAATGTTTACATGCTGTTGCATTGTTTTCTAAAAATCCATTCCATACTCATGAATATAGTCCATAATAAAAGAAATTTAAATCCAGAAATGGAGATGAAAATATAGTTCCTACTGTCTTCTCCTTCATATTTTGTAAACTTTTCCTTTGTTCTGTTTGATGGACAGAGATTTTTCTGACCTTCATGTTGTACATAGTAAAATAACAAAGACTCATCCTATTATTTTACCGTACCTTGTCATTATCTTTGAAGGTCATAGGCTGTTTTGTCTGCCTCTGCCAGCCTTGCTTATTTCCTGACAGAATTGTAAGAGGCTGCTTGGTAGTCAAGGTTGTTGTCACAGATTAAGTAAAAAAGGGAGGAAGGGGTCATGGATGCAGTTCCTCATCACTGAGTATGTCTGTCCTTTCAAATAAGGAGTCACCTTTTGCTTAGATCTTATCATGGGTCCGATACTCTCAGGATGCCATTAAACAAAGACCCAAGGCTCACTTTTTAACAGGTTCAGTTGCAGCAGAGAACAAAAAAAAAATCATTTAATTACTTCTAATGTACATTCACCCTACGTGCCCATGGGAAATGGTTTTGTGACTATGTGCTAACCCATAAGCTGATTGTTGTTTTGAAGGTTAAAGTTGTAAGTATTTTCCCTTCTGCTAATCAGCTGCAGTGACCTAAGGAATTAAAGTCAACAGGAAGTGAGGCATTTATTCATTTCCCATGACATCCCAGCCATGCAGCAGAGGCTTTCTGTTGGCCAGTGATGTTTCTATGGGTCAGAAAGACTTGGGCAGCTTGTGAAGAGCTCTCTGCATTGATGCCTTACATTTGTGCCATTGTTCGTTTACTTTGAGCTTACCCTTTGGTGGAGCCTTTGAAGCTCTTACCAAAGGTTGACCGCTTCATGCCAGAAGCAGCATCATTTCTAGAGCAGGTATGATTGGTTTTGTTTGGTTGTTTGTTTACTTTGTCTTTGGTTTCTTCCAACTGAAGTCATCTCAGTGTTAGGTCATTTAATTGTGTTTGGTCATTATGACTCTTTTTATCTCTTGATTATTAATGATTACTTATTTATGTTCCCATTACACCTTTGGGATACTTCTGTTAAGGCACTGTTTACACTTGGTTTTACGTTTCCCCACCAGCTGTTACATGCTTCTAGGGCAGCTCTGGTTTTGTGTCCCTAGCCTCTATTACAGTGTTGGGGTACTTGGTCCATCCTTGTAAAGGCTTGCTGAGTATAAATGGTTGTGTGGTTAGCAATCAGCTAGCTTCTAATAGGAATAGTAATTGCTTTAGATTTTACAAAGAGCTTTCACATACATTATCTGCATTTGTGATTTACTATTCCCTAAGGTAGATGGGGGCAGGCATTGGCAGGATTTCCATTTTGCAGATAAGGAGGGCCCGGAAGTCCTGAGTCAGGCTGACTTGCTTGTAGTCACTCAGCTTAGAAGGCAGTGCTGGGACATTAACCCTTTCTGGTCTCAGAAATTTGTGTTCTCATTGCCACACCTCTGTCCCATTGAACAAACTCAAAACTGAGTGGCGAATTGTTGGATTCAATCTACTTACGGTTTATGGTTCTTCTAACATCAGGGCCCCTAAGCGATTTAAGTTGATTTAAAGGGAAATTGAACTTGGTTGGCTCAGTGATTAGACAGGGATTCCAGGAACCTCTTTTTGTTCCCCATAGGGCCTTTGACTGACAAGAGATGAGTCATCTTGGTTTCTCTTTCTTCATCTTTAAAGTAATCCTGCTACTTTTTCTTACCTCTCTCTGTTTACTACTAGTTTTTATCAAGAAGCTTACCAAGCACTTTATAAACCGTACTCTAAGCCATGCATATGAAAATGATTATTCTCAGTAGAGCCAAATGGTTATATGAATTGATGATATCTTTAAAGCTACTTCCCTGGTTCTTTTTGGGTAGCTTGCATGGCGGGGTCTCAGTGAACGTCCCTGGTGGTTGTTACCTTTATTGTTGTGATCTGTCATGTATTCAGCTGGTGCCAGCTGGCTTGGCTCAGATGGCACCTGGGCGGACTAGGAAGTTATTCCCTGTTGCAGTTGGAGGCTGACTGTAGCAAGATGCAATTTTTATGATGGAAGTTTTCGCCTACTTCACCTCAGCCCTAGATAATTTGAGTGGGTATATTTTGTGCTGTGGCAGTCTCATAACCAATGAGGTTTATCCGAGGCACGATTATTGCTGTTTTTTAATCTCTATTCCTTGCTGTGGAGGTAAAGGGAAGTGGAAAACATTTGAGTCTGTATTTTTAGACACATAACTGAAGTTTGTGTCTGTTTGGTTTCTAAAAGCGGGACATATTGGAACTCTGGTGGTTTTATGAAATGGGATTCCCTGATCAGGAGCCTTGGCTTTCCAGTCCCGTGGTTGACATAGGGGCATAGTAACATCACTGCCTACAACGGCAAAGCAGTCTGAGATTTGAAGTGCCATGCTTACATTTAGGTTAGTTTCTGGGAAAACATCTTGGGGCATCAAATGTCTCAATGATTTTGCAAGTGGCAAACAATAAGCAAGCACAGAGCTGTACTGAAAAATGCTTTAAATTGATTGCCTGGTGTATTTCAAAGGGAACATCTCTTTACTGGTATTAGAAAGAGCTTGAGCTCTAAGTCAGTGGAAAATGAGACCAGCCCAACTACTGACTTGCAGTGGTTCACAAAACAATTCCCTAGTGCGGCATACGTGCTTTTGCTTCTATAAAAGGTCTAGGTGAGGTCTTGGCTGCCTGACCCTTGCCATGTTGTTTTTAAACCTGGTTTCTATAGCGTAGAAGCTTTCTCTACTAAGAAAAATCTTAAAAGCTCAAGTCAACCTATGTTTTGTCAGATTTTACTTAAATGAGCTTATAATGAATTCAAATATACTTTTGCCAGAAAATCAGGGTGGTATTTATATTTACAGGTGTCAGTGCTTTGAAAACTTACTCTTTATTCAGTTGTTCATTAAAAAATATTTACTGAGCAGCTATTGTATACTAGCCATAGTTCTAGGCCCAGTGGGGGTTATAAAAATGAAATGGTTCAAAATCACCACTCTCAAGTTGCTGTAAGTCCAGTAGGGTAGGTGTGTGACCTCAGACAGATTATTTGTCTTTGAGCCTCCATTTTCTGTCTGTAAAATGGAGGTAATAATACATTATATATCATGAGGCTTAGGGATGTAAAGTACCAAGCAGTGTAGCTGGCGCAGTACGGGCTTTTGATAAATTATAATTATTATTGTCATCATTTCAGAAAGAACAAGCAGCGTGCAAAGTATGTTGTGGGGACAGTACCAAAGACATCCTGTGGAAATTTAAAGAAAAGAGCAGGCTGTTTTAGGATCAGGGATTAAAGAAAGCTTGTGGAAGAAGTGGCATTGAATCTTGTAGAGTGGATAGAATTTCATAGGTAGAGGTGGGGAGAGGGTACCTCAGCGGTAACTGTGTTAAGTAAGGTTTTGGAGTTGGGAGAACAAAATTTGAGTGATAGCATTGCAGTTTGGAGGAAAAGAGCATATTACGGAAGAGAAGTGAACAGTTGGGCAGGCAAGCCAGGCCAAGGTTGTGAAAGGTTTAGAGTGTCAGGTGAGCAGTTGGCCTTGTTGTCAACAGAAGCTTCATTGAAGGATTTTATTTGCTACTGTCCCCCCAGTGCCCAGAACAGTGCCCAGCCCATGGTGAGCATTCAGCAAATATTTATTGAATGAATAACTGATTGTGGTTTTAGACAAATTGAGCTTAATTTTGTCATGAGATAAGCCAGGTAGAAAAGTCTTAAGAATAGTTGGGAACCTAGGACCAGAGGTCAGGCCTGAGGTTGAGACCGACAGTGGACATTTGGAAGGCATGAACATAGAAGTAATTATTGACAAGTGTGGATAAATGGACCTCAGGAGAATATGTAGCTGGAGTTAGAGAAGAGAGCTCAGACAATGCCCACATTTGGTGAAGGGACCAGTAAGGAAAGGAGAAAGATGGAGACCCAGAATGAGGCAGTAGAAATGAGAGAAAAGGTCAGAGTGTGTGATGTCTGTGAGGCCGCAGAGATGTTTGAGGAGGGGCTGGTTAATAGTGTCAAGGAGGGTCAGGACTTGGAAGAACACTAGTGGTTGTGTACTGAGGAAGTCTCTGCAGAGCTCTAGAAGGGAGGTTCAGTCGAGTGGAGCCTTGTGCCAGGCTGAAGGTGTAAGTGGGCACAGCACATTCTGGGACATTGCTTGTTTTTGTTTTTGTTTTTTTTTTCAAGGTTAGTGTTACTTGCTTTTTGAGCATATATGTAAACAGACAGTGTGCCCACATTATATATATATAATCTGATTCCAAGTCAGTACTGGACAAAACACACCTAACTATTGATCTATTTTCTCTGAGTTATGAGATCATGACTGATTTTTATTTTCTTTGCCATATCTGTCAGTATTTTCCAGAGTTTCTATGAATATTTATTGCTTTTAGAACTGGGAAAACACTCTACCACTTATATTTTTTTATTCTCCTGATGTGTTACGTAGCAATAGATTTCTCATTTATTAAAACTTGTATAGAATGTAGCCTTCTAATGTTCCTTCTGGGCCTATGAAATGGGATTCCATCTGTGTTTCTCGCCATCCTTTTCCTCCGAAAGACCCCTGAACTCCTTATGAGGTCCACAGCGACACCATGTCCTTATCTGCTGTTTGTGGCTTGCCTGTGCTCCATTCACATGCCTACGGTGTTGTCATGTCAGAGGACCTGAAAAAATCATTATCTCTTGCAGCCTCATAGTCCAGAAAGATATTTTACTAGGGTCAGATCCTTCTGTGGTGGATTTTTGACATTATATAATTATATATATATAATATAGATATATAAATATATAGATAATTAGATATATATAATATAGATATATAGATAGATAATATAAATCTATAGATAATTAGATATATATATATAATATATGTAAAATATATATTAGAAAATTTTCAGTCAGCCGCAGCCTTAACCAAAGTGAAGAACACATGAGAGCCACATATGCTGACCGTCCTGGTGATCCCTCTTCATTCTCATGTTTGAAAATGGACTGGCAGAAACGGTTCACCCTAGGTGTCTTCGGCATTGCCCTTTTCTCTCTAGTCCAGCTGCTTCTAAGACACCCTCTCAGCACTCATTAAATTCTGATTACAAGCCATTTAGTCAAGTGGGAGGAAGTCAGCACTTTTACCATCCAGCTTGGGAGAACATGGCACCTTTGTGTGGGTTGGGCTGGTATTATTGCTCATAGCTGCTTCTGCCTCGGTGTGGGAGGACTGCCGTATTCATCCTCTTAATTAGCCTGGCCTAATGAGCATGTAAACAGCAGATTTCCTTGTTAGAAAATAGCAATACACTGATTCTCCATCCTGTTACATTTTGACGCATGCAGGGGATTCTTTCAGTTGAGCTTTTATTACTGCACTGACAAATGGACCTCCGTTTGTCAGTCTGTTAAATAGAAGAAATAACCCTTTTTACAGAAAGGGTATTTTGTTTAAAAATAAGATAAAATATCTATAGATTATGGAGTTTGGCTGAAAAGTAGTGTATTATAAGTAGTTGGTTGCTGACTTTGCCTTTGTTGGGCTGACACATCATTGAAGGTATAGACTAGGAGCATGTGGTTGTTGAATGGGTGAGGTCCAGTGGAGTGCTCCATAATTACAGTTTACATTTTTTAAAGGCATGTTGGAACAACTACCTAGTGAATGATCCACAGGCATAGCAATTTGATGTTAGCGACTTTATTGGATACAGGTAGCTGAGTAAAGCACCCAGAGGTTAAATGGTTTGCCAGAGGCCACCCAGCACGTGTGTGTGGTTGAGCCAGATTTAGAACACAGTTCTAATTAGCTTCTAATTTCCAGTTTTGTGCTGAGGCAAACCACACTGCACCTACGCACTCATTTTATTTAGTTCACTTTGTCAAAGGAACATAATCTACATATTTTGACCTGTCTGAATATGCTGTTGTTATTTCTAATTAATTAATTTCAAAACCAAATGAGGCAAGCTAGGAAGAGGTGTTTACTTATAGAGACTAAACTTGGCATTAGATCCTGGTATTGTAGTGAATTTGAGGCATATATATCCTAGGGAAAAGATGAAGTTCTAAAAAGAATGAGGTTGAAAAATGGAGCCCCAAAGGATGAAAACACAAAGATTACACAGGAGGTTAAGTAAGGCACCCTGCCTGGCGTCCAGTCACTTAGAGTGTGGAGTGGGATACATGGGATAGAGATTGTTAATCATTTCAAGGCAATGTGGCAAACCCAGGGTGCTATGAGAGAGCCTGAGCAATTGGGAAAGGCTCCCCAACTTGGAGCGAAGCATGGAGGAGTAAAACAGCAAGGTGAATGTTGGTTAGAATCTACAAATTGGAGAGGTGCATAGGTCACGAAAGGCCGTGAATGTCATGCAAAGGAATAACAGTGCATTCATTCAACACCTGAATATTTAGCGCCCCCCCCTTTTTTTTTTAAGCATGTCAAATGCTATTCTGTGCACTTGGGATACCTTAGTGAACAAAGTGAGCATAAATTCCTGCCCTTGAGGAGCTTATATTTTATTAGATAGAAACACTAAACATTAAATAAATAAGTAAATTAAGTGGTACTTTAGAAAATGGTAATTGCGTAAGGAGAAAGGGTCAAGCCAGGTGATCAAGGTTAACAGAAACAGCGGTAAGTCATATTGATAGGTATCTACCCTTGATATGATGTGATGAGAATGGCACTTCGCCTCTGTGGTTTTTTCCCCCCAAAACATATAGCTCTAGTCTAATCGTGAGAAAAACATCAAATAAATCCCAGTTGAGGGACAATCTATAAAACACCTGGCCTATACTCAAAATTGTCAAGGTCATCAAAAACAAGTAGTCTGAGGGGGCGCCTGGGTGGCTCAGTCGGTTAAGTGGCTGCCTTCGGCTCGGGTCATGGTCCCAGGGTCCTGGGATTGGGCCCCGCATCGGGCTCCCTGCTCGGCGGAGAGCCTGCTTCTCCCTTTCCCTCTGCCTGCCACTCTGCCTACTTGTGCTCTGTCAAATAAAAAAATAAAAAAAAAATAAATCTTAAAAAAAAAAAAAAAACAAGTAGTCTGAGAAACTCACAGCCAAGAGGAGGTTAAGGAGATATGACAATTAAATGTCATGTGGTATCCTGGGTAGAATCCTGGGACAGAAAAAGGATATTAGACAAAATTGAGGAAAGCCCAGTAACATATGAACTTTAGTTAATAATGTATTAATACTGGTTCATTAATTGTGACAAATGTGCTGTATAACTGTAAAGTGTCACATGGAGGAAACTGGTTGTGGGGTTTGTTGGGACTCACTGTACTATCATTGCAATAATTTTGTAAATATAAAACTTTTAAAATTATAAGTTTGTTTTAAAAAAAGAGTAAAAGGAATCAGATGTCCAGGGTGAAGATGTATGTTATAATTTTAAATAGGATGGTCAGGGTAGGCTTCCTTGAAAAGGTGACATGAATAATCACGTCAGGAGAGAGTTGGTCATGTTGGTTCTGAGGGAACAGCCAGTGCAAAGACCCTGAGGTGAGAACATGCCTACAAGTTTGCGAATCTGCACAGAGGCCAGTGTGGCCAGATGGCAGGGAGGGTTGGCAGTAGGGAGAGTATGAGCTCATGGGGGAGGGATGGTGGAGCAGATTGAGGTAAGGGCTTTTAGGCCACGATTGGTCACGTATTGTGTGCCAGGAACCATGCCACGTATTGTCTTATTTAATTCTCTCACCTGTCCTGAGAGAGAAGTATTATTAGTTTGCTGATTTTGCAAACGAGAAACCTGAAATTAAAGAGGAAAGTGACTTGTTGAAGTCCCATTGCTGGTAATTGGTAGAGCTGCAGTCCTTCCTTGCTGGACTAGATCTCCAAGGAAACTACTGCGCGCAAGAAAATCTGACTCTCTGCCTGTTGTTTTTGTTGTTTTAAGTTGTGGTGAAAAACACATACAAAATTTATCATCTTAGCCATTTTTATGTGTCAGTAGTGTTAAGTGTATTCACATTGCTGTGAAACAGATCTCCAGGACTTTTTCATCTTGCAAATCTGAATATCTATACCCCTTAAACACCACCTCCTTCTTTGCCAGCCCCTGAGCCCCTGGTAAACCACCATTCTACTTTCCGTTTCTATGAGTTAGACTACATTTGATTCCTCATCTACATTGGTTTGTGTAGCATTTGTATTTTTGTGACTGGCGTATTTTACTTGGCATGATGTCCTCACAGTTCATTCATGTGGTAGCAGACAGGATTTCCTTGCCTCTTTTTTTTTAGTTTTATTTATTTTTAAAGATTTTATTTATTTGTCAGAGAGATAGAGAGCAAGCACAAGCAGGGGGAGCAGCAGAGGCAGAGGGAGAAGCAGACTCCCCACGTAGCAAGGAACCAGATGCAGGACTCGATCCCGGGACTCCAGGATCATGACCTGAGCTGAAGGCAGACGCTTAACCAACTGAGCCACTCAGGCGTCCCATTTCCTTGCTTTTTTAAGGCTGAATTCTATTCTGTTGTACAGATATACACCACATTCTGTTTATCAGCCTATTTTGTCAGTAAAGTTTTACCAGACACAGACAAGCCCATTCATTTCCCTATTGTCTGTGGCTGCCTTCCGCACTACAACAGTAGAGGTGAGTGGTAGCCAACGTAACTGTACGGCTCCTAAAGCCAAAGCTACTTACCCCTTACAGAACATGCTTGCTGACTCTTGTTCTACTGGAGAGACTCTGAAGGGTTAAGAGAAGAGATGTGGAGGCTGCATTAGAGGGAGGAAGGCAAGAGGCAGGAAGACCTTTCTGGTTTTGTGAGAACAGGGACACAGGTGTGAAGATGGGGCTTGCCCTCAAGAAGCTCATAGTCTAATTGGGGGGAAAAAGCCGGTTTACAAAGTTGACTTGTTCAGTGATGGGTTAGACATTCAGGGAAGGAAGAGACCTGAAAGGACTGAGTCCTCAGGAAAGACTTCATAGAGGGCTGGGATTTGGGATGGGATGGATCAGATTGACACAGGATATGGAAGAATGCACCTCCTTCTCAGGAGGCCTTCTCAGCCACACCTTACCCATGAGGGTAAGACAGCGAAAGCAGTTAGATCTGTGCCTGGCATACGGTAAGATTTCCACTACTCTTGTAGTAATGTAAATTCCACAAGAGCAGGAGTTGTATCTGTTTTGTTCGCTGTAGTAACACCTATGCTTAGAACTCAGTAGCCGCTTCAGTAAATATTTATGGAATGAATAAATCACTGTAACTCTCAATAATGCTTTTTAGCTATTTAATTTGTACTGTGGAAATCAAAGAGCTGGACCTCTCACACTGGTCTGTCAATTCATTTATTACACTAAAGAGTAATTTATTTATTTATATATTTATTTATTCATTAAGTTTTTTTTTTTTTTTTTACTTTTAAAGCAGTGGCTATTTTTACTGTTTATTGCTAGAGATAGTCATGTGGTAAGTGGTGGTAAGTCAGAGGTACTGGCAAGAAAGGAAAAAGAGGAGAAGAAAACAATGTTAATAATCCTAAAGATAGCCACTCAAAAATAATTCATTAACTTACTTAAAAAATATTTATTAAACTGCACCTGTGTTCTGGAGGTCCAAGGGTGAGCAAAATAGACACAGTTGCTGCCTAAGAGGGGCTGATTGACACTGAAACTGGTAATTACAAATGTAAAGTGTGTAACTTACAGACATGCAAGTGCCGTGGAAACTTAAACAAGGACATTTAACCTAGTGTGGGACACCAGAGGGTGTTTCCCTGAGGAAGTGACAAGTCCTGATTATTGGTTGCTGTGTGACAAAATACTCCCAAACTTAGTGTCTTAAAACAATTTATTGCCTCTCACCGGTCTGGGCTACCAGGTTCATCTGGACAGTTCTCAGTTGGGATCTCCTATGAGTTGCAGTTAGATACTGACTGGGGCTGAAATCCTTTGCAAGCTTGACTGGCTGTCATCCAAGGTGGCTTCTTCACGTACATGCCTGGTGCCTCCCTGTTGCAACGTGACCTCTCTTTCTAGCAAATAGCCTTACTTCCTAGATAACAGCTCAGAGCTCCAAGAGATAGGAAGAGGAAGCTGCCAGGCCAGGTAAGGGCTATACCTCAAATGGACACAGCATCATTTCTGCCACACTCTATTGATCAAAACATCACAAGTCCTGCCCAGATTCAAGGGAGTGGAAAAATAAAGTTAGCAGAAAAGCATGTGGGGTAGAATTTGTTGTGGCCATCTTTAGAGAATACAAGTCTGTCACTTGATGTTAGGTTGAAGGATAATTTGGCATTAGATAGGCAAAAGAGAGAGAGGGAGTAACCCCTCCAGCAATGTGGACAGGACTGGAAGTCAAAAAGGTAAACCTCGGTGGGACTGAAAGACCGGAGCGACTGAGTGGAGGAAGAAGAGGAAGACAGGAAAACGCTGGGTCACATAGAGAAGAGTAGAGGTTTTTAGGGTATGATTAGAAGGCTAAATGCATATTTCTATCAGAAAGGAAGGGGAATAGCTGCGTAAGTTCCAAACAGAGGTAATGGAAAGCACTAAATAGTGAAAATCAGAATTCCTATAATGGGAAAGACAGGTTAGCCTAGAGAAGGACTTGGGGTGGAGTGGGTATGGGTCAGGGAAATCTTGCCCCAAATCACGTAGTTCATATGAGACTATTGGGAGTTGAACCAGAACTGACTCTAGAGCTTAGACCCTTTCCACTATATTGCTCACCACACTGCCTATGGAAAGTCATATAATAAATTTGAAAATCTCTTGCTAATCAAAAAGTAATTTACTCTTTCTAATTTGTTCCTAGCCATTCAGGCAAATACCTTCTAAATTTCTTAAGCTCAACTCAAAGGGCACCTTCTTTTGAAGACTTTCCTAATGCATACAAAAGTGTCCATGTGATCTCATAATCTCTTGGCCTCGGTGTCCCCTTCTGTGAAAGGTTGGAGTTGGAAGGATGACTTCAAAGTTCCCTTCCTTGTCTAACAGTCTATGGTTCTAGGATGTGTGGGGTAACAGTGTTCCACAAGCTAGCAGTGATGGCCATCAATGGTTGTATGCTTCTAACCAGCCTATGAATACCTAAACAGAGAGCACAAAGAGTATATTTCTAGACATTTTGATTTAAAATAAGAAAGAAAGAATCACTTTGAAGGTATTTACTCTCTCTTTCTAGTATGATAACAGACTGAATTTTAAGCACTGGGTAAGGAAAGGAATATGAGTAATGCAATCTTAGATGAATAACTAACTGCTCTGCACCTTGGTGCCTCATCTATAAAATGGGAAACTTATGTTAAAAAAAACAAAATTTGAGTGAGTAAACTTGAAGATAAGTTTGGCTGTATTCAGCAATTCATGAATCAGGTGACATCCCATCTAGTAAATAGAAAGCTCTACAAAATGGAAGTCTTTTACAGGCAGAAGGGGTAGAAGCAAGGTCACCTTCCTTTGGGGGGAGGGCAGGAATCTATGGGGCAGATTACCTCAGTAGCGCTGATCAGGTAATTCCAGATTTACTGGTTAAAGGTCACATTCCTGGGAAAGGCGGAAAGTACTGAGGCTGAGGTTAGGTATAAGTCGATTTGCTGATGTGGGGCTCCACACAAGTGACTCCATTTTGTGCCCATTATTTCTTTTTTTAGCACTTAGACTTTATTATGTTCATATGAAATTTTAGTAAAGAAAGAACTAAAAGTTTCACGATTTATTATGTATTTCTTTTTCATAACCTCTGGTGTAGAAGATGAAACTAAAAATCCCATGTTTCAAAATTAGAGAAGTAGTGAAACCCTATTGCACAATTCAAGAGGCTTAGGGCTTAACTGTAAACACAGGAAGAGAAACCCTGTTTGCAACTATTATAACTGATGTTTATCTCTAAAAGTCAATCAGTGCCTTACTGCATAAGGGCTAACATAATAAGTACCAAAATATAAAATGTAGACAAATTCATAGTCATTATCACTTCACAAGAGGTTAACCACAGAGTTGCTGTGAACTGCAAACCTCTTGACATACTTTAAAATAAAGGGCTATATTATGGTGATTAACATAACATAATAAAAAATAATAATAAAAAAATAAAGGGCTATATATATTAGTTTAATTTACATATATTAAGCAATGTGGATTGGTACTATTGATTTAAATGTAATGGTTAATGACCTAAGTGCTAAAAATGATTTTAATGAACCATAAAATCATGCAGTTTTAAACAGAAAAAGCACATCTATGAACCTTTGCAGGGACATGCAGAGCTGTTGCTAATTGCCTAATTTTACGTACTTGTAAGTAAGTAAGGGCAAAAAGCCCCTTGCATGGTGGTTTTGTTTTTCTGTTCATTTTTTGGGTACACATACAAAGGTGAATGTGACTGTTGAGCACATGAAATGTAATAGGGTGACTGAGAAACTTTATTTGATTATTATAAATTGAAATGGAAATAGTCGTATATGGCTGGTGTCTACCGTATTGGATAGCATCACTGTCAAGTTCTGTGCCAATTAGACCTTGGAGATCGAGCCTTTCTCAGAGATAGTGAGTTAGTGCTCATGAAGGGTATTTTCTGCCCAGCCCTGAGGCTGGACCTGTACTCCTCGGCCAGTCCTCAAAACCTCTGGGAGTTGGGAGCCTGAAGCCTTTTTTTGAAGCTGACTGGAGGAATTCTGAAGTCCATAGGCATTCAGTAGGTATTACATAATCCAAGCCTGGGAAGCACAAACACAGTAATTTTGGGGTTTAATAAAAGGGCAGAGCCTCCCTGGGTCCTTCCCCCTTGCGCTTCTTAGCCTGACAGACCATCAGCGCTTTCAAAGTTTGTGAAAGGACTCATGCATTTGTGACTTTTAGATTGATTATGATGTAGGCCCAGACACAGAATCCTAGTCTCTCTGCTTACTATTTTAGGTCAACATTTTACAGAGATTTGCCAGGACTGTCTTTTCACAACTGTTCTCAAAGGCTTTTCTGTATGAGTAAAAGCTGTTGACCTTAATTCCCCTTATCAAGGGTTCCACCCTGCTCTGTGTAGGTTCTAGCACTAAAGCCGGTAGTGATGTGTACTCTTGACAGTGGAACTTCTGTGTAGGTGTTGTCCACCTTGGGGCATGTCTACATAGAAGAGATGTAAAGATGGGGAAATCATTGGGCAGATTCATGTACTATAGAATACAGTGAACCACGTGTCAATGTTGTGCTGTTTCTTCTCTTCCAGGAAATTAAGGATTGCATGGCATTGCTTTGACAAGCACTTCCTGTTATCTTTACAGAGATCTCAATGAAGAATGATCTCAAAGGAGCATTTGTCTTCCCACATCTCTGCTAATGGCCAGTAGCTACTAGCAAATGCTCTTAATGACTGAAAAAACATCAACTATCCTTGTGGTTGGCCTGCTCTAGGCAGTCGAATGAAGGTTTCTTTCAGTTGTTTCCAGAACTCAGTTGCTGAAGCGCACCTCTCTTTGTTGGGTGAATGAATGTTCATGAAGCCCTTTCCTGAACCAGCTGAGGAGCCTTAGGCCTCTTGGAGCCTGTGACATGGAAGCTTTGGAAGTGGATGATATCAGCCCAGCCTTGGAAGTTACTGAGGATTTCTTTAGTACTTTTGATACTAAGCTAGAAAAGGCTGTGCAGCAAGCTGAGGTTTATGGGATTCAGGAAGTCCCTGAATTGGTGGGGCACGAGGTCCTCACTAACATAACAGACAATGGTGCTATCAGAAATGTTGCCTCCCTGGGCAAGGGGGGCCTGATTTGGGACCACTGTAAGAGCAGGCTCTTAGAAACCAAAGCTCAAAATGTCTTCCCTGCCAAAGAACAGTTTATGGTTCAGAAGGGGACAGCCCCAGATAATCTTTCGTGGATGGAACAAAAGGAAGCATCGACCTTTAATTTTTTCAACATCTGTCCACGTCGGAGGGACAGGCCTCGCTCCGTCAATGACTTATTGGATGAGACCTCTACTTTCAAGCCAGGCCATGCTCGGTCAAGGTCAGATATTACCCAGGTGGACTGGAGGCTAGTCCTCCAAACCATGCCTCTGCAGCAGCAACCGTGTCTTCGGGGCCCTCATTTCACCAGGCCAGCTTTTCTGTCATCCTCACCAAATAAGGTCGAAGATGCTCAAGGGAATACTGGTATGTTTTTATATCTGACTGCTATTGAACAATCGTTGACTTTCCTTTGTCTGTCTTACATTTACCTCAGGGGAAGTGTACTCTCCAGTGTCCCTGTCCGGTTTTGCTTACTTAAGCTCCCTCTTCCATTTGCTTTCACGCTTTACCTGAAGCCTCAGCCTTGGTGTCTTCATAAGAAGTGCTGAGTGAAAAGTTGACTGTGGTTAATTCTCCCTTTCTAATCTTGTGTGTAAGAATCTGCATAGTCTCATAATTCATGTAGTATTTGCCTTTGTACAGAGTTTGATACTGCTTGTTCACATCAGTAGATGTTCATCTGATCACACACTGGGCATAGCCTTGTGCTAGGAAGCGTTTAAAGATGTATAAAGACACCATCCTTGGCTTAAAGAACTTCTCACTTAAGCCGAGGGGATCAGACACTAACAAACACTCAAGAAGGCACCAGAAGTGAGAGGAAGTAGAAGTCAACTGAAATATTTGTGAGGGGGCTTTTGTTTTACTTTATATTGTTGGGATTTATTTCAATGGGCAGGTGACAGTGACTGAGAGGACAGAGGAAGAAGACACTGTGCTGGGTTTGTTAGGAAGGGCTTATGAGAGTTCACGGAGTTTCAGCTGGACCAGGAAAGACACTCAGATGCAGAAAGGGGGTCACGGTAGAGGACACTCGGTCAGGATTACAGCTGGAACCAAGGTGAGGAGATGAGAGGTGCAGGGGGGAGCAGAGGATCCCATGGAGGCTAGTGGGAGGGAAAGGTGGGAGAGGTTGGTTCAGACCTCATGGTGTGGGGCCCTGAATTTCTCTTTTTCCTCATACTTCATGCACAGTACATGTGCACATGAATTCTGTGAGGTGTGACAAACCATGTCTTCATTTCCCACAGCATTTTCTTTTAGATATCTTAAACATTTAATAATATTACTATTATTAATTAAATTTGAAACTCATCGGGGCACCTGGGTGGCTCAGTCGGTTAAGCATCTGCCTTTGGCTTAGGTCATGATTTGGGGATCCTGGATCGAGCCCCGCCTCAGTCTCCCTACTCAGCAGGGGGTCTTCTTCTCCCTCTCCCCCTGTTCCTCCCCCCTACTCGTGCTTACTCTCTCTCTCTCTCTCTCTCACTCTTTTAAATAAGTAAATAAAATCTTTAAAAAAAATAAAAATAAAGGAATTTGAAACTCATCAATGAGAATCAAAGTGACACTTCCAATCACTCCTACTTTACTCTCGCATAGACTTTTATAAAAGGGCCTCACAGTAAGGATTTCTTAAATTGGCCTTCCTGAAGTGTGCTTTCTCATATTATGAACGGGTTTGTTAGTGGGAAGTGAACCATACATTCCCTCTCTCACTGATTTGTGATCAGCTGTTTACTATCTTCTGGTCACTGAGAAAGGGACTGTTATTACCCATTGTTTTATCCTCAACATGGTGCTCTGAACATAGTTTATGCTCAAAAAAATTGTTTAAAATGTGAAATGAATGTAATTCTGATAAGCTGCTAAATTAACAACAATAACTTCTTTAGCCAGTTTTCGTCTTTCTAGAAAAAAAAAACCTCCACCCTCTTTTCTGAGGGCCTCGCGCCATCATCTAGCATTTCATACCTTGCACATCCTCTCTGTGAAGCTCTTTAGCAGCAGTGAAAAATGAAGATTTGCTTTCATCTCAAAGGCTGCCCTGCACTAGCCTTGTGATAAGAGAAAATCAAACAGATATGGCTTATAAAGTGGCCCCTTGTGTTGGCAGCATGTTGCCCTGGCCTTGGAGGGGTATCCAGATACCTCTGAGACTCCCGGGTTGCCTAGGTACAGTTAGGATTCCCCTTTCTGGAAGAATCTGACTGCTGCTTGGTGAGCACAAAGCCTCGTGCGATAATTAGGCTTTGCCATTTAGTCTTTCTGAAGGCAATCATTTGAAGTAATTTTGAAGTAATTTTTTTTTTTAAGATTTTTTTTTTTTAATTATTTATTTGTCAGAGAGAGAGATAGGGAAAGCAGGAACACAAGCGGGGATGGGGGAGAGGGAGAAGCAGGCTTCCTGCCGAGCAGGGAGCCCGATGTGGGACTCAATCCCAGGACCCTGGGATCATGACCTGAGCCGAAGGCAGAAGCTTAACGACTGAGCCACCCAGGCTCCCAATTTTGAAGTAATTTTGAAGTAATTCTGCATCAATCCTCAACTCTTCCCAGTTCCCTGATAGTGTTTCTTTAAAAAAGATTATTGCTTTGGATTTGAAGGTCATTTCTTTCCTAGCTTCTTGCTTGGGATGTATGAGAGCAGAATACATCAAACAGACTAACAGCCTACTTGTCACTATCAGAGCCAACACCCGAGCACCCAGTGTGTTTGCCCTCCGGGTGAGAGAGCCCAGGCGGGAAGAGGAGGGGAAAATGGTGGCAGTAACAAACACTGTGCACTGACTATTTTAAGTTCCTTACAAGTAGTAGCTTATTTAATTCATATAATACTCCCGTGATGTAGATATTTTTACTGACCCCATTTTGGGGATGGTGAAACCTGAGGCACAGAGAGCTTAAGTAATATGCTTAGAGTCCCATAGCTGGTACTAAGTGGATCCTTGATTTGAACTTGGGCAGTCTCTCTCCAGAGTCCACGCTCTTAACCACTAAGCTGGAGCTGTACCCTTACCTTGGAAGCCAATAGTTCTCAGTCTCCAGAACCCTCTACTTTGAAAGCCTTATTAGTAATCAGGCCCTGTGGGTGTAGAGGGTGAGAAGTGGTGTGGATGAGACAGACCTGGATGATGTTCATCGAACTAAAATTAATCCCTCAGGAGATCACCAAGCCTGGAAAAACTGAGACACACAAAGCGGCCTAGCTAAACAAGGATTGTTTTTTGCATTTAACATATTCACTAAAATACATGGACAGTGCTGAGCTGGCCACCGTTCTTTAGGGGACTAGTGAGCCCACAAAAGGAGGACTGTAACTTTGCCCTTCATACCCTTGAATGCTGGCTGTACAGAAGAGCTTAAGTGAACTGACACCGTGGATTTGTTACTATGGAAAGAGGGCTTTGGGGTTTTGTTCCATCTTTCAGCTGCCTTTCTCAGTCTTACTTAGAAGCCTATGAATGAATGTATTCTATAAGTTTTATTGCCTCAGGCAGAGATAGACCCAGGACAGGCTTCTTACAAGGGAATGTTGCCAGTGCTAGGTAGATGAAGGGTAGAGTCAGTGGGTCCTACCAGGCTGATGGAGTGTGGCTTGAACCCAACCCAGTTAAGACTGTCTGCACTATCTGAGCGTGGGATAGTGATGTTGAAGAGGTTAGGTCACGAATCACTGGGAAGCACTAGATCTAAGGCAAGACGGAAACAGAGACAGGTTTTTTCTCCCCCAGCTTTACTGAAGTATAATTGACAAAGTTGGAAGGCATTTAAAGTGTATGTTGTAATGATTTGATATACATGTATGTTGTGGAAGGATTCCCCCTGTCTAGTTAGTTCGCACATCCATCACTTCACATCAGAGGCAGTTGTTTCTAAAAATTCTCAAGACAGGTAGTGGAGACAAAGCTTCCTCATGGCCAGCTCTTTTCCTTCCTGCCATGCCCTGGGCAGCCTGTAGCAAGGTGTGACAGGGAGCTAGCCCTGGGGGAAGTTCCTAAACTTAGCTCCTGCCAGAACAGATCATTGCTAGTCCTGGCACTAGTCTGAGTTCTGTACAGACATGCTCTTGACCAACCCTTTCCCCTTTATATCACTGTCATCCTGTTCTTGTTCAGTGAGTAATAATACAGCCATAGGCAGCCTGGAATTTCCCATGAGATTGGAAGAGAGGGTCCTAACATCATAGAATTATAATCCAAATGTAAGTATGAATTAAGGTAAGAATATAGAAAGTCATATGAACATGTGGATGCTAGCTATGTTATCAATATGAAAAACAGATCACACATACAGACATACTTACACCTATAAACGTATACACGTGATAGAGGAAGGTGGGTGTGTGTGGAAAGAACACTCAATTAGGACTCACCGTGTGGGTTTGGAAAAATGACTCGTCTGTTGCTTTTGATTTAAAAACCTAGTGAAGCAGGTTAAATTGTCTCTAAGATCCTCCCAAATCTAAAATTGTATCATTTTAGGATATATTTGAACTGACCCTGCTTCTTGGTTGTATGGGAGCTAATTAACTATAGTCAGATCGGTAAATTGGTAATGGAAAGTCGTCATGGAAATATGGGTATGGTTGAAGAACTTCTGTGTGCCTTGTAACCTACTCTACTTTTGGGTGAACTGCTGTAGTTGCAATTTTTAAAATCTTTTTTCTTTTCTTTTTTTTTTTTTTTAAAGAAATCCTTTGCATTAGCTGTGGAGCTCTGAAACTCAATGGACTGCCGAACCTGACTTCCTTTTCCCTCCCTGACTGTGTTCACATTTTCATGTGCTTGGCAAGGGCAGTGGTCAACTAGCTTTTGTTTCAGTTGGTTTCACTCTCTAGTGACCTGGTACCATTTCTATGCCTCTATCTTCTTGTTCTAAGTACTTTAGGAGAAGGTCTCAAGCAGAGATTTTCTTTAGAGCTAGAAAGACCATGGCAGTATGGTTTCTTTATCTTGAGTTTTATGTTACTCTCTTTCCATTCCCTTTTTCCCCATCTTTCACTTAAAAAAAAAAAAAAAGCCAAATTTGGGACTTATACTAAAATGACTGCTTTTTCAATTATGATGTTTCTGAAAAGCCTTGGAGCCAATAGAGGTGGGAATATTCCTGCAGGCTTAGAACAAGTGAGGTCACCAGGACATGGTCTCTTGCTGAATTTATGATTCACCCTTCAGCAAGATTAGTCAGTACAAAGAAGTTGCTAAAATAGGTTACAAAGTTGATTTTATATGGTTGTATAGTTTCCACTGGTTACATTATTGAATGTTGGTCTGTGGCAGCTATTGGAAAGCCAACACTCCTTATCAACAGCTGATATCCTGATTCTAACATTTCTATATGAGAACTCTGAAAATGAAGTTTCTGATGTTTTTTTGATTGCTCTGTTAATATAGTTTATCTTTCTTGGCTAAGGAGAACTATAGTTACTAATTTCACAAACTGCTAGAGTTACCTTCTTAAAACACAAATCTGTTCATACTGTGTTCTCAAAAACGAATCACGGTTCCCCATTCTTTACAAAATCAAGTGTTAAGTTTTATAAAGCATGCAGGTATCTTCCCAGACTTATCACTCGCACCTTCTATCACCCCACCTATGTGCCATTTTTTAATATGCCATGTCCTTTCAAGTTCCTGAGCCTTTGCTCATGCTTTCTCTTCTTCCAGAATACGTTCCCGGCCTTTTTCACTTTTCAGAATCCACCATTATCTTTCAAGGACTGATCCAAATGCCATGTCCTCCTTGAGACCTTTCTATATTTTTTTCAATTAAAATTCTTTTTTTTTTTTTACTTCACTGTATGTTTTCACAGCATATTTAATTCTGTGAATTATAGGTAATTGCTTATATATCCATCTTCTGCATTAGGTTGGAAGTTTTTTGATGCTATAAACCATATCATAGAAAACTTTGTATTGTACCAAGTATGATCTTATGCGAAGTGTCAGGTTGAATTTTATGTGTTGGTACTCGGAACATCAGGACAATACCATTTTGTTTTGTTTTGTTTTGTTTTGTTTTCCAAAACAGAAATGGCCTCTCTTTCTGTTTTCCTTCCCTATAACTTAAGTTGAATGGAGTTTGTTATTAATACTATCAATAAGAGCTGTCATTCAATGAGAGTTAACTTTACATTCAGCCCTGTGCTAAGATGTGTCTATTATTTAATATTCATAATAGTTTAGTATGATAGATGATATTGTTCTGACTTTACAAATGAGGAAACTGAGTCTTGGAGAAGTTGACCTCACCCAAGGCCATGCAGTAGGATGTGGTAGGACATTAGAGGCCGTGCGTAATCACTCAATAATGCTATCTCTCAAGCCTGAGGAAGTTTAGGTCATTCCCTCCACCACAAATAAACACAATATGATCTAGATTCCAGGTTTGGAGGTTAGAGTTCTCCTCTCATCTTGCACACTGTGTGGTATAATCTTGGCCAAGTCATTTTGCTTCCTGGGATCTCTTTCCAAATCTGTTAAATTAGTTACGAATATTTTCAGAAGCAGTTACCAGCATCCCCAACCACAGGTGGCATAAATAATAAGGCCATTTATCATCTTCTGTTTTCATCCGTCTCACAGGTGGGTGTGCAGCACTTAGTGAATATCAAGCACTATATGCAGTAAACACTTCAGAAGTCCAGAAATAGGTGGTCCGAGGCTCATCAAAGATCCAGGCACTTTCCGTCTTTCTGCTCTGCTTCTCAGTATACTGGTAATGTCTCTTCTTTCCCTTCATTGGTACAAGATAGCTACAGTAGTCCCAAGAGTCATTTTCTTATATATCAGTAGCCAAATTCAGGAAGGAAAAGCAGAGCACCTCCTCTGGGTCTCTTTCCCAGTGGCCCCTAATAGCACCCCTTCGGTAGCTAGAGTCACATGCTCACCCCTAAAGCAATGTCTGGCAAAGGAAAATAGCATTTCTGTGATTGGATTAAACAAATCTTGTTTCTTTCCATGGGGCAAGGGAGAGGACATCTCCTCTGAGCATCTGCCACCATACCTGAACAAGATTAGGGTTCTGTTGGTAAAGCAGTGGGAGGACTAGTTAATGACATGAGCAACAGACAAGTTCTACCTCAGATGGGGCTGGGCCAAAGAGATTTCTAGTCCCTTCTAACTCTAAGTTTCTATGACTCTAGTATGTTACCCAAAGATACTATACTGAAATGCCATTTACCTTAAAATCTGCTGGCTTAAGTATGGGAGATTCTTTTATACTTAATTCCTATAGATTAGGGAAACAGAGTGAAAAGCCCACCATGGCAATGACTGAGCATAGCTTGAAAGTTGGTTTGGAATTGTTTTCTGGGTCACAAAGTTCTTAAAGACTAGGGATTACCCTTGTCACAGAAGGCAGAAAGCCTCTGCATTTAAGAAGTTGGGTCTGTGATCTCCTAGTGGGGTTCACACTTAGAAGTGAAATTGACCAGGACTGTATGGACTAATGCTCTATCACTGTTGCCCATAGCAAAGAACTTAGATGGAAGAGATCCCGAAGTTGGTATGTCTGTCTAGCTAATATGTAGCCAGATATGTTACAGGTTTATTTCTACTAGAGCCTGCACAGATGATATGTCTTTTCCCCTAGGTTTATTTTGAAGGGAGAGCAAATGGGATAGTCTCCTTTACCCATAAAGAAAGGTCTCCAAAGTAGCTCTCAGAAAAGACATTACTTGAGCCTACTTCATTTCTACCAGAACTAGTTTGTTAACAAGTATCTGGGAGCCATCACTGAGTGTTGGCCTGTGGAGCATATTTCAGATGTTCAAGACACAGCCTGTCTTTGGTTCCTATAGTATTATTCTCTTCATATTCTTTGCTATGGACTTTTGTGGCAGTGTCATGATTAATGTGGATCCTGTTAATGTCACTTCTCTTGTGTGCCTCTAATGAGGAGAACAAAAACCTAAAATTATTTAAAACTTTTCCCCCTAGTTTCTGGCTTAAATACAGTTGAATACTATAACATGAAACAGACTTGAAAGACTGCGTTTTATTAACTAGGAATATAAAGAAAAGAGACATGATTGTAATCTAGAATGTTAGAGAGGTCTTCATTGAGGAAAGGATGCTTCAGTGAGCTTAGAGGGTTGAGCACAAGACCAAGGTGGAGGTGAACATAGCATGTGTGTGGGATGCCTGGGAGGCTAAGCCGGACAGGGCTGTATTTTTGAGTTGTAGTCTGAGGTCATGGAGGACCTTCAAAGCCAAACAAATAGACTTAATGTGATATGTTTAGCAAAGAAGCACTTGAAAATTACTTGAAAGTCAAAATTAAAAGGGTATTTTATAAAAAGTATGTAAGTCGACAGGGTTGAGGGGTAGTGGAGGTAGCTACCAGGGAACCACCTCTCCTGTAGCTTTTGTGTCTGTGTAAAGGGGTATCAGTTAGACTCACACTCTTGGCCTCTTTCCTTCCCTTTGCACACTCCACCCCCAGGGAGGAGCAACTTAGGGCAAGTTTAGGAGAGGAACTGGATGTGTATAACTCAGCCTCTCTCACAGGAAGCACTAATTCTGGTCTGTTCCTCCATCCATCAGCCTTTCATGGGCAGTCCCCCAGGAGGGGAAGCCTGTGGTGATCAGTACTGCTTGTGACTCAGAGGTAAGTATGTATAGTCCTAGGGGTAGGAGGACCCCTAAGCTGCGTCCTCCAACTGGCTGATGTTTTGATCTCCATGTGTCTGACAATGTCCGTCAATCTCAGTTGGTTTAAAACTTGGGTGAGTAAAGGGATGCTATTTATTGGTTCCCCTCAGTGTCCCCCCCCCCCCCCCCCCAGAATATAGGATGGATTAACAGATGGAAAGAATGGAAGGGATTGAAACCAATTAGAAGACTCTGCCAGTTATCATGCTGTGAAGTGATAAGATCTAAACTTAGGGTGACCGTGGCCAAAGAGAAAAGTGGGACTTGTGAAAAGAAAAAGAAGGGCTCTGATTGGGCCATAGATCTATTGACAGAATCTGTGTCTGATTCATTTGGTGTCCACAGATTCTAGCAGAGTCCTTTGTGCATTCATTCAACAAATATTTATGGAGACAGCCACTGAGTATACAGGGGTGAGAGAGACATCCAGGTCCCTGCCCTCGAGAAGAAGGAGAGAGTTCTTTGGAGGAAATAAAGCAAGGTGTAAGATAGAGAGGGGGCTCTTGAAGGTGGTAAAGGATGGCCTCACTGAGGATGGCACCTTTGAGGGGAAAAACTAAGGGAGGCACGTAAGTCAGTGGGGCTGGGGAGAGAAGTTCCAAATGGAGAATATAGCAACCTCCGAGTTCCTGAGGCTAGAATGCACTCAGCTTGCTCACAGAACATAAAAGAATGTGGCTGGAATGAGAGAAGGAATGTGAGATGAGGTCAGAGCAGTGGTCAGAAGCCAGATTGTGTGGAACAGGACATGGAGGCAATGTCAGAATTTGGCCTCCGAAGGAAGGAGACAGATTGAGCCGGACGAGAGGTAGGATCAAGTGAATCCTTTTTTAATAGACACAACAAACCTTAGGGTATTGGAAGACAGGAGGAAAAGAGATTAGTGGAGGGATAATATTAAGATGTTGCAGAGGAAGAGATTCTGAAGAAGTGGGAAGGAATTAGGCACAGAGCAGAGGTGGTAGGGTTAGCTTTAATAGGGAGGCAGGGAGATTCTTTTGAGACCAGACGACCAAAATAAGAAACATCTGTTGAATACTCATGATGTATCAGGCATTGTTCTAAGAGCTACTCATTTCTTTCTCACAAGAGTACAGTGAGGAGGTGCTATTATTATAGCCCATCTTAAAGATGACAAAACTGAGGCTCAGGTTAAGTAATTTGCCATGGTCACACAGCCAGTAAGGGCAGAACTGTGATTTCAGTTTAGGTTCATTGGCTCCAGCACCTATGGCCTTAACCACTGTGCTCTGGAGCACTTGTGCGGGACATTGGTTATGCAACGTTGGCATGAAGCCAAGCATAGTATATGTAAAGGAGCTCTCTGCAGTGCACAAAATGAGACAGTGGAATTAGGTGTTTGGCAAGAGTAAAGAAGTATGGAAAAACTGCTGTGGGGATTGTGTCTGGGATCCACTGAAATGAATAAAAGAATGAATTGTCAGGACTAAAGATATGATAGAAATTGAGCAACATGAGTCCCTGTTTAGTGCTATGGTCTGAATATTTGTGTCACTCCCAAATTTCATAAGTTGGGCTGTCTCCTAAATTGATGATATTAGGAGATGTGGCCTTTGGGAGGTGCATGGGTCATGAGGGTGGAGCCTTCATGAATGGTATTAGTGCTCTTATTTACAAGAGACCCAAAAGAGCCCCCTAGCCCCTTCCACCACAGAAAAAATGTAATATATCTGCCAAACTTTGAAAGGCAATCCTTTCAGGCTTGTCTTAGATGGTGTTACACTGAAGTGTATGGCTGTTCTCCATTCATTCTCCACTTTGGCTTCCTTTCACATTTATTAATCTTGTAATAAGAATTTAAATGTGTGCTTTTGATTTGCCAGGATAACTTTGATTTGGAATACTGGCACCACATTGGGCTTTTGAATTCTTTGAAAACATCAAAATGTTGCTCTTTGTCTTTCATTCTAACCATTGCCCAATCTTCGGAATCCTATTCTTGTGACTTCATTCATTGTGCTGACTCAGGCAGTCCAGATTTTCTTGGTAAACTAGGTTACCTAAATGTTTCTTTCATTTATTGTGATCTGGGATATGGTGGTTTTTAAAAAGATAAAATTACATAAAGTAATAAAAATGAAAGTATGTAACCATTTAATAATTATGTAATTACATAAGTAAATATAATATACCTCTAATTATTATTTATATTATGACATATATATCATGTCTGAGGGCTTCATATCAAATAGTATATAGTCTGGACAGGAGGATTGTGGGTGCTGGGATATGGAGGCAGAAAGTTTTTGCTCTTGCCTTTTACATTTTTTTCTGATTTTTTGAATAATTTTATTACATAATTTAATACATATGTGATAAATGTGAAATAGTATCTGAAATCTGAGTCATCAGAGTAGTGTAGCCGTAGAGCCTTGGGGGTTCAGAGGAAGACAGTTGTTTTCAACTAGAGGGGAGGAAGAAGGTCTTCAAGAATAGGTAAGATTTTGGGTTGCCTGGGTGACTCAGTGGGTTAAGCGTCTGCCTTTGACTTAGGTCATGATCCCAGGGTCCTGGGATCAAGTCCCACGTGGGCTCCCTGCTGGGGGGGAAGCCTGCTTCTCCCTCTGCCTGCCACTCCCTCTGCTTGTGTGCATGTGCTGTCCCTCGCTCGCTCTCTGACAAATAAATAAATAAAATCTAAAAAAAAAAAAAAAAGAATAGGTAGGATTTTGTACTAGCCCTCGTGTGAGGAAAACACGCATAAGCAGAGGTTAGGGGAGCTCTAGACAGGGAGGTCAGTGAGAGAACATGCACGAAGGTTGGGAGGGGTGAGTGGTAGAAACAGTATCAAGTTACCTGACTGGAATATGGGGGAGTGGAGAAAAGTGCCTGCATTGTGTGAAAGGTCGCTGGGGAAAGTCATAATGGAGGGATCAGACTAACATCTTCTGAACCCCCAATCAATCTTAATACCCCTAGAAGTGGGACAACCACCTGTGACGTATTCTTGTCAAAAAAAAAAAATCTAAATGAACCTCAAGATCTAAATAGCAGTTGACAGAAAACATGGGAAACAGAGGAACATTTAAACAACACCATGAGGATACACTCGGCCAAGTCCAGAATGTGAGAATGTCTACAGGACAAATGAACTTATTTCTTCAATAAATATGTGGCATGAAAAAGAGAAAGGAGAAAGAACTGTTATAGATTTAAAGAGATTTAAATGATGTATCAGCCAAATCAATGTGTGAACCTAAGTTGAACAAACTATCTGTATAAAGAAATTTTTTGAGACAATGTGGGAAAATCAGATACGGACTAGGTATTAGATGAGGATTATTCATGTTGTTGGGTGTGAAAATGGGGTGTGTGTGTGTGTGTGTGTGTGTGTGTATTGAAGTTTTATCTGTCAGATTAGAGATTCCCCTGAAGTATTTACAGTAGAAATGATAAAGTGTTAGCAATCTGCTTTCAAATATTGCAGCCAAAACAACCGACAAAAAGCCAGAGTTGGAGAGGGGCGGGAGATAGAGAACAAGAATAGCAGAAACTTGATTTTCGAAGCTGAGGGATAGATCCCTGGGTGTTTATTTTCTCTTCTACATGCTTTGGAGTGTGTTTAAAATTTTCCATAATAAAATGTCTTAAGGAGTTTGAACTTTACTGGGTGGGAGGGGTGGTGCATGACCCAGGTAACAGTGTGGGAGATGACCAGGAGGAAGGCGGACTAGAGGTGGGAGCTCATTTAAAACCTGGATTAGGTCTTAAAGGTACAACTTTCCAGTTATAAAATAAAAAGCCATGGGGTTGTAATGTACGGCATGGCAACTCTAGTTAATACTGTATTGCATATTTGAAAGTTGCTAAGAGAATATGTCTTAAAAATTCTCATCACAAGAAAAAAATGTTCTGTAATTTTGTATGCTGGCGGATGTTAATTAGACTTACTGTGGTGATCGGTTTATAATATATGCAAATATCCAGATCATTATGTCTGAATTGTACATCTGAAACTAATATAATGTTATATGTCAATTATGCCACAATAAAAAATAAAAAAAATAAAAAAAACCTTGATTAGGGTGGTGGCCATGAGAAAGGAAACTTTTCCGAGAATAGGTAGAGGAAATAAGAGCAAAAGAGGAACTCTGGCAGGTTGGCGGTACAGAAGTGAATCAGGCGCGTGATGGGGAAAATTCCCTTCTTCCTCTTCAGTAACTAGCAATCATTGTCCTTAAACCGCTGCACTGGTGCTGCAGGTTGAAGAGAAGAGGAAGAAGGGGTCTTCACTGCAGAGGAACTGAACCAGGTCTTCATACTAGCCGAAGTGGAAAGCAATGGGGAAATGAAGAATTCAGGAGTTGGGTTTTGGGGGTTTTTTCCCCTCTTTTTCACAAGGAATTACTTGTGGTTTCAGTATGAAATTTTTGGGTACAGTGATTTATTTTGAGCATCCTTTCCTAATTTATTGAGGAAATGGTGATAATTCTTGTCAATGATCCCATCTGAATCATTTATGATATTAGTTAAAATAGATTTTATATTACTCATTTGTGAAATTGAACACTTTACAATAATGTGTGGGAGGTTAATTAAATGAGTTGAAATGATATGGTCTCGGGAAATAAAAGTTGAACTATAAGTTAATGAAAGCTTAGATTTAAATATATACCTTCTGATTTGTCTGTAGCATAAATATTAAAAATAAACTTCATATAGAAACAGAAAGTAGCAGTTGTTTGAGACTAAAGAGAAATGGTCAAAAAAAAAAAAAAAAAAAGAAATGGTCGTCCTTTAGCCCTCTACAACTCAAAAACCATCAATACTTCACACAGGAAATATTAGTAAGGTCTGATATAAACAGACCCTCCAGAGAGGAATACGCACCCCAGAGGATAGCTTTCTGATCATGTTTGCTCTCTACTTGATTGTTCTTTTTCAAGAAATTAACGCTACAAACTGCAGCCTATAAATATGGGCCATTTCCTATGATCAACACCAATCTCTTCTGTCTCAGTTTAATGTACCTATTTAGAGAGGGCTGAGCCAGGTGGTTGAAAAATCTGGAAACACAATGCATTCTCTACCCTTACTCTGCATCAAGAAGGTGAAGGGACTTTTGAGACACCCAGGCAGGACTTCTAACTCGGTCCACCCGGGCTGGCATCTACCACCCTAGCTTGGACAGTCAGAAAGAGGTGAGTTTTTAATCAGGTTTGCTGCTGGCTTGGGCCCAATTAAAGTAGAATTTCTAATTCGTGCTTGCTATTGTAAAAAGCTCTCAGGGAGGAAAGAAAAGAAGAGAAAAATTTCTAGCTAAAAGCAAGAAAGGTAGTTTTTATTTTACTCAGGGATGCGTAGCTGAGCCATTGGGTCACAGGACAGATGGGGATGGAGGGACACATGGTTATGAGTCTTATTATGGAAAAGATTCAACTACCATCAGCGCTTGATGGAAATGAGAGGGGGAGAGGTAGCAGCAGCGTCTCTAACAGCACTATCTCCCTTATTGCATTATCAGAAAAGACAGATAACTGAGAATAGGCATCCATTATCTCTCTCTACAAAGGGATTAGTGTAGGTTGCAAGAAATTAATGGCTTTTGAGTTATCACAGAAATACTAATGAATGTCAGGACTGGAGATGTAAAGCAGGTAAAATTGGCTTTTCTCTGCCTCATTTCTCTCCTTTTCTCTTTTGGTTTGCTATTTTAAGATCTAGATCTGTGTTACTTTTTTTTTTTTTTTTCCTTCAGCCAAGATCAGAAATCATACCCTTTGGGAGTGTGATTTGTCTTCTTTAGGGAATGACTCAATTAGTTTATGACTGTCTCCAATGTGTGCTAGCAAAGAAATTAAGAAACAGAATGAAATGAAAATTTCAGAAATGAAAATCTTTACCAGGGAGGGGTGCTGCCTCTTGCATGGATGTCCTTTTCACGCCTGATAAAAGTATCAGGAAGTCTCCCAAATGACAGTCTCCTTTTTTTTTTAAAGATTTTATTTATTTATTTATTTGACAGAGACAGAGATAGCGAGAGCAGGAACACAAGCAGCGGGAGTGGGAGAGGGAGAAGCAGGCTTCCCCCCGAGGAGGGAGCTTGATATGGGACTCGATCCCAGGACCCTGGGATCATGACCTGAGCCAAAGGCAGACGCTTAACGACTGAGCCACTCAGGCGCCCCGACAGTCTCCTTCTATTAAAGTACTAAACTTGCATACGTTACAGCTAAGCATTGATTAATGATGGCACAACCAGATAAACTCATGAAACAGGGGAAGGGAAAGAAATAATACCTACTATATGCTGGGCATTGTGCTGGGAGCTATATTTCTCATTCAACAAGTACTTTTTAAAAGCCTACTGTGTACTAGGCATTGCACTATGTGCTGTGATAATAAGGATGAAAAGACAGACCTCTCTTCTGTCCTCAGTAGAGCTTACAGTCCAATGGGGAGGACACACTTCTTTAAAAACTTCAAAATTTTTTTTTATTCAGATATTTAAATACACGATTATAATACAGCCTTATAAGAACCCATCAGAGAGGAATAATAGGGATACTTGTTACTGACCCAGGGCTGTGTGTTTGCAGGTGAGGGATTGGGAGAGTCAGGACAGACTCTGTTCCTGGAAGAAAGCATGGCTAAGTGAGGAAGGGTAAGTGTGTGGTAGCTGGGGGAAGCAGTGGGAAGGAACATTGTAAGCAGAAGGAACAGTATAAGCGCATCCAGGCTCAGAAGTGAGAGAGAACTGCTATCTAAGCAGAGACCTAAAACGAGCTAGTTGAGTCAAGCCTGGGGAAGTAGTTGTAAGACAGAAGGCTCATGAACTGGCCTTGAAGACTAATGGGGGTGTCTGAGAAACAGGAGTTTATTGGCAGCAAACTTCATGTTCTGTTCTATCCTTTCCATTGACCCTTCTTGGCTTTCCTAACCCAAAGAAAGATGGAAGTATTGGCAAGGAGTTAGGTCATGTGACAGGAGGAATGTTCTCTCTCATGTATTTGGTACTCTGTAGAATGTTTCCTAGAAAACATGGAATCCTGGGGAAGTGCAGTTGTTTCATGGGCCCACGGGGGATGGTCCCAGTTATTCCAGTATTTCTGTTTTCTGCACAGACCTCTGCACGTCACACTGACATTGCAAACCACCCCACTCTGTACTTAATCTTACACTCATAATTCCACCTTTGTGAAGTTTTTTAGACCTGAAATTTCCCCCCGATTACATCTTGTCACTTGTACTATCTTGGAATTGTACTGCTTCTGCTGTGTTTGCTTTGAACCAGAAAGATGTCATTCCCTGATCTCTTTATAGTTTCTTGCACCTGCCTTTTCATCTCATTGAGTTCATTCATATTCATAAATTAACGCACATTGCTTCTTCTGTTTTGTTTTTTTTCTTTCTAGAACACAAGCAGGCATTCCCAAACCTTCTGAAGAAGGGGTACCTGGAGATTAGGAAGGACCATGACAGTTACTGGCAAAGCTGTTACGCAGAACTCTCCCCCTACAACTTCTACTTCTACAGCCTTGACAGCAGTGGCAATCAAGCCCTCTATGCCACCTACCAGCTTTCACACTTCCAGAGCATATCTGTTTTGGGCAACCTCGAGGCCAGGCTGGTGGATACCGTTCTGTATGACAACACTCAGCTGCAGTTAAAGGCAGAGTCACCATGGGAGGCTTTGGACTGGGGGCAGAAGCTTTGGGAAGTCGTGCACGCCGCCGTGCCTGGTTATGTGGGGCAGCAAGATGAGCTGGCCAACTCACCAGGGCTTGGTCATCACGTTGACTGTACACAGAATCACTGTTTACAGAAGAAATCCAGTGAGCTGCTCGCACCATCCCCTGTCTTGGATAGTCCCAGACAGTACCAAAACATCATCAAATCAGGGACGCTGTACAGGCTCACCATCCAGAACAACTGGAAGGCATTTACTTTTGTGCTTAGCAGGGCCTACCTTATGGCTTTCCAGCCTGGCAAGCTAGACGAGGATCCCCTGCTAAGCTACAATGTGGACGTGTGTCTGGCTGTCCAGGTGGACAACCTGGACGACTGTGACTCTTGCTTTCAAGTCATTTTCCCCCAAGATGTCCTCCGCCTCCGCGCTGAGACCCGGCAGAGGGCCGAGGAGTGGATGGAGGCTCTGAAAACAGCAGCCAATGTGGTGAGGAGTTCAGAGCAAAACCTGCAAGTCACCCTGAGGAGCAAACCCAAGGATCAGATGGGTGGGCACGAACTCAGGAAGAACAAACGTCAGTCTGTGACCACCAGCTTCCTCAGCATTCTCACAACTTTGTCTTTGGAGCGAGGACTCACTGCTCAGAGTTTCAAATGTGCAGGTATGAAGCAAATGTTTAGTCTAAAGCTTATTAAAGAACAGTCCTGAATCCCACTATTGGAATTCACTTTAAAAATCCCCTCAGTGGGCCAGTCACAGCTGCCTCTTGTTTAAAAAGCATCTCTCCTTCAAGGAGTTTGCTACATCAAAACATCTGTCTATCTTCATGCCATGCTGGTGAAGTAAGTAGAAGCAGATAAGATAGACCCCACTGAATCAAAATGACTTAGCCAAAGCATAATGAGCCTAGAATTTAGGTTTCTTGTGTCTGCTCTGATTCCATTTCCTCTGTCTTCTTAAATAAAGGTCACTGGGAACGTGGATGTCACAGATTGTCTCAAAGGAGATACTCAGGCCCAAAGCTGACTGCTGACACTCCTTAGGGAAGAAAAATGTCTGTAGTCAGTAACTGTCATTGATCATAACCTTGTCAAATCCTGTTAAGGTAGAATTTAGAAAGTCAGCCTTGACAGAAAATTTGGAGGTGGCTAACAGCAGGGTAGATGATGATTCGGCAGATGACCTCTGAGTCACAGTAGGCCTGTGCCTCATCCTGGGGAAGTCAGGGCTTCTAGACCTACCATGGAAGGGTGAAGCACAAAGTAGAGTTCAAGGCCAATCATCTGTTATTTCTTAAAACCCTTTTACTGCGTCTCTCCCCTACTTCCCATTCCTTTCACTTTCCCCCAACCAGTAAACTAGACAAAATAAAACCCTCACTAAACCAAATCTATGTATATACTATAAACCAAATCAAATTATTTCGCTTTCACTAAACCCCACAGTTTGGGACAAGAAATGTATCCTTAAGGTAAATTTACCATGAAAGTAATTTAATTGGAAACCTGATTTGGAAGATTTTAATTCAAGTGTATCAGATTTAAGTATGTTATTTAAAAAAGAACAGGAAGCTGACCACCGGCCAAGACCAAATTTTCAATTTTTGCTTGTTCCTGCCTTGAAAGCCAAACAGTGGTGGCACAATGAAAATTTCAATTTAGGTTATTTGGGATGATTGCCTTTTCTATTGAAAAATAATATACCTGAAGAGGGGATTAAGTGGATCATCCTTGCTTTCTCTGGAGGGCCTCAGTAACTACTGAAGCAGAAACTTGCAGGGTTGGGTAGGGGAGACCAGCAACACTGAGCTGGTAAGGAAGCCATACTAGGTGATATGCATGTATCTGCAGGCATGAATGACCTTGTGTTAAGTCAGCCAGCTACTTTTGCAAAATGGTTTTGAAATAAGGGGATACTAGCTTTACCACAGCTTTTGGAAATTATTGACATTTTAGTGTCTTATATTAGTACATATATTTTATTTCAAAGTTCAGTCATTCAACAATAATTTATTGATGCTGACTCTGTGAACATTCTGGAATTATGATACACTTCTGTGGCTTTGGATTGCTGATAGGGCCAACAGATCTGTTGTGTTACTAGAATCAAGGAGAATAGAATAGTTTTCAAGGTGGAGACTGGAATAGCTGAATTGGGAAACTTTCTAGTAAAGAGGAAGAAAAGTCTCAGGGATTATACAAGGATTGTCACATAGTTGACCCCTAATTCACCTTCCTCTCATAAGTTTGCTTCCTGATGGAGTGTGCACTGCCCACATTCTGGCCTGCATTAGCAGTGTTTCTAGCACTCGGAGGAAGGAGAAATGCAAGTAGAGGTAGCATTCAGCAGGTCCATCACATACTAGCAGTTGGAGAAATGAAAACAGGAAAAAGACAAAGAAGGGTGAGTAGAAGAGGTAGGGAGAAGGAAACTAAGTAGAAAGGAATAGGGGAAGGATTACAGAGTGGGCAGGGATAGAACTTTTTGGCAGCTGCTTTAGGTTCCATGTTGCAGGATATCTCCCTTTGCTGTCTAAATGTCTTCACTCAGTTTGGCCTGGTTAGAAAATAGGTTGGGGATGGGTGGTAATAGGGAATCCAGGAGGCAGGAGAAATGAAATCTAAAATTCATTTGCTCTGCTCAGCTTTTACCTTCATGCTCTGGTTTGGAGTTCTAATAAATCACAGGTAGCTTTCTAATCTGGGGTGGGGAGAATTCAGTCCTAATTTGTGTAGTATGGCGGATTCCCAAGTAGAAATTTTTTATTTCCTTTCAGTGCCCCTTCCATTGGAAAATACTACATTCAGTTGCTTTGTGCTACACATGGTTTACCGGGTCGCTTTTCATTTTCCTTCATTGCAGCATGGAATACTGGTTTCCTACCCCAGGCAGGAATACTTCACCTCCTGTAGGGGGCAGAGTCTCAAAAGAAAAAGGCTAAAACTTGTAAGCAAACCTCCGAATGTTTTTAAAATTACTTGGGAGGTTGTTCATTATATTAAAAATTATTATAGCAGATGGGACCTTAAAAATTGATCTCTCACAAACACAGTTAATCTAAACCAGCTGTTTATTCATTTAGTATTTGTGTCCCCTAACTATTCATCCTTGTAAAAACATCCATTTGGTGAAAAAGCTAGTTGCATAGTATGTTTACCTTCTAAAACATCAAAATTCTCACTAACTTGTTTTTAGTTGAATTTGGCATTATCTGTTATTTTAAAGAGACGCTCATTCAGAATATTTCATGGTTATAGTGGGTGTCTTTAGAATGTAAATTTTTACGTCCACGTAGTCCCTCCCCCTTTAAATATGTTTTTGAGGATTTATTTATTTATATATGTATTCTGTATTTTATGACAGAGCAGCTCTTTATTATGATGTCATTCAGTTGCTGTCCGGGCGATCTACAAATGTTGGCTTTTAAATCTACAAAATAGTGCAGTTGGCGTTCTTTCACTAAATTCTTTCTGTAGGTAAAGAATTTTCGATATCCTTTTTGGAAACTTGAAGAGCCCCGGCAGAGAAAATGGACCACAACCATCCCAAAATGCCTGAGGTTATGGTTTTGGAAATACATGCTTATATATAACTGTGTATTTCTTAACATGTGCTTGAACTTTTTATAGTTGTATTTGATGCTGTGTGGTTCGTTCCACGGCTTCCTTTCCAGCCCCAGGGCTGCCTCATGCTAGGAAGCCGCAGCCACAGTGGTCATCTTGTTGTTCTGGAACCTACCTTGGTCATTCTTGCCTCCGGGGCCTTTGCACTTGCATTCCTTCTTCCTGAAAACATGCCTTTGGAAATGAAGTTCTTTCCTTCTTCAGCCCACCATTTATTGTGTGCTGAGTTTCTGCCCATGTGCCAAAAACTCAGGTGCACCCAGAGAAGTCAGAGCTGCAAGAAAGCCGACATGGTCCCTGCCCTCATGGAACCTACAGTCTGCTCGGGGAGCCGGATATTAATCACATAATCATGTCATGAATGCCAGATGGCCACCGTGACAAAGCTAGGTGGTGGCAAAGAGAACTATATGAAATAGCAGCTCTTTAGTAATTTTTGACCGGCAAAAGGAGTTTGATAGGGTTGAGCTGAGCATGTGACCCTGAAGTCACAGAAGGTTCCTGAGCAGAGAGGAGCATATGATACAAGAGGTATTTCAGGACAGTTAATTTGGTGCTGCTTTAGTACAGCTTTTCAGGAACACCTCTGTAGAGGAAAATGAGGTACGATTCTCTAGCAGAGTTACTGGTTGGGATTTAAAATTTCGTTTGGCATCTGTGGTATTAAAATATTAATACTAAAACACATGATTATGCAGCTTATTAAAATATTTATGAAGCATGTACCTGTAAGTGGTTCTAAATTAGGTTGCTCACAAAATGCTGTATAATTTAGATCATAAGGCAGCCGCCCTCTTTTCTTCAGGAATTAGACATGTGTACATACCTATTTCCCTCCAGTAGATACAGGGTTTTCTTGGCACGAGTACATACAACTATTTTTCCTGTAATTTCCCGGCAATCAAGAAACCTACCAATTGAGTACTATAATCAAAGGGCCCAGGGCCTTGTTTTAGGTGCCATAAGATCTGCAAAGCTCACCGTTCAAAGCGTTCTTTCTGTTCCTGCTTTGTAATCTGGGAGTGATGTCGGATGGCCACTGTGGGACAGTGTTCCTGATTCTGGACTGAAGTTGAATAATGTTAACAGAAGAGACAGCAAGAAAAATAGTGAGCCGAGGGGAACCCCTCTACTATTTTCACACTGTCAGTTTTATGGTTTTACTCCTTTGGCTGCTGTTTAACCTCTCAGGACTGCTGTTGCTAATTACATCTCTGGCATTAAGAGCTTTTGCTTTCCTTCCCTCCCCCCCCTACCCCCCCAGTCCTTGGGAGGAGTAAGCCCAAGGGGTGGGGGGGGGAGTTTCGCTGTGAATTCTTCAGCCATTTAGTGCAAATTCCTGTAATTACCGGCATTGTGTCCTCCCTGAATGGCACATAATACAGCAGAAGCCATTCCTAATTGAGACCTTACAGGAGGTACAAATCCTCTCTTTGTTCAGCCTGACAAATTAGTGCCAGAAAGTGGCAGGGTCCGAGTGGGAATCAAAGGCAAGAAACACAAAGATGGAACTTAAGGCTACAGTAATAACCCTCTCTTGTCCTGAAGGGAAAAAAGGAATGACCAAGGAAAAATGAAGTTTTTTTTTTGTTATAAATTCCCTTGACATGACAGCACCTCGGGGCTGCTCTATTTATTTAGCAAAAGTGATTAAATAGTAGTACAACAGGGCTGCCCATTGTTTCCCTGGGTGCCCCCACCTCACAGACCCCTGCTGCCTCGGCTAATTGATTGACAATGAACCTCTGATAAAGAAGTATGTTGTTAGGACCTGAGGTGGGGCGGGGGGGGGGGGGGGGGGGTTTTTTTTTTTTTTTTTTTTTTGGGGGGGGGGGGGGGGGAGGGGGGGGGGGGGGGGGGGGGGCATTTTTTTCTTCTCTCTTTGTGTGTTTGAGTGTGTGTGTGTGTCTGTGTCTGTGTGCGTGCGTGATTTCATTTTTGTTTGAATTGCACTCTAGTTTTTCTTTGCCCCCACCCTTCCTCACCCCTTCTCCTTCTCTCTCCTTCTCTCTCCTTCTCTCCCCTTCTCTCCCCTTGCCTTTCTCCCCCCAGAGCTTTTCGGTGGCTGCTCCCAGCTGATAGAAACAGGTAGAGAGGAGTTAGAATTGTAGTGCAGACTTTTGACAAGTTTATCTTGGGAGCAAACTTCCTCCTCTCCCTGCTCCATTTAAGACAGGGCGCCTGGGGGGCTCAGATGGTTAAACGTCTGCCTTTGGCTCAGGTCAGGATCTCAGGGTGCTGGGACTGAGCTCCGCATCGGGCTCCCTGCTCAGCAGGGAGCCTGCTTCTCCCTCTCCTTCTACCACTCCTTCTGCTTGTACTCTCTTGCTCTCTCTGTCAAATAAATAAATAAAATCTTAAAAAAAAAAAAAAAAGAACAGTGGTATAAGAAGAGAGAAAAGGGAAAAGGGGCTGATTATTGGTACGTTAGGGTCTCAAAAGTTTTTTGTTGTTTCTCATTTGTGAGGATGGATGTCTGAAACTAGTCTTTGAGCTAAGATATTTCTCATAAATTGCTTACTCAACGTTTTAAAAAAATCTGTGCTCTAATAACATTTACATGTTGGGGTGAGGGTGGTTGTGGAGTAAGAAATAACAATTTGAATGATTTCGTCTCCCCTCAGTTCCTGAAAAGCCGGGATTGGTTATTCAAGGGGAGACTGGCTGCAGGTGGTGTAACTCAGTACCCCCAGGATGCTGAAAGTTGTGGGAAGATGACTAGCAGAAGATAATTAATAGCTGCTGGTTATATATGCTCAACTAGCTAAGCAGAAGCTAAATCCCTAATTTAACTCCGTTACAGCTGCAAAAACAAATCATTTCAAGCCCCTTGAAAGCAAAATATATTAAACAAACAGTATCGACCTTGTTAATACCACATGGCATTTCACGTGATAAATGAGGGCGTCTTTCTGGCAAAGGCCTATTTTATGACATCGTTTAGACATAAAGGATACCTTTACCCTGGTAATACAAGCATCCCTGATAGAAAGTGTGGAGTGGTTAATTATTCATTAAATAGTTGCCAGTCTGGAAGTAAGCAGTATTTCTAAGTTGGGCATAGTTACTTATTGGCCTCAAAGTAAATCATACAGAATAGCAATTCTTAAGAAAAAGAGAAATTGATTCATCTCCCCCTCTGGTGGAAGACAAACCATGAGAGACTATGGACTCTGAGAAACAAACTGAGGGTTCTAGAGGGGGTGGGGGGGGTGGGAGGATGGGTTAGCCCGGTGATGGGTATTAAAGAGGGCACGTATTAAATGGAGCACTGGAGCAAACAATGAATCATGGAACACTACATCAAAAACTAATGATGTAATGTATGGTGATTAACATAACATAATCAAATAAAATTTAAAAAAAAAGAAAAAGAGAAATTGAATTTGGGAGCTGACTATGCATATGAGTGTAGGTAAAGAAAGATATGTAGGTTTTTTTAAGTGCCAAAAAGGGAAGTTGTATGTTATGCTCTTGGGGGGCGGGGGAGACTTCTAGCATAGCCAAAATCTGTTTTGATTCTCATGTGAAAAATTAGGGGATCCTCTAGTAGCCAAAGTACAATATCTGCTAAGGAAAATAGAGACAGAAATAAAAACAATTGACTTTCCTTGATATCTCCAATTCCTATCTTTAGTACTATTTTCAAATTTGTCGTCCACTTGCTAGGAATGATAGTAAGGTGAAGATTTATTTGAGTTAAGGAATAGGCAGATAGTCAATTGGAGGAGAATAAGACAATAAAGAAAAACTTAGATATTCCCCTCAAAACATATAAACAGCTTGGATAGAAGAGAATATTTTAGTTTGTTGTTGCCTTCTTACCTTGTATTATCTGTCATTTTGTTTCTTAGTGTATTGGGTTGTTGTCTCCCAGAGGAGAAATCTCGTGTGTGTGTGTGTGTGTGTGTGTGTCTGTCTGTCTGTCTGTGTCTGTGTGTATCTGTGTGTGTGTCTCGTGTGTGTGTGTGTCTCTGTGTGTGTGTGTCTGTGTGTGTGTCTGTCTGTCTGTCTGTCTGTGTCTGTGTGTATCTGTGTGTGTGTGTGTCCGTCCTGCAGGCTAAGTTTTATTTCCCCAACCTTGAATATGACCATGGAGGGGTTGTTGATAGCAAAATCTTTACATGGAGTTTTGGTGGAGGGTTCTTTTCTACAAGCCTTTATTAAGCCCTTCATGTGTGCTACGCACATGTTCTGCCAGGCACCTTGGGATGTGCAATTAGGAGTAATATGCGGGCTGTGCTCTTCAAAGGTTTATAGAATCCCCTCCAAGAGGATATGGGGATTTGAAGGGGATGAGCAGGAGAATGGGACTGGGAGGTAAGGGGCTAGGCTGTCGTGGCCACTGGCTTGGAGACCAGTACATCCCCTCTCTGCTTATGCCAGAGAATCCCTGTTGTAGAGAATTTGATAGCTGAAGAGCTAAAGTAGTGTCTCTTCCCACTTCTCCATTTCAAACTTCATCCCGAGATTTCCTATAGAATTAAACTCGGGGAAATCTCCTTGGCTTTTACTACCCATCTATCAAAGATAAAACTTGAATTTCTGTTGGGTACTCATTGTGTAGTTGGTGCTATGGGAGATAAGAAGAGAAGCATAGATATAGCCTGGACCCCCTGGACTTTATAGTCTGATTGAGGATGCACAAAGGAAAATGAGGGATTACTAGACAGGTCAGGTCCACGCCATACGGCACTTAATGTTCAGAAAATTATCTGAGCTTTTTTTTTCTTTCCTCTTCTGGGGACAGCATCCATAGGTATTCAGAGTGGTCCAGAATTTGACATATATAATACAGCCTCTAACACAATGAGGCTGGCCCAAACCCCTGGTGATAGAGTCATTTAGCTTTATACCAAGAAGGTTGGGAAAGCACCAAATTCTGCATGTGGTGTGTGCCCAGGGTGACTTTGAGAAGTTTGTGCTGTACAGTTCTTACGAGGTTTTCTAAAATGAAAAAACACGTCAGCAGGGCCTACGGTGGTTCCATGTGTGCTAAGTGTGTTCATGACAGGATCAAGCATGCTTTCCTTATTGCGGAGCAGAAAATTGTGAAATTGTTGAAGGCACAAGGACAGAGTTAGAAAGCTGAATTTAGAAAGGAAGCTTTTTTGAGTAATAAAAGAATCAAAAGGCTTGTTCTGTTAAAAAAAAATTAAAAGAAAAAAAGAAAAGTATTTGGCAAGGTCCTGAAGACAGAGAAGCATGGGTTTTCAGAGATTATAGTTCTGTCATTTTGTGAATGATTGGCAGCTTTGCACAAGGATTATTGACTAATGGATCCCTATCAGCCTAGAGGGTTGTTGGTAAAGGTACATGAGAATAATAAGAATGAGCATCATTGAGTACTTAAGATCAAGGACTCTGGAATCAGACTGGGTTTCCAGATTGCTACTCACCATGTGACCCTGCGTACTTACTTAACATTTCTGCATCTCCATTTTTTAACCTCTGATGTGAGAAAATAATCACATCCACCTCATAAGTTTGTAGTGAGAATAAAATGAGGTAAAAGGGCTTGGGACAGTGCCTGGCACATAGTAAGTGCATATTAAGGATTAGCTCCTTTGGGGCACCTGGGTGGCTCAGTGGGTTAAGCAACTTGCCTTCAGCTCAGGTCATGATCCTGGAGTCCCAGGATGGAGTCCTGCATCGGGCTCCCTGCTCAGTGGGGAGCCTGCTTCTCCCTCTGACCCTCCCCCCTCTTGTGCTCGCTCTCTCTCTCAAATAAATGAATAAAATCTTTTTTAAAAAAAAGGATTAGCTCCTTTTATTATTTGTCTACATAAGATGATAATTACCTGGATAAAGATAACATAGGCATACTTAATCAAATTTGCAACTCGCACAAAACTGGGTTAGGCAACTAATATGTTAAATGACAGAATCCAGATTCTGAAACATAAGCTAGAGGAATGGACCAAACGAGATGTGACTTTAGTAGGGATAAATAGATAGTCCCATGCTTATATTTGGAAAATTAACTGCAAAAATGGAAGGCACAGGATACTTGATCTAGCAGCTCATGTGGGTGTACAAATGAAGCAGTGGGAAACCAGAATCTATGCTGCTGTGTTTACTTCAAAAGCATTCATGAAACAAGTCCAGAAAGAAGAGATTATATCCTCATTGTGTTCTGCCCTGGCCAGATCACATCTGGAAATTCCATTTACAGCAGTTGCTCTTGAAGAACAAACAACTACATTTATTGACATGTGATAGGATAGTGAACCGTGCCGTGCACGTGTCACCTAGAATAGGAAGGACACAGGTGTTGTCCCCGTATTTTTGAAGGCTGCCACTAAGAAGAGAAAATAGACTTCTCTGGGTAACTCCACCAGACCAAGGGAACAGATATTTCCAGATTGGAATGGGTGTCCTTTATTTAGGATTTGATGGCCGTAGGTGAAAATCAGTAGAGTGTCCAGAGCCCTGGCCAATGAGACTCGAAGAACTGGAATCGTGACCTCAAGGCAAGACACTTAACTTGTCAGAGATACAGTTTTCTCATCTGCAAGATGAAGAGATTCATTAACTCTGCCCTTCTGCTTGTGGAAGCCCTACTATGTTCTAAGCACTATGCTTGATACATAGTGAACAGAATAATCCCATTATTTGCCCTCACAGAAATTGAAAATTGGAGGCCAGACAAATGAGTAATTATAGCACACAGTTGAACTCAAAGGTCTTTGAATTTCCTTCCAACACTTCGATCTGTCTGGGATATTTTAGAGGGAATGGCCTTGCTCTATATGGTCCCTTTTATCTCTCATTCTGTGGTTCTTTGAATGTCTATAGAAGATTAGAGAAAATTAGATTAATGTGGTCCCTTCATTTAAACCTCATTTAATAAGCAATACCTTTTTCCTTTGAGGAAGGTATTTTAAACCAGTAGAAATATCACTTGACTAAGAAGACAGGAGATGGGTACCTTTTTCCTGATTCTGATGTTTATCATTGGATAAATTTGCTTTTTACCCTTTTTTGCAGTCTAAATGTTTCAGTCCAGGAAATGATTTTAAATAAAAATAAATGTACATTAAGAATCTGAATACACACTGAAGTGGTAAAATGACTACGGAAGAAGATTTGGGTTTTGAACTATTTCACATTCTAAAATTCAGAGAGATTTGATAACTTTATATAAGTAGGCTGTTTGATTTTATAGGTTATAAATTTGCTTTTTGATTTATTCCTGGTATCTCATCATAGAAGTCACATGTTGGTCTTTGATATGTTTCAGAAGAATAAAATCATTTTGAATTTCAGAAGATATGGATCTTTTGATAGACCTTCCTGAACTTCATAGGCCATAGCTGTGCTATCTTTTTTTTTAAAAAAAGCTGTTCATTTCTCCCAGTCTTTGTTGCTATACTTTGGTCTGGAAAGTTCTTGTCCCTTTTTGTAGCTTCCTTTATGGTTAACATTGTTCTCATCATGTGTTCATTTCCAGCTAAACTTCTAAAGTAAGTGTTAATGTACTATTGGACTCTGCATTGAGTTAATAGTTTCTATTTACTGACCTTGCATTAGGACAGAAATTGGTCTAAGTATGGTTTTAGGATAGGCTGGGGATATCCTACCTAGGGTAGGTCAGTATTCTTAATTTCTAGCTAAGTTGCTGGAAAAACTAAGCTTTTCTTGGACTCCTCTAAACGTAAGAGCTACTTGAGAGGTTTTCTAAAATTCATTATACTGCCTAAAAGCAGAAACATACATAAGTGAAATGAGTAAATGCATCCCTAGATAAGGAAATTTAGTAATAGAGTAATATCAACTTATTTCTTGCAATATTATTTTCATCTAATCATTCATTCATTCAACAAACATGGGCCACATACAGTTCCAGAAATTGAGGTGTGGGGGTAAATGAAAAGTTAATTTTAGCGGTAGAAAATATGACTATATGCAGGTTATGTTTTGTTTTTTAATTGAAGTATAGTTGACATACAATGTTATATATATTAGTTTCAGATGTACAACATATTGCTTATGCAGGTCCTTATATCTTGAAATATGTTAGCACAGAAAATGTTTTAATTAAATCACATTAATAAGAAACGAAGAGCATAAAACTCCTTTCCATGCTTCAGATGCAAAATGGACCAGGCCTGCAAAGCAGTGAGCCTCGAGATCAGGGATGACAGGCAGCGTTCTGGGTACAGTTTTGTATAATGCTTTGTTGAAGACTTTTGGTAGTGAAAAAGCCTTTATACTCTTAAAGGCTTCTTTACAAGCCTTCCTTGACTATCCTACCCCTACCCTACTCTAATCCTCCAGGTAGAATTGAACATTCTTCCTGCATGACCCCACCCCCCTTCCAGTCTCCTGGGCTCCTGTCATGGTCCTATGATGTGTGTCTGACTTTTTTGAAGGCAGGACCCCAGCACTTCTCAGAGTGATCAGAGCACCATTTTAATCAGAATCAGGAGAGTGGTGAGAGGAGACATGGCTGGACACTTCCCTAGACCTGTTGAAGTCAGGATCTCTGGGATTGGGTCTGGAGATTTTAACAGACTTTCCAGTTGATTTGCATGCATACAAAGTTTGAGAAACCACTGCTCTAACACATAGAATGTTCTTAGCGAATGAATCAAGCCAGACTTCAGTTTTCTCTAGGTTATGTAAGCACATTTCTTTTAACTGTTTCTTCTCCATATGTCCAACATTTTAACCACTGAGGTATCAATCTGCTGATAATCTCTAGGTTTCCATGTCTTTCTTACATTCTGGAAACTACCATGGTGTTCTAATAGGGTTCTACCTGGTGGTGAATACGAATGAAGAAAGAGATTAGTTCAAGTCTTTTACTCACATTCTGGCCTCCTTTTTAGTACATCCTAATGTTATGCCTAGTTTCTATTTTATACTTGATGAGCCTATTTAGTATTTGGATTTTGAGATAGCCTTTACCTCCCTCATTTCTTTGCTACCAGCAGAGTCGTCTTTCACCTAGACAACCACAGCGACCTCCCAACCAGTCTTCTTGCTTCCATTCTAACCTTTCCCAACCTTGTCTTGACCATAGTGAATGTGATCTTATTAAAATGCAGATTGACCCTGGTAGACCTCTCTAAAGTCCTTCAGTGGCTTTGCACATCTTTTGGCATGAAGACCAGGATCCCTAAAATGACCCCGCATGATTTGACTCCTGCCCACCACCTCACCTTCAACTCTTTTTTTTTTTTTTTTTAAGATTTTATTTATTTATTTGACAGAGAGAGACACAGCAAGAGAGGGAACACAAGCAGGGGGAGTGGGAGAGGGAGAAGCAGGGAGCCCAATGCAGGGCTCGATCCCAGGACCCTGGGATCATGACCTGAGCTGAAGGCAGACGCTTAATGATGAGCCACCCAGGCACCCCACCTTTAACTCTTCTTGTCGCTTCCTCCCACACACCAAGTGCCGGCCACGATGACTTCACTTCTGTTCCTCAAACACACCATTTCCTTCCCCCTCAGAGCCTTCGCACGTGCACTGCCTCTCCCTAGTATGTTGCCACCATCTCCCCTACCCCCAGCTCTTTCTTCAGGTCACTACTTCAACATCACTTTCTCAAGAACACCTTCTCCAACCAACCCCCCAGACTGACTTAGGACCCATTTAGTGCTTTCCTCTGTAATGCTGGTTTAGTACCTCTTACTCTAGCACTTGTCATAATTGACATTATAGTGTCATTTGGGTAATTGTTTATTTAATACGTGTCTCCTCCACTTGACTGCAAATGCTCTGTTGGCATGTGTTGTCTTGTTCATTGCTGTCTCCTAGCTCTGCATCTGGTGCACGGTAGTGTGCACTAAATAGTTCTAATCATCCTCTGTGTGAGACCTCCCTCCCACTCCCACTATCTTTTCTAGAAATCCTAGGTTGGAGTCATCTGTAGATATAATTAACATGTTCTCTACTTAGTCATCTAGGTTGTTTAATAATATTAAGAAATGATGGACCCAAAACTTACCCTTTTGGAAAGCCAGTTATGATCTTGAAGGTTTCCAGGAACTTAAAAAAAATTTTTGACTATGCGGGGTGCCTGGCTGGCTCAGTCAGAAGAACGTGTGACTGTTGACCTTGGGGTCATGAGTTCGAGCCCCACATTGGGTGTAGAGATTACTTAAATAAATAAAACTTGAAAAAAAATTTTTTTAACTATGTAACCTTTTAGAGCCTTTATTATACTAATAAGAGGTATAAATATGCAACATTTCCAAACTTAGTCGACCTTCTCTTTGCAGGACTAGGATTCCTCAAACACATGGTGCAAACCCCTACTCCAGGCACTGTACCATCAGAGTTTCCTCTCACGTGCACATGTTGTTTCAACTCCAACTGGTGTACTGCAGTTCAGTTTTGGCACTAACTACCCACAGTTAGCACGAACCCCATGAGTTAAAGGCTTGATCCCTCGCAAGACTGCTCCAACTGCAGGTGCCAGCCACAAGTTCAGGGCGTCCCCAGGCCACCCGCACTCTGACTGACTAGCTACAAATTTGGGGGTTCCCACAACCCTCTCAGGTTAATAATTTGCTGGAACAACTCACTACTCCAGAAAGCGCTATGCTCCTAATTACTGTTTTATTAGAAAGGATACAAATCAGGAACAGCCAAATGAAGAGACTCAGAAGGCAAGGTCTGGGAGGATTCCAAATGCAGAGCTTCTGTGTTCTTTGCCTATGGAATCAGGGCATGTCACCCTCCCAGCACATCAATGTATTCATCAACCAGGAAGTTCCACAGAGTTTCAGTGTCCCGAGTTTTTATTAGGGTTTCATTATATAGGCACGCTTGATTGAATTATTGACCTTGTGATTGAACTCAGTCTGCAGCCTCCATCTCCCCTCCTTTTATTTTAAGATTTTATTTATTTTCTTGACAGAGAGAGCACAAGCAGGGGGAGTGGCGGGCAGAGGGAGAAGCAGACTCCCCGCTGAGCAAGGAGCCCAAAGCAGGACTCGATCCTAGGACCCTGGGATCATGACCTGAGCCGAAGGCAGATGCTCACCTGACTGAGCCACCCAGGCGTCCCTGCCCCCATTCCTTCCCCAGAGGTTAGGCTGGCTCAAAGTCTAAACCCTCTAATCAAGTGGTTGGTCCTTTCTAGTGACCACCCTCTATCCGAAGCTATTTGGTGGCCCACCATGAGTCACCTCATTAGCATAAAGTCAGTTGTGATCCAAGGAGCTCAAGAATAATAAAGACCCTTGTATCCACTCAGGAAATTCCAAGGGTTTTAGAAACTCCCTGCCAGGAATGAGGGAGAAAGATGAGACAATTCTTTATTATACACCAGTGCGAACAGCAAAAACAGGATCTGGATGAAAGGAGGAGAAGTGATATATGTGGCTGCCCCTCAGAGAAGGAGGAGGCCTTGGCCTGTTTACCTTGTTCTCTCATTTCCAGTCTGCTGCTAGTGGGCGCCTTCCAGCACTGATGCACTTACTCGGGAGGGGAGATTTCTAGTGATATCTTCCCGGGTCTTCCTGGGACCAAGCAGCTTCAGAAGCAGCGAGGAAACTGGCTGGCTCTGGTCTGTCCAGCCCGGCTAGAGCCCTCAGAGGGCTGCAGCTCAGGGTGGTGGGATGAGTGCACATCCAGTGACTTTGTGATCCCACTCTCTAACCCAGATATACTCTCAAATCCTGGCTTAAAATAGAGAGTTTCTTTTTAAATAGATACTATAAAGGTGACCAGCAAAATTAATTTCATTTATTAGCTTTAGCTAATGTAGTATGTGTTACATACCACTTTTGAAGGGAACTAGGAATCCAAAACCAAGACATGCAGGCTTGTGTGAATTTCCAAAAGATTGAAAATCACATTCTTTTTTTCTTTCCCCCAGCTTTTTTGAGATATAATTGACAAATAACATGTATAAGTTTATGGTCTACATTGTGATGATTTGATATATATTTTAAAATGGTTGCCACAATTAAGGTTAGTAAAGATATCCGTCACCTCACATAATTAAAATTTTTGTTGTTGTGAGAACATTTAAGATTTACTCTCTTATCAACTGTCAAGAATACAATACAGTATTTTTTTTAAAGATTTGTTTATTTATTTATTTATCAGAGAGAGAGAGAGAGCACAAGCAGGAGGAACGGCAGGCAGAGGGAGAAGTAGGCTCCCCGCCGAGCAAGGAGCCTGATGTGGGACTCGATCCCAGGACCCTGGCATCATGACCTGAGCTGAAGGCAGATGCTTAACCAACTGAGCCACCCAGGCATCCCTACAGTATAGTATTCTTTAACTATAGTCACCATGCTGTACATTAGATCCCCAGGACTTATTCATCTCCCCTCCCCCTGCTTTTTTGAGATATAATTGGCATATTACATGTAAATTTAAGTTGTACAACCTGGCAATTTGATATACATATATATTGCAAAAAGTGATTACCACAATAAGGTTAGTTAACACATTTGTCACCTCACATAGTTACCTTTTGTGGATGTGTGTGGTGAGACTTTTTAAGGTCTACTCTCTTAGAAACTTTCAGGTATACAATAGAATATTGTTGAGTATAGTCACTGTGCTGAAAATCACATTCTGACCAGGTATGTATCAATATACCAAGGATTGTATCTTGCTAAGTGAAGTAAGTAAATCATGTGGGGCTGAATCAAAAGCCTTATTGAAAATCATTTCCCTGTCTAATCACCAAGCCTGTACCTCTGACACAAAGGATAGACTTAGTTTGAATGGCTTGGTTTCTTTCTCCATCCTATCAATAAAGATATTCTTCTTAACCCCCAGGCTTTTAGAGACCAGACAAAATAATAGATACCCATGATTTGGTGGCTGGGAAGCATCTAGACTCAGTGGGATAAGTAATACATTAGGAGCAGAAGAGCTTGGTCTTCTGTTTATAGCCCTGTCACTGATTTATTATACAGCCTCGGGCCAACCTTTTTAGTCTTGCGGGTCAGCATCTTCGACAGTCTAACTTGAGGGAAGATTAAACTGCCTTGACTTTGTGCAATTCAAATGTTACAAAATATCACCTGAACCAAAAGTGCCAAATTTTAATTCAGTAATATTGTACATCACTGCATTTTTTTTTCCCCAGAAAACATGGGAGAGGTTCTTGGATGAGTGGAAGTCTTATTGTGGCCTAATATTGGATGGGAAACCTTTAGGAAAAATGATGTTTCTCATCCATTGTTAAGATGAAGAATTTTAACTGAATGAAAGGTGCCCGGGGATGCAGAGGATTTCCTTGCAAGCCTCTGAGCCCAGCTTTCCTGTATGATCCCGTCACCCAGTGCCATGTGTTGCCTGATTGCCTTCCTTTTTCCTTCCTACTCCCATTGGTAGATGCTATGTCTGAGCCATCATCCTGATAGGGGCTTTACAGGGTTAATGTATCCTACCTCTTCATTTTGCTCCCAGGGGTCAGGAAGATGGAGATCAAAATATTGCATGTATTGCATATCAATCACACTTATTATTATATAATGGACCCTTAAATTAGAGAGACTTATTCACATGGTCACAGCTGGAATCCCAAAGGCCATGTCTTCTTGCCAGGGCAGACAGAAAATCTGCTTCCTTTTTTTTTTTAAGATTTTATTTACTTATTTGACCGAGAGAGAGAGATAGTGAGAGCAGGAACACAAGCAGGGGGAGTGGGAGAGGGAGAAGCAGGCTTCCCGCCGAGTGGGGAGCCCGATGTAGGGCTCAATCCCTGGGATCATGACTCGAGCCGAAGGCAGACGCCCAACGACTGAGCCACCCAGGCGCCCTGAAAAACTGCTTCCTGAAGGCTGGACTGAACATGCCAGGGTTCTTCTAAATTTGCCAGTCCGATACCTCACATCTCCATCTGTGAGGAGGCCAGATAAGCAAAGGGGAGAGACGCTGGGAATACTAGTCTAGGGAATTCCTTTCAAAGGGCAACTTGAGGACTGGGGAATAGGAGTTTTCCTGCTTGTAGATGTCCTTTTGTGTCTTGCCTTCTAGCTCCAAATATCCTGATACAAGCAGCCTATCTTCAAATACTAAACATATAATTAAAAGGTTAGTTTTGGAGGTGGTCACAAATCTGTCCTTTTAGAGAGACAGAAAAGCTTGGTAAGAAGACCAAAAAAGGCATAGGGAAAAGGGTCAAGGAAGAGAGTACACCAAGGCAGTCACTGAATCTTCTAGAACATAAAGAATTTGGTTTGGGGTGAAAATGAAAAAATTCAAGCATGGGTTTAAGGGAAGCTGATGAAAGTGATCTCTTTCACTTTGAGACTGTTCCTAGTACTACTTGGATCCACTCTCATGACTTTAATTTTATCAAATTGTTGTCATTACTAAAATAGCTCAGGTAGAAATTACTCTAAGAGATGCTGTCAGGGTTTTTTTGGAGGTTTTAGCAAAGAAGAGGAAAGGTTGTGTTGTAAAGATACTGTAAAGTTCAAAGGGATGAGACTCATGAAAAATATAAGGAAAGAGGAGCAGGCATTCAGAGTGGGGAGTGACGTGAAAGAGAAGTCTGAGGAGCCCCTGGTGGGACAGTGTTTGTCACAGAAGCGACCGGCTGGATGAGGCTGATGTACACAGAGACTTCTGTATACAAGCTGGAAGGAAACCTCAGTTCCAGAAAAAGACTAAAGAAAGACAACTTGCTTCTCAGGGAAACCATAAAGATAATCTGAACTTCTAAGCCAGTAAGAGGTTTTTGACCTTTCAAAGCCACCAAAATAAAGGTGGAACCACTGTGCTGTGAAGAAACAAGGCCTACCAACTATGTCTTCTCTTCCTCACTCAGGTTTTCCTCACTTCTTTATAAAGTGCTGTCTCACAAAAAGAGAGTTAGTGGTCGTTTAATATAATGTTAAAGATCAGGGAGAATCACTGCAGAAAGAACATCATTGTGGTACACAGCAGACTCTGAGGAAAAAAAGGTTCAGTACAGGGCTGGGGACTAGGGTAGGGGGAGTGAGGCAGTTGCTTTGGGCATACAACTTAAGAGGACGCCCCCCCCAACCACTCAGTAATTGAGATAAATAATATTTTTAATGTAATATTATTTAAAAGCCAAAAAATCCATGATGAACAAAATATAAAATTTTAGAGAGAGGATCAGTTATGACTGAATTTTCCTTTTGTCTCAGGCTTCTCTCATATGGCGTGGCACTGGTTCAGAGGAACATTCCAGTAAGACCATTGATTTTTTTTTTAAGATTTTGTTTATTTATTTGCGAGAAAGAGCATGAGCAGGGGGGAAGGGCAGAGGGAGAGGGAGAAGCAGACTCCCCGCTGAGCAAGGAGCCCGATGCGGGACTTTATCTCAGGACCCTGGGATCATGATCTGAGCCAAAGGCAGTTGCTTAACCGACTGAGCCACCTAGGCGCCCAAGACCTTTGATTTAGTAAGACCGCTTCCTCCAAAGCTTTCAGTGTGTAAGTTCCAAGTAGCCCAGCCCAGCATCTGCCTTGTTACAAGGATGGTGAGGCTGACCTGCCTTCCCTTTCTGGGGCTGCAGGGGTACAATATGGGGAATCCTGCTTCTCCCGTGCTTAAGAGACAACTGACAGCAGGAGGTAGACTGTGACAGAGGGACAATATTCCCACCACCGGCCGCTTTCATGTTTAAAATCATCAGGTTAGCTCAGCCCTTTCTCTTTCTGCAGTTTTCCAAGTAAGAGTTATTGGTCACAAGTGTTTCACCAGAAGGATAACTTCATGAAGAAAAGAGCCGACGTTACTGGCCAGTATAGGAGATGGTGGTACAGTGTGGGTAAGACCTCTCTTTGATGGTGCCTCTCTAAACTAACATAGTGGCACGAATCATTTCTTTTAGCTAAGAAAGTAGAGCTGGTGGGAGGGCTTTCCTCCTTCCCATGATAGACCATGTATCTGTCACTTGCAGAGAAAAGTGATTAAGTAGCATCCCTACTCAGACTTCTTATTTTGCCCTCTTTGTGCTGTCACAGGGTTTCTCAACAGTGGCAAGCCTGACATTTCGGGCCAGATAATTCTTTGTTGTGGGCGCTGTCCTGTGCAGTGAGGGATGTTTAACAACATCCCTGGCCTCTATCCACTAGATGACAGTAGCTACGCCCCTCAGCCTTTCATAACAACCAAGAATGTCTCCAGATACTGTAAACGCCCCTGTTTGTCTCCCCTGATTGAGAACCACGGTGCTGTCAAGAAATAAGGCCTACCCGCTCTGTCATCTCTTCCTCACTTGGCTTCTACTCACTTCTTTATACACTTCTTTATAAAGAAATAAATGTCTTCTACGGAAATGCATGTTGATTATTTCGTACCAGCTAATGGTTTGTAATGAGACCTTAGCATCTTAATGGGTAGCTCTAGGTAAAAATATTAGGTTATAGAAAGAGAACCCTCAACCAGCCATTATTCAGTATCAAATACATCAGATGCAGTCAGTCATATAACAAGATCAAATTCAAATTGATTTGTACAGTAAAGGGGAATTAGTCAGCTGAGCTATAGGAATCAGAAGATCTGGTAGCTCAAAATTTTTGAACTCTGTCTTTTGGTCTTAATGCCCCCAAACAAACAGCATTTTCTCCCTGAAACCACCTGCCCCTTCTGACTGATGGATTTCTCATACAACATCATGGGCATCTTTGACAGTCCCAATCCTTTCCACATTAATCCGTTACCAAAATGTTTGCAGTTCATCTCCACAGTATCCCTTTCTCTTTCCCCTTCCGCTCTCAACCTCACTGCCTACTTAAGCCCAGACTGGTGCAATAACTTATCGACTGGTCCTCTCCCCTTCCATTTTTTTTTTTTTTTTCCTTGCCAATTAATCTTTCCAAAGCTCAGATTCCTGTTCTGCTTCAAACAACTCTAGCTCATTCTGTATCTTATTGGTTAGTAAGGATTCTTCCCGCTAAGCATTCAGGATTCTTACGTTCTAGCTTCAGTTTATGGTTCCAAATTCTTTTTTCCTAACACCTCTCTCATTACAGGAAGCTTCAGATATCTAGAATAATCAACGTTTTCCAAACATGCCCCTATTTTTCTGAGCTGTCGTCTTCCAAAATCTCTTTTCTTTTTCAAGGCCCAGTTCAAATGACCCATGCCTACACAGCCTTCCCCAGTGTCCACAATTAGAGTGGATTGCTTCCTCCTTGGCTTATCTCTTACTGTCTTCTGCTTTCCACCTTCCAGATTTATACTCTTGTCCCCCCAAACCCTTCATATTCAGTGTGATGCTAATGCTGTGAGGTCCTAGGCTAATTCATTGACAAAATAACTTATGCTCTTTTGTATAATTGATTTATATTTCCTGCGCTTATCATATTGCCATACACAGAGAGACCATTTTTTAAATACTTTCCACAAGGAGACAGCTACATGGAAATTCACCCATATATATATATTAGTGTTTCTCATCAAGTGCCATATCAGCTACTTCTATTAAGCTCTGTCTTCTTTCTAACTGTACAACCATGGACAGAATTACTTTACCACCCTCTGCCTCAGTTTCTTCATCTGTAAAATGGGGATAATACCTACCTTATAGAATTGATGAGTATTAAATAAATGTGTGTGTATGTAAAGTACTTATAACTGTGCCAAGCATATAGTAGGCACTATGTAAGTATTTGTTTATCCATTTACCTATCTATTTATTACTACCATTTAAAATTGCATACTGTTTTCTTGAGAGTCTTTGGGTAAAGAGCAGACAGGCACAGAAGTTAATGAGAAAATTTAGTCATAGACTATTAAGAAGAAAACAAGTATAAAAAAAAAATACCGAGTTTAGACTGATTTAAATATACTAGATGGTGAAATAGCATTTCATTGTTAACCTTCTCTGACCTTACATTACCATAATACTGGTACTAAAGCACCTTATCATCAACATCTTCCAAACCATGTCTTTGGAAGTGAGAATCTGTGTCACGGATACTTTTAACTCACTGTAGCTATTTAGTAGACAGAAAAGCAGTCAGAATCTCTAGAACAGTGCACATATTTACTTACTTGCCTGGGCAAAAATCAAGATTTATTGCCTTTCAAGATAAATTTTGACTAAATATTGACTTTAGTCTCTCAATCATTGTTTACCTGAAAGACCAATGAATCTTGACGCTTCTCAACTTGAGTTGGAATCTATTTGGTATTTATTAATGTATTTCATATGATTTATAATCTTAATAACAACATTCTATGAAGATTAAACAAACATTATAGCATTTATCCAGCATAGACAGGCTTTATATTTTCTTTTTCTTTTTTTTTTTTTCCTGTAAAAACATTATTGTTTCTGTTTGGTCCACAGCTGGGGAGAGGGCTTCAGGGTATTAAAAAACTGCTTAGTGGCTGCAGGGAGCAGATGCCCTGACACCTGGGGAATACAGAGGAACCCCTCAAAGTCCACTGGGCTCCAGAGGCTCCTAGTCCTGCTTTAGGGTGAGCCTTCACAGGAGATACTAGTCCAACCCAGCCTGCGGAAGTTAGTCAGGTGGTCGCCATCTTCTTGATGAGTTTCACCTCCTCATCTAGGAAATGGCTCTCCAGGAAGTCACAGAGATGGAGGTCTGTGCGGGCAGAACCCGGGGCATGCCAATCCTAAAGGGCCTGGTTCAGTTCTTCTTCAGGGCCATGGCAGCGTCCATGCATACAAGGCTTTCCTTCACCATCTTGGGAGGGCATTTGCATATTCTGGAAGAGGATGCAGCCTCTGCCCTGGTTTTGCATCTTCAAGAGACACTGGGCACCCTCATGCTTCCCCTGGGTCACCTGGCAGAAGAGCTGGCCCATGCCTTCCAGAGCCACATCGTTGTGGCAAAAAATAGAAGCCCAGAGAGAGGTAGGTGTAGAAAGCCTGCAGATGTAGGTTAACCCAGCGGTTGACAGCAGCCTCCACTTTGGTGGAATAATTCTGTGGAATCTAGGAGCTCAAGGTTGGTGGACAGTAAGGAACTAACCACAAAAACCAGTGTTGGCTGGTCCCAGAGGCAGAGGATGGCCAAGAAAAGATGGTCTTAGAGGTTGCAACCGGGAAGGAGGTTGGGGGTTGGTTGGAGGTTGGAAGAAGGTCCCCAGGTCCGTTTCATGCAAACACTGTTGAAGCAAGAGACAGATGCATGGGCTTGCCGGGTGCTATCTGTATTTTCAATCAGCAGTCAATGGTTATAGACCGTAAGCTAGGAAAGCGGAGTTCTGTATGACCTTTTTCCCGCTGATTCTTATAAAATAGCAAGTCATTGAAACCCCCCTCCCCCATTTCTGTTTTCCTTCATTTTGGAAAATCTGGTCTGTAGAGCTTCGGATAAAAGTCCAGGCCTTCAAGCCCCATTTTACAAAGTGCTTAGCACAGGTCATTGTCCCACACCAGGGCACTGGACCGAAGGGGTGAGGGGGGGCAAGGGCAGTCCTTTTGCCCTTCCTATAGGCACCTCTCCCTCCACCGTGCCAGTTTTGTTTTTCTCTTTTAACGGAGAAAATGAAAATGTATCCTCTCACTCTTACCTCTGTTCCTCCCTTTTTTATTAAGACCCCTTCTCTTCTTTCTTTTTATTTACTTTTTTTTCCCTTAGAGCATTTCTACCTTCCAAATACAAAATACTGAATTTACTTTACCAAATTAGGTAAAGGAGGTAGTGTGGCTGACCACACTTAGGAAGCATTGGGTGAGTTCTTTCCTTAGGGAGATTCATCTGGATCTAGCCACAGTTCGCGTCCTTTTTCTCTTACGCCCGTGAATTTTCCAGCTGCTGGTCAGGGGAAGCAGGGCTGATTCGGTAGCCATGAGGTAGTGAGAAGGTGATTGGCTTCTCCTCAAGATCTCAGCTTCAGTAACACCACATTGCAGCCAATTGAGCTAACTAGGTGCACTTATAAGAAGAAAGATTGTGCCTTTGTGGAGAATTATGCCAAAATTTCTGCTTCAACCCCCGGCAACAGATTCTTTTGGTCCTCTTTAGTGAAAGGCCATTTGGGAAATGGACCGTACATGCAGCAAATAGGATTTCAGTTAAATGGTAACATTTGTTTCCAAAAGAGTACCAGAGGGGAAGCTAAGCTCTTCAGAGCATGTGTTCATTAAAGATTTGAAGTGGGGTGGGAAGCAATAAAAAAAAAAAAGGCCAGTGAGTTCTCTTGTGAGATAGTTTTTTGTTCCTATGAATTGAACACCCTCTGAAAAGTTTCAAAAAGAGACTGGGAAGAATGTATTTGCTTTGATCCAATATGTGGAGGGTTCCCTACTACAAATACCCCTTAATTTGGAAGCATTATTCAAAAGTCTGTTTGAAAGTACATAAAAATATAATATGTAAATAAGCTCTAATTAGTTATTTCAATTAATTATTTTTTGTCTCTGCTTTGCAGATCTATTTTTCTCCCCATAATGTCTCTTGTCAGAGTCCAGCTTTGGCACCCTTCAAAAAATGTGTCTTTCTAATAGTCGTTAATAAGAAAACACATTTTTTGCTCTGTTGAAAACATCACAATGATAAAGTGAAATCCAGATCATATATCTTTAGGGGGAATTGTTTCAGACATTTTTAGTCTATAATTTGCTAGTATGATACTAAAGAAGGAAATCTTACAGTTAATTGAAAAATATACGTGTTTCCTTCTTCAAGTAAATGGTAAGTGGTGTTTTTTCGAAAATGAATCTGTATTAGGCCACTAGCCTCTAATCTTTCTTGACCATCCTTTGTTCTTTCAGTAACATACTACATTGGATTTGGAGATTAAAAATTTTAATTCTAGGGCGCCTGGGTGGCTCAGTTGGTTAAGCGACTGCCTTCGGCTCAGGTCATGATCCTGGAGTCCCTGGATCGAGTCCCGCATTGGGCTCCCTGCTCGGCAGGGAGTCTGCTTCTCCCTCTCCCACTCCCCCTGCTTGTGTTCCCTGTCTCTCGCTGTCTGTCCCTGTCAAATAAATAAAAATCTTTTAAAAAAATAAATAAATAGGGGCGCTTGGGTGGCTCAGTCGGTTAAGCGACTGCCTTCGGCTCAGGTCATGATCCCAGGGTCCTGGGATCGAGCCCCGCATCGGGCTTCCTGCTCGGCGGGAAGCCTGCTTCCCCCTCCCCCACTCCCCCTGCTTGTGTTCCCTCTCTCGCTGTGTCTCTCTCTGTCAAATAAATAAATAAAATCTTTAAAAAAAAAAATTTAATTCTAAACCAAGTAAAATGCTTCTCAGTGGAGAGAGTGAATGCTGTGGGAAAATACTGGTAAAATGAACTCAGGTTGTTTCTACGTAGCGGATTTGTAGAAATTGACTAAGAACCTGAAATGATGATTTTGGAAGCCTAGAGGGTATACAGTGTGACGAATGACAAGCTTCTCATTTGAGGGGCTACACACCCGCTGCACTTGAGTAGAATTGGAGTTTTAAAGCTTGGAGGGACCTTTGCAGCCACCTAGAAACCAGGGCGCCATCCTCAGCTTTTCCCCACCAGGGTCTCTGGTGGTAGTTGGCTGGTGGGGGGGAAAGAGAGGTTCCTGGGCCCTAATCCAGATCTACAGACTCAAAGTCTTATGGGTGGGAGTTGGGGTGGGGACGGGGTCTACATTTTTCATAAATATCTCAAAGAGCGACAAACATGTCAAATTCTGACACTCACTGAATTTGGCAAACCGCTGATTGAGGCTGACCCCTTTATTTGTAGTGAAGAAAGCAGGCCTAAAGAGTTTGATGGGTCAAGTTCACGGTCTGTCCTAGGCAAAAAGTGGCTTTCTAAGTCTGGACCTGTGCTTGTCCGTACACCATGTATCCCAAACAGTCCTAAGCACGCAGATAGGTTCAGACCTACTTCTGGGTCATTAGGGGTGATTTCAGCACAGAAAGTACGAGAGCATCGTTCTAAATAAGGTATGAAGGTAAAGACACCCAGGAACTAGGGGTTTATGTGCTGTTGCTTCTGTCTAACCTACAACCTGAGTGAGCCCTAGCCACTCTCTCTCAGCCCTTCTGTCTTTGATGAGCCTCGAGACTAGTGCGCAGTGGTGAGAATGCTTAGCTCATTTAGTTGGCTCATGTAGTCGAAGCCCCAGCATGTTAGGCTTTGGACCTGTGTTGATGTACACATTTTTAGACCATGTACTTTCTTAAAATGCATATTTGTGTATTTTAATATTGCTTATGTACGTTGCATCTAAAAAATTATAATAAAGTCTTTAAAAAGTATAGACTGATAAACCCAGTAGTACCCACTAAAGCATATATAAATACCCAGCAAATGCTTACTAATGTTAGTTGCGTCTAAAATTCAAAAAAACAAAAAGCTAAAGTGACCCAAATTTATTTTTGCTGTGTTCTGTGATGAGAGTTTAAACTATAGTGATGACCTGGAATTCCTGCAGGACCATGATCACTTTCTAAATCATTAGGAAAGATTGAGTTTTATTCATTGTCATTTCAGTGTTAAGTCAATTTGACCATCAGCGAGTTTTTGGAAACAGCAATATCCCAGTGTCTAGGATGTGTCAAGTTCCACTGAATTCTGCTCCACAGTCCATGTATGAACACATGAGCGATGTATAATTCTTAGAATGGGCAACATATTTTTCACGGGGTTATTAACAAAAGAATGCTGTTTTAAGAGGCAGGTGCCCAGGTTAGGGGGATCAGTTCTAAAAGAGCTATGAGAAATTAAAATCTCTTTAAATGCAGGTGTATGTGTGTCGGGTAATATTCAGTTTATCATCCTTTCTGCATAAACAGTTATTGAAGGTCTGCTGCATGTAAAGCTCTGTGTTAAGTACTGAGGATAAGAAACTGCTCTGACGAGTTTATAGTGTGGTTCTTGCTGGACAAGCACATAAAGAGGCACAGTAGTTTCAGGAAGCATGTGCTAAATGCCAGATGAGCAATAGTGCGGTCAGTGAGTGCAGCAAAGAGCATTCCAGTGCCCAGAGCCCAGGCATTGCAACGGCACCTCCTCTCTGCAGCCGCGGCCGCTTGTGTGTTCACTTCGTCTGTATCTGTCGCACACATCTCCTTGCTCAGCCCATCTGAAGAACAGGAGCTTGTTCTGAGTTTGCTGCTACTCAGTAGTAAAGAAATAACCATTCCAGGAAGGAACGGTATGCAGCTTTTGAAGCATGATACTGATGCACACACTTACTGTCTTCTAGTACCTCTTGTCTTGAAAGCAATAGGATCTCATTCTCTTCCTGGAGAATGCACTGTGAAACGGCTCCATTACTGATACCATTTTATTTGTGATGAAAACGAAAGTCTTTTGAGTTTTGTGATATTTTCATTCATGGAGTTCATGTGAATCAGTTTTTTCTTGGGTTAGCAGTTTGTTAAACTGTTTGGAGCTCCTTTAATGGCAAGGAGGTGCAACAGTGATATTAGTGGTGATGAGGCTGATGATGATAGTGCTGATTAATTCATTTTATGCCCTTATCATGAAATAGGTTTACCGTGAGATTTCTTTGACCAGTGCGGTTCTTGATCCAGCCATGAATCCAGAAATGGATTTCTGAAATGAAAGCAGTAGATTAGAAATGCCAGGATAATGTTGCTGTTTGTATAATCATGATTACCTGTTCTGGGCTGCCGGGATTTTGTCCTTTGGGTTGCGATAGAATTTCTGTACTCACCAAGAGAAGGTAGTTCCTCCTACCTAAAGAAAAGGCATGGCTTCTTTGTGACAGGGCGGAGATTATTACCAGTTCCGCTGAGAGTCCCAAAACAGTGCTCACAGAATCATGGATTTCCTCGGACATGAAAAGGGCTTTAGCAATGACTTGCAGGCAGCCACTGGTCTTGAGTAATGGGCAGGATTTGGCAACGTGGAAATCAGAAGAGGGTGTTGTGTACGGAGAAGTAATAATGCGCCAATGTGTGGAGGATGGAGTGAGCACACTGTTTATTTGGGGAATAGTGAGGAGAGTTCTCTGATTGCAATAAAGAGGTTATATTCCCATTGGAGAGTCGTAGGAGTAGGTAGTTGGAAAAGTGATATGGGGCCAATCGGGGGACAGATTTCTTTCATTGACTATGTAAGTAAAGGAAGGCCACATATCAGTTTTTAGAATCATTTTAAACTCAGACGGGCTTAGAGCCAAATCCAAACTCCACCTCTTTCTGGCGCAGTGACTTCAGACAAAATTCTTACCTTGGCTAAAACCATCTCACGGAGATGTTGTACATGTTAAATAAGCTCCTTTATGAGAAGTCCCCAGCAGAATGTCTGGTGGTGGGAATAAGGGTTTATGAGGAAGAAGTGAAGTGCCAGTGGTGGGGTTGTGGAGAGGCTGATCTCTGCCAGCTGTGTGCAGAAGACACAGAAGAGACCAGAGACAGGACCAGTTAGGTGCTGGCTATGGCAGCCCCTGAGGAGGTGAGGGGGTGGAGGCTATCGGGCTAGGAAGAGAAGGACACATCCATACATGTGTTTTCTGAAGGTTTTTTTTTTCCTTTGCGGACTTTTGTTTGAGGGTTGTGTAACCTTGTTCTGTGGTGTTAAAAGTACAACACTAATCATAGACTCGTCCTTTTGCCTTGGACAGGATGCCAGCGATCCATAGGCCTTTCCAGTGGGAAAGCCAAGGTGTGCAATTACAGTGGGTGGTATTACTGCAGCAGCTGCCATGTAGACGACAGTTTCCTCATCCCCGCACGCATAGTCCACAACTGGGATACTTCGAAATACAAGGTAAGTACAGAATCTGAGTGCACTTCATAATAGCAATGTGGGTGTTCAGCTGTTGTGTGGATTAAGAAATAATGATAAAAGAATTTGAAGCATGCTTGACTAGATTGTCTCATAAAAGCTACGAGATCTTACCTAGTGCTTCTTAAACAGCTCCCATTTAAAGGTGCCTTAACTATGACTTTCTATTAATTTCCTCACTTAGAAAGATAATATAGCAGTTTTTACTTCTGGGCCTTGATAAGTAACTGTGGGTGCTAAAAAAGAATTCTGATAGAGAAAGAGGCCTCATTATTTTTTTATTAGATCTTATTTCCAAAATCACAATACTCTCAGAGGATAAAAATAGGAAAATAATGCATGCCTGGGCATACTAGTGACTTTTGAAGGAGAGGCCTTATATAATCAAGATATTTCTTATCTTGAGTAGCAGTAGCACTCCTACTCATGTGAAGGTCAGTCTTCCTGCGGGTCCATCTCCCCTGGAACTAGAAGCTGGAGAGAAGCTATGAGGATTTCTGGGTGGGGGCCCACACCAAAGAACAGTGCACTGAGCCACCCTTAGACCTTCACCTGGACTGTTGTTTATTTTTGTAAAAAGGGAGGAAGTGAGAAGCACGCTTTGCAAAGTAACTGCTAACAGCCTAGCAGGGTATTCCAGAAGTACAAATAGCAGACTTGGTAGCTATAAAAATGCAAGTCAACAGAGGAGGAGAGGAAGTCTGAGTACCGGGACACTCACCTTAAGAGGGTAGAGAGGAGAGGAGCAACCAGCAAAGGAGACCAAGGAGGAGTGCATAGTGAGGGAGAAGGACCCTACTGTGCCCAACAAGCCACACAAAGAACGTGTCTTCAGATCAGTTGTGACAGAGGCTGATACATAGGTCAGATAAGATGAGCACTGAGAATTGACCATGGGATATAGGAATGGGGAGGTAATGAGTGACCTTAATGAGAGCAGTTTGAATGGAGCAGTGGGAGTGAAGGTCTGATTGGAGTGAGTTTGATATGGAACAGGAGAAAAATGAGACAAGAACAGACAACTCTTGAGAAGTTTTGCTATAAGGGGATGGAGAGAGATGAGGAGTAACTAGAGGGGAAGTAGGATCAAATTGGGTTTGATTTTTGTTTTAATAGAAGAAATAAAAGCATGTGTTCTATGCTAATGTGAACTACCTAGGAGAGAGAGAATTGCTAGAATCATGTGGTTGAGTGAGAAAGAATTTTGTAGACAGTAGGAGGGTTGGCCTTTGCTTGGAGCAGGAAGTAAGAGAAAAGGCAGAGTCTGGATGTAGGTGCCAGTGGGTAGGTTAGGGAAGGCCCCTTCCATTTACATCAGTAGCTGTCATCATATTGATTTATTTCAGGACGTGTGAGTCTAAAGAGATTAAAGACCCAGCCCCAGTCACTCTGGGAAAAGCCTTTACCTTCTATTTCATATAGTTTCAGGAGTGATTAGGCAATAATTCTGCCAACCTTTTATAAACTTGTCTACATCTACACCCGTCCTCCTTGTCCTCCTTCCAACCACAGAAGAAACATCACTCCTTTTATAGAAGGTTTATTCCTTCTGCCTCTGCTCATGATCTTAGCTCCTCCATCAGTTTTGCCAAATCTGATTGACCCTTGTCAGTTTCTTGTTCTACTAGACTTCTCTGGGATATAGTATTGGACTAGGAATTCTTCTGCCTTGACTCCTCCTACTTCCAACTCTTTTTCCTCTGTCACCTTCTCTGATTCTTTGTCCTCTGCCTACACCTTTAATGTTGCAGTTCCTTAGCTTCATTTTTTTGTTTTCTGTTCCCACTTTATATTCTATTGTATTCTCTCTTTCTCTTCCATAGTTTCAACTCCCTGATGATTCCCACCCTTATCTCCAGCTCCATTTTTGCTACTGCAAGGGAGATCTGTGGATTTAATTGCCAAATGACATCTTAGCTCTAGCTTTCAACCTAGTAGTCTTCAAGATATGTGGATTGTACTGCACTTGTTAGCAGCATTGTACTGCAGTTCTGCCCATGCAGAAACAAGGCAGTAGAAGTTGGCAAGTTGGGGAATCGAATCCACTGAAGTACTACTATAGGCATAGGATTCTTTTATGTTCCTGTATTCTGCCAGAACTGAGAATTCTGGTACCTGACTGACTAGAAGCTTTTCTGATCCTTCTGCCAGAATGCTGTCACCTCTTCCTTGAATGAACCTTCCACGCAAAGTGCTTTGTCCCAACCATAGTCTGTATGACTGCTTTTATATCTCCTTGCTAATAGATGTCTGAGACTTGCTGTCAGTGTAACTGTATCACCTGGGAGCAAGGTGGGTGGGGAAGGGACCCATAGCTGTCACCTGTAATATTTTTTTTAAAGATTTTATTTGACAGAGAGAGACAGAGTGAGAGAGGGAACACAAACAGGGGGAGTGGGAGAGGGAGAAGCAGTTTTCCTGCTGAGCAGGGAGCTGGATGCAGGGCTCGATCCCAGGACCCTGGGATCACGACCTGAGCTGAAGGCAGCCGCTTAACCGACTGAGCCACCCAGGCGCCCCTGTCACCTGTAACATTTGAAATCTAAAACAAACATGAAAGTTGTGAGGGGCCATTTGGCAGATACCCTTTCTGTATCCCTGGGCAGCTCAGTCTCCTGGTCAATCCAATAACCATCCACATCTTCACTGTCCTTAGGATGCCTCATCCCCATCCTTCTCAGCATATGACTTTGCCTCCACTTCAAGGACAACATTGAAACTACAAGATATGGATATGAATTCCTACAAATGTTTCTATATTTGTACCTGGGCTTACTGCTTCCCCTCCTATCATAGGAAGAAGAAGAGCCCTTTCTCTTGTTTAGAGATCATCCTTCCACATGTACTATAGATACTTTTCTCCATCTGGGGAACCACTCTTCATTCTTCCAGAGCTGATAAAAGCATGTCCTCTTTGGCAACATATTTTCTGGTATTCCCCACCCTACCCTATTTGCTGCATTGCTGGCTCTCTCCCTTGGGCCACCACCATGCCGTGTGTGTGTGTGTGTGTGTGTGTGTGTCTATAATTAGACTTACTTAGGGGGTTAGTAGCAGGAGCTTGGAGTTAAACAGGCATTTGTCCAAGTCCTACCTCCACCTCTTATTTGGGGCTTAATTTGTTGGGGCAAAGTACTTGAACTTTCCTGAGCCTCAGTTTCCAATTTATAAAATGAACCCAGACTGCCTGAGTTCATGTCTTGTCTTGGTCATTTATTAGGTGTCTAACCTGGGCAAGTTATGTAGTCTCTCTGTGTTTGAGTGTCCTCATCTGTAAAATGAGGACACTGACACTTCACAGGCCCACTGCCAGTTACCTGAGTTCATGCATGTGAAATGTTTAGAATAGTGCCTAGGACATAGTGATGCTGCTCCTCTCTGTGAGCTCCCTGGGCACAGGGAACCTGTCTTAGCACAATTTCTGGCACGTAGTAGGTAAGCAAGAATGTATACTGAATCAGTGAAGGAATGAAGCCTATCTTATGGGCCCCTCCAACTCGGTACCCCCAAATCGGCTTCATCACCCTCATCACATGTACCTCCGGAATGTCCGTGGCCCCACCAGTCCGCGCTGCCAGTGCCAGGAGACAGCCTGGGCTCTTCTCTCTGCCACCACCCTCCTCCCCGGTCTAATCAGTGAGCAAAACTCAACCGCTGGATTTGCATTCCGCTGCACCCACCATCCCACCTCACAGACTCAAACCTTGGGCATCACTCCCACGAAGGAGTTTGGTAGCCTCCTAACTGTGCTTCCTGCCTGCAAGTCTTGCCCCAGCAATTGTTCAGAAAACCCTAATCTCACGTGGGTAAATTCTGTACCCTCTCTCAGTCTCAGTTTCTTCACCTTTAGAATGGAGGTGGTGATGATAGTAATGGGAACTGCTTCATAAGATTGCTGTTGGCTTGAAAGAATGATTCACAGAAAGCCCCGAGCACCGTGACTGGCACACGGGTGCTCGGTTAACGCCAGCTTTTACTATGATTGTGTAGAAGTGAAACACAAATCTCTTAACCTGACCCCAAGACCTTTTGTGATCTCCAGTCCCTGCTCTTCTGGCCCCTTCATGCACTACCTCCCTGCCCCCATGAGCGTCCTCGGAAGGTCACACTCCCTCCTGTTCCTCAGTCCTGCCGTGCTGTTTCACACCTCTCGTCTTCCTCTTGCCCTCATTTCAGCATGGCAGACCCTAACCAAGCCTGTCTTAAACCTCTCTTCCTCTCCCGGTTCTTTCCTTCCCCTCTCCCAGACGGAGTTATCATTCTCTCCTCTGCATCTTGTACTTGACACTCTGAATAGAGGCTATAAATATATTTGCCATGTGTGTATTAGATAAAAGTGTATTTAGAGTTGAGTTTGATTTACATTATTTAGATTAATCTGCTTAGAGCAGAGCTTTGACAGCCAAGAGAGGTGTATAGAGTGCAAGTGAGGGAGGCAAGCCCAGCCCCGCGCTCACCCGGGACTTAGGCTAGTGGCACTTGCCAACAGAATATGCACCACTCCAGGGAGTTAAAACAGAAGAGGTGGTGCTAAATGAGGAAAGTCTGAAAATCAGGCATGGCTTACAAAGATGTGAATTGGTGGAGGAGATCCAGATCTGTGTGCAGTGAGCCATTGAAACCATCAATTTAGCCATCACGGACGCTTGCAGTCTTTTTCTCTAGAGCAGACATTTTGCCATGCTGGTCATTCAGATGACAAGGTTTGATGTGGAGAGGATAAGTAACTAATTGAAGGTGTTAGGTACCCTTGCTTTATCCCCCTTGTACATGAGGAATATCTCCTTTGTCGGACCTTCCCTTCCAGATTCTCAGTGGACCAGGGAAGATTTTAAAGCAAGAACAGAGCTGGTCAATTTTATCAGGATCATCTCTCACTGGCATTAAGTAACTATTTTCCATTTAGTCCAGGATCTGTCTGTCTTTGCTCAGACACCAGGATTTAACTTAATGTTTCTAATTGTGAGGATCAATTCAGACCTATCAGTTTCCAAGACCAGACATCATTCTGCTAGATCTGCCTCCTATCCTTAATAAGAAGTACGTGACTGGCTTGAATATCCATTTAAGAGAGTGAAAAAATGGTTTTGCAGAGCTGATTGAAATCTGTCATCTGAAACGTTTCCTTGTCTACCCTCTGGAGTAATAATACTCCTAATTATTTTTAAAGCAGGATTTCATCTATTTTCTGGTATACATCCTGCAAATTGAATTGAGCTCCAGGATTACCCAGCAGCTAAACCTTATCCTCAAGTTCTGTAGCCATTTTCTAATGAAATTCTCTTTGAAGACAACCTTCCCCCTACTGTCCACCCTCCCATTCAAAAATATCAAGCATGACACAGAGGTGGTGAGGACCTCAAACTTGGCCTCAGCTCTTCCTAAATAGTTCCCTACTATTGTACTTTTAAAAAATATTTTTGTGTCCTAGCCTGAATATTCACATTCCATTTAGCTAGGGGTTTTCCATGTTACATAAACTATTTCCTATCTCTACATCTTGAGAGGCATTCAAGGCAAGCTGTACTGTTCTCACAGAGCTGGAGAGCAGCTCGCTGATGGGAAAAACCACTTGTTCAGGGTCATTCGGAGATTTTGCGAACAAATTGCAATTAACCTTAAGATCTCCTGATTCCTTCTCCATTAGCCCCCAGTGCCTGTTTTAAGAGGACCAAGAAGCATTATGTTGGGATTGATTTTAGTAAGACTTTCACCATGAATTTTCACAATGAACACAAGCGAAAATACAGGGAAGAATACATTATACCAAAGCAATAAGTGGTTATTTTACTGTGATAAGATTGTGATTTTTTTTTTTCTTTCCTGATCTTTATTCTCCAAATTTTCAGTAATGTGATTGTTACTTTTAGTATTTTTAAAATGATTAACTGTCACTTAGCTCCATATATTCTATTTCAGAAAATACATATTAGAAACTTGCCTTTTTTAATGCCTCAGAATTATGATTGTTCTGTCCTGTGATTACTTCAGTGTGGTTTAATGTGGTATAGAAGGCTACCATAAGGAAACTTCCTTCCGTAAGGAAACTGCCTTGCACTGCTATATTTTTATTTCTTCTTCTTTCAAATATACTTCCACAAATTTCAAGATTCAAAAAGTACAAAGGGCATGTATACATAGATAATCTCCCTCCCACCTATCATTTTCTTCTTCCCACAGGCAACCAGTTACTCTTTTCTTGTGTATCTTTCCACAGGTATTTTTTTTTTTTTAAGATTTTATTTATTTATTTGAGAGAGAGAGAGAGAGAAACAGCATGAGAGGGGATAGGGTCAGAGGGAGAAGCAGGCTCCCCGCCGAGCTGGGAGCCCGATGTGGGACTCGATCCCAGGACTCCGGGATCATGACCTGAGGCGAAGGCAGTCACTTAACCAACTGAGCCACCCAGGTGCCCTCTTTCCACAGGTATTTTTTGTACGTGTGCTTATTCACACAACAGTGGCAATAGATGATCTACATGCAGCTCTTGGAGAGCCCTCCCTTCCACTTAGATCATATCCCTCATCTGGGGCTTACCTGCTTTCTTTTCCTGTTTTCTTTTTTTGTATAGCCACTCCATATTCAGTCATGAATTTTACACATTTTTATACACACACGACAATCTAACCAGGCCTTTCTTGGATGATTTTGTTTTTTCAGTCTTTTGGTATTATAGATAATGATTCAATGAATAACTTGATACATCATTTTGACTGTAAGTACTTTCATTCACAAGTGAGACTGAGGACACCTTCCTAGATGTAGGTTTGTACATTTTTTAGCCTGCCGCATGTTCCAGATTGTCCTCAGCCAGGACTGTGTGCTGCACTTTCACCGTATCTCCTTGCAGGCACCTTTCTTCCTTAGTACCAAGATTTCCGCTGTCACTTCTGGTGTGACTGTGCTGCCTTGGGCTGTCCTTCCCCTTTTCTACTTTCTTAACTCTAAAGCTGTGGTGAGCTTAGGAACAACTAGCCGAGCTGTTAGGAGTGTGTGGTTCAGGGTCCCAGCCAGAGCATCGTAAAGCACTCATCCATTTCTTCAGCAAGTATTTGTCGAACACCCACCACGCTCACTGTTGGAGGCAGTGGGGACAGTCTCTGCCTTGTGAATGCTCATATTCCAAAGGAGGGAGAAAGACTAGTAAACAAATACACAAATAAGTGACTTCTAGATAAATGACGGGTTACTGGACTTTAATTTTTGTTTCATAGCTAAAATCAAATGGCCAGCATACTTTCAAATTACATCATTGGTTAGTCTCCCTTTGTAGTCCCTTGACTTTGTATTTAGGAAAAGGGAAGGACAGAACCTGGACAGGGATCCCCTCCTTTGAGGAGTGATGAATAGATAGTTTATGGTAGAGTTATTAAAGAATAAAAAGAACTGTGAATATAAATAATGCTAAAAAGCACAGAACAGGGTATCCAGAGATCTGAACAGATAAGTCACTTAAGCTCTCTGGATTCAGTATTTTTTTTCTATTAAGTATATTAATTCAGCATTTCTCAAAATATGTTCCATGGAGCATTAACAAGTGCTGTGCTTGTTAATAGGTGTTCTGCAAAAAGAGGGTTCTATAGGAGGGTCTCAGCCAGGCCAGCTTTGTAATTGGAACAGGGCGCCTCAAGAGAATGCAGCCCTGGGAGCTCACAGGATGGCAAGAGATTGGAAGGAGTTAGAGATAGAGGCCCCTTCCTCCAGTTGGTAAGCAGGGCCCAGACTGAGTTTCATCCCCTACCGCCCCCTGTACAAGGCCAGCACAACACTAAATAGCTGCCTTGTCTGCAGATAGGTTTGGGAAATTGCTGGGCTAAGCACGTGACGCAGACACCATGTCCGCAGGCTTTCATAGGCTAACATGCTACACTGAATCACTAAGAGAAGAATGTGGCATGTGGCATTTTTCTTGTTGGACCTCAGAGCACCATTTTTGTGGGACCGGTGTTCCTTGGAACACCTGCTGAGAAAAATGGAACCAGACTGTTTGTCCCAGTTGTTATTCTAAAATTATGTTCTCATCTGTTTTATTCTAATGCATTCTCCTCCCTTAACAAAAACTGAACTCCTCCCTACTCCCACCCCCACCACATCATCTGCAAACTGCTGTCTCTGGGTAAACATTCCCTCTGCTCCATTGTTTTCTTACCCGGGGCTGTTTTTGTGGGGGAACATACCAGGACACCATTCCAGAACCTCTTTCTCAGAATTACGTAAACCTGAACATCTGAGAATTCGGTTTTTAAGAGGTAGCAGTCACCAGCTTAACAAAAGGAGTATTATGTTTAAATCTATACCAATGATGGTTACTTCTCAAATAATGTTTATTTGTAAATACGTATGTTTATAGAGCAGATTGGGTCCTTATAATTTGTAGCTGATGATAACCCACTTGCTGTTTGCTCCAACTCCTGTGTGTGAGGTGTGGAGAAGCAGTCGGCCTCGACTTCCTCCTCAGCGCTTGGATCACGCAGACTGCACCACTGTCAAGGGGGCATCAGTTCACAAACTGCAACAAAATCAAGTCACAGACTTGAGTTCTTATAGCTCAAATTAGTCTGGTTTTAAGCTTAAAAAGCCGTGGAAAGAAATTATATTAAACATTAAAATACCAAAGGTCAGTAGGTTTGAAAAATGAACTCTTGGCCCTATAAAAGTTGTTTCTAATGTGAATGGAATGGGATCATGGAAAAGAATGCCAACCAAAACCATTTTTAGAAAATGTATTGGGCCCATCCATCTGCACCTATGAGCTGAATTTTTACATACATCAGAAAAGCACTCAGGCTTTTCATGGTTTTCATAATTTGGCAAGAAATAGGACAGTAGCTCTTAGCTCTTAGGTGGAATATAATTGGTGTTCACATATAATTTATGTAATATTTCTGTTAACAGGAAAGAAACTTTCTCACTTAAAAGAGTATCACTGGCTTCCTTCCCTAAGTAACTATATATTTAACATTATCTTTTAAAAAAAGCTTTCTAATTACAGTGAGTTTGAAAGTGGAATCCTTATACCAGTGTGCAGGCTTATTTAGAACTTAGGAAATCAGTGGGGATACAGCACTCTCTTTTGCAAAAGTAGCATTTTATGCCAAATTCTTAGTTCTTTCAAAAATTCCCTTACATAGTTACAAGTGGTGGATTCTCAAAAGTGAGCGTGTGCTCAGCCATGCTGCCAAAAACATGGCTCAGTGTTGCAGGGTTCGTTCACCTACTCGGGCAGCCGCAGTCACAGTATGCTCTGTATTCTTAACCCTGGGTAATAACTTCATGAAGCAGTGCCTTAGACATTATTGAAACTAGCTCTGTTTTTGTTTTTAGTAATTTCAGCTTATGAACACTGATGTCAGCAGCTGCTGTCCCATTTGTCTCACTGCTTTTACTTGTCTCTGAAAAAGACTTTTTTTTTCCCCCCTTTTGGGCTTAAGTACCACCTGAAGAGAGAAGCCTTTTCAGGCCTGGGAGACTGGCCAGTGCCCTTTGTCCTTCTGTTCACCTACTAAAAGGTAGTATTGTTAACCTAATTCAGCAGGGCCCTGACTCAGTATAAACACTGCTCAATAGAGCCAGAAAGACTAATTGAATTGTACAATACATCATTTTTCAGCAACAGTTTCAAGTGGACTGTACTTCATTTCCCAGAACACTATCCGTTTTTTCCCCATTTAAGATATTTAAATATAGCAAATATTTAACCATGATAAATAAAATATTTGAACCCAATTCTGTCTTTCTTACCGAACCTTGAGCTACATGAGGACAGGGCCTTGCCTACTTTATTCTCCACTAATGCCTGCTATGGTATTTATCTGGCATGTACCTGTGTCTCAATGCCTCAGAGTGAAGCATTATTTATCCTTGCCAACTGTTATTTCCCATCTGGTTAAGTAGTGAAAGGTTTTGGCTAATTCCAGATGCCTCTTTGTGAGCTGATGTGCAGACTGTAAACTTCACCAGCTATGTAACTGCAGGACCCCCAAAGGATCACACAACAGGTACCTCAAAAATTGCTAATAAGGAAAAAAAAATGAGACTTTAAAAAAAAAATCAATGCTTTTGTATCTCTCTATGACAAACTTTTATATGAGTTCTATTTTATATTAAATTACATAAATGTGTTTTAATCAACATACAATAGCTGTACATTTAGTTATCACCTATTTATACTTCAGGGGTTGTATTTCATGGTTGTATCTAGTTGTGGTACTCTCCTCTGTCCCATCCTTGCCCACCAAGTGAATTTCTGTTTATCCTTCTAGACCTTAGGCAGTGTGGCCTGGTTTGTCAGGGGTTCCCTTCCCCCCAGGACAGTTGATTTCTCCTTCCTTTAAGCTCCCAGTGGACCTCATCTGTATTTCTTCTGTACTAGAAGACAGGCTACGTGCTACATGTAGTTTTTATTTTAAATATTTATCTGTGATACTAAATAGTGAGCCCCTTGAGGGTACAGACTGTATCCTATTTATCTTCATTAATAAATTTCTAGGCTGGACTGTAAAGCATAGTGGATTTTCAATTTTCTTTTTAATAAGCAGAATTTTTTTAATGTTGAATTCTATCATTACTCCCAGTACTAGAGTAGTTTTGGTGGAAACTTTTTAGAGAGGTTTTACCTTCCATAAATAGAAACTAAACCAAATCTACATATCATTAGCCAGTCCACATCTCAGTATCTGGTGAATCGGTATGTAATGATTCCCCCAAATTCCCCACTTGTTACACATTATTTAACCTACTCCCTCTGTATCTCGGATGCATTGTGTTTCTACTCTAATGACAATGACATTTTAAAATCACCTTTTCATAGGCTTGATGTTTACTACCAGAAGTGGATATAGAATTGGATGGATGGATTAGACAGTCAGCCCAAGCTCAAAGTTATTCTAAGAGCGTGCCTTTCTGTTCACTAAAGTGTGTTTTTTGAGCCTGTTTTCTATACAAATTATCGTTTTAGGCTATCCTTTTATTCCTTTTGAATTTTGTAATATGTACATGATTAATCTGTTTTTTTAAATGGCTACTTATAGGGCGCCTGGGTGGCTCAGTCGTTAAGCGGCTGCCTTCGGCTCAGGTCATGATCCCAGGGTCCTGGGATTGAGCCCCACATCGGGCTCCCTGCTCTGCGGGAAGCCTGCTTCTCCCTCTCCCACTGCTTGTTTTCTCTCTCGCTGTGTCCCTCTCTGTCAAATAAATAAAATCTTAAAAAAAAAAAAAAAAGTGGCTACTTATAAAAGTAGTACAGAATATACATGTATAGTTTTTAAAAATGAAAAATTAAGACTCTTAACAGCAATGTTAAGTTTTGAAATGATTATAGATTCACAGGAAGTTGCATAGATAAAGGGGGTCCTGTGTACCTTTCACCCAGTTTCTCCCATTCGTTACATCTTAGATCACTATGGTGCAATATCAGAAAAACCAAACAAACAAAAAAACAAAAAACAAAAAACCAGAAAAACCCCAGAAGTGAACATGGGTATCCTGGGTCTGTATAGTGCTGTGTCATTTTATCACATGTAGATTCGTATAATCAAGATTCAGAATTAATGAATTCCTTTCCATGCAAGATTACTTTTACAAGTTTCTGGAGGAGAGAAAGAAAAGCCAAAATTTATATTTAGTTAAATTATGGGCTATTTCTCTTGGCTTGTTCAGAAAATAATGTGACTTTGGGTGGGAGGATGGGTTAGCCTGGTGATGGGTATTAAAGAGGGCACGTTCTGCATAGAGCACTGGGTGTTATATGCAAACAAGGAATCATGGAACACTACATCTAAAACTAATGATGTTGGGCGCCTGGGTGGCTCAGTCGGTTAAGCGATTGCCTTTGGCTCAGGTCATGATCCTGGAGTCCCGGGATCGAGTCCCGCATCGGGCTCCCTGCTCGGCGGGGGGTCTGCTTCTCCCTCCGACCCTCCCCCCTTTCATGCTCTCTCTCTCTCTCAGTCTCTCTCTCTCAAATAAATAAGTAAAATCTTAAAAAAAAAAAAAAATAACGATGTAACGTATGGTGATTAACGTAACATAATAAAAAAAAATGTAGAAGTAAAAAAAAAATAATGTGACTCTGATATTTAAACTCAGGTTCCTACTTGGAGGAGGTGTGGCAAGCTGGATGATTCACCAGGCTGACCGAGAAAGTTTATTTCGTAGGTATCTAAGCAGGCCAAAGAGTTTCTGGAGTACGTGTACGAAGAGCCCCTGATCGACATCCAGCAGGAGAACCCCATGCTGTACCGCCACGCCGAGCCCCTGGCCACCGTGGTGCGGCTGCGGCAGCGGCTGAAGTCTCTGCGCGCCTACCTGTTCAGCTGCCGGGCGGCTGTGGCCGAGGACCTGCGCCGCAGGTAGGTCACGGGTCAGGCAGCTCCACTTGCTTTTCCTCTCCCGCCCGCCAGGGGAGGGTGGTCAGATGGCCTCCCCGGCCTTCGCGGTGCGCACCCTCTCGAGTTCTGTGGCTCTCCCTCTAGGCTCATCTTTGACTTTTTTCCTCCAAAGCCCTCTCCGGTTGAGCCCAGAACAATGAAGGCAGTATCTGAGCACAACTGAAGGCTTTTCACCCAGGGAACTAGTTTCCCACAACAGTGAAGACTGCTCTTCCCCCTAGGTTAACTTGATAATCACGGGAGTGTCCTCACTGATCACTTCTGGAGTGTTTCACACTTTTCCTAGTTCCATTTGTAAAACGAGCATGTTTGAACTATTCCATAACTTAAAGACATTTTTCAGTGGAAATAAGTAGGTGGTTGTTCAGATCTTACTTTCCAGACAGAAACGGGAGTGGTAAGTGAGGCAGACCGTGGAGGCTGGATTAAGATGCACAGGCCCAGGATTCTGCCTTTTCATGTCCCTGTCTATGCAGGCTGTTCTTCCATAGCTTAGTTATCACAGAGTTCATAGAACACACAAGTCCATACCAGGTTCAGATCCTCAAAGTAAAACTGTGAAGTTAAAATTTGCCTGCTCTCATCAAATTCCTTCTTTTACAGTTAGATTTTATTGGCATTTCAAGTCTCACCCTTGGCATATATGAACTAGCTTACACTCGAGATAATTGTTGATGGTGTTCATAGGTCCCTAAAAATACCTTTTAATGTTTTAATAGAAATGACCGAAAGCATACCTTAGTCATGGTTTCTGGAGGTGAGCCTACATGCAAAAGAACCTTTGGAAAATATTAAAGTGCTCTAGTTTGTTATTTGAGATCTGGGTAGATCCAAAGAAACTGACATAACCCCAGAAGACATTTTAAAAAGAATTAAATGTAGATAGTGAGGAATACATAACATCTAGACACGCTCTCATAAAATAGTAATGAAAAGGCAGCTGCCATAAAGCAGAATACCTCTCAGTGGTAGTCATTCTGTTACCTCGTTGTTTTTCAGAAAGCACTAGAAAATGGTCAGGATTTATTCTTATAAAGTCTAGGCCAATCTTAATTTTAACAGATCAGGGCTTTCCCTGAAAGACGATAGGATTATAGGTCTCCAATTTACCAACTGAACTAGATACAAGATTTTTAATGTTCAAAGTATGTTTGTTCTATTCACCTTTGGCTTTGCTCAGAGTTAGTTTTTCTTGTGCCTATACTTCTAGACAGTATTAAAATCTTAAAAAAAAAAAAAAAAGGTATCTGACGTGATTCCCATGTGTAGATTTTATTTATTCATTTGAGAGAGAGAGAGAAAGCACAAGCCAGGTAGAGAGGCAGAGGGAGAAGGAGAAGCAGATTCCCCGCTGAGCAGGGAGCCTGATGCGGGGGCTCCATCCCAGGACCCTGATATCGTGACCTGAGCCAAAGGCCGATGCTTAACCATCTGAGCCACCCAGACGTGTGCCTCTAGATACCTTTCTGATACGATGTTTTGCTTTGGATAAATATGCCACATCAGGGCATACATTTAGAAAGTAAATAGATCCTCTCTTCATTTGGATGACTAAGAATACCTATGCTGTTCTGGTGGTTTACCACCATGTCCTGCACCTTATGGCCAGACCACCAGAAAAGGAATGGAAGTTCTAGAAAGATACTCCTAGGGCTATGAAAATGAAGACAGCAGTCTTTTTTTCTTTCCTCACTTGTTCATGACCAAAACTCAGTAAGTTTTGAATGGAAGGAAGGAGGAAGGGATGGACAGATGTCTGCTGGGGTATCACTTGAGACCACTGAATAATGGCTAGTAGCCCAATTTTGAGGAAGGAGTCAATCTTTGGATTTTATTTCTTCCTTAGATGTCCTTTAGCACAGTGACTCACCTATCTGCAACCCTCAAAAATAATTCCTGAATGAATGAATAGATGAACTAAAAAATCAAAGCAGTCAAAAAAAGTTTAGTTGGTTGTGTTTTGGGCATAAGTCTCAAATCTTTCTTCTCCTTTTCACTTTCAATGTACCACCCTGGCTTGGAGTCTCAGGACTATTGCAGTATCCTTCAGACTAGCCTCACATCAGTTTTTTCCCTCTCCCATTGAACCTTCATGTCAGGCAGATTATTAAGTATGGAATTCAAGATCTGTGCAAATCTAGTCCAGTATATTGGTCTACTGTCAAATATCTTGTACTTCAAACACGATTTAACTTCCTTTAATGCATTCTGTCGTGGGAATTAATTTTTTTTTTTTTTTTTTTTTTTTACAACTGAAGTGCGTACAATAGTGCTTATACATAGTAAGCACTCAATAAATACTATTATTAATACTGCTTTAGGGCGCCTGGGTGGCTCAGTTGGTTAAGCGACTGCCTTCGGCTCAGGTCATGATCCTGGAGTCCCGGGATCGAGTCCCGCATCGGGCTCCCTGCTCAGCAGGGAGTCTGCTTCGCCCTCTGACCCTCCCCCCTCTCATGTGCTCTCTCTCATTCTCTCTCTCTCAAATAAATAAATAAAATCTTTAAAAAAAAAAAATACTGCTTTATTATCCTAGAATGTTCTTATCTCTGGCTTTAAAAATCTTTGTTAGAAGTTTCCACTTAAAAGCCGCCCCTGATGCCCTGTCTACTGGAATCAGTCCCCTTTTCCTGTTCCTATGTCAGGAGAGGAGTGAGCCAGAGGAAGTGGGTTGGAGAGCTCACCCTGGCCAAGGATCTGAGGTTCCTGGGTATTTGATGCATACTTATTCATGCAGTTGTTGCATAAAAATGGGTAGGACAGGAGGTTCCCTAAGACCAAAGAATGAGATTCCTACAGAACCCTAGAGGAGGCACATTGATTTTAAAAAAAGAAAAATTATCTTCGTTTCTCTATATTTATATGCTGTTAAAATAACGTTTGGGCTTACCATGTCTTCCCACCTTGGCACAGAGGAAAGGATACCAGGACACAAGCAGTACTTACAGGGGGCTGGTCTTGAGTTATTTCAAATCTTTTTGTTTTGAAATAGAGGACTATTTAGTGCAGTAGGTCTAAGATTTTCTGGGATGCCCATACTTCTTGCAGCTGGGCCATACTTAATATCATTTCTGCCTTCTTCTTAAAGTGTGCACTAAATAACCATAGATGCTGAAATTCCTGTCACCAGAGGCCATCTCTTACCTATCTTTTACCTTTATAAGGAGTCTGGCATTTTAAAAACAAAATGAGCCAACTGCACTCTTGATAAGAGAGATGATAAACTTATCCAGAAGTAATATTTAAGGTTCCCTTTGTTTTTGTTTCACTTGGGGACACAACATTTAAAGTGGAATTTAAACATAAGAAGAAGCTCCTAGATACAACTAATCTTGTGTAACCTTGATAGAAATTAAGAGAGAGGAGTTTGATATGCAGCAGGGAACAAAAGAGAGCAGGAGAAGCCAGATCTCATCTAGTTGTGAAAGGCGTTTTCTCCTTGCCTGGTTTTTACCTCCGTATAGGAGTAGCCATTAATCTCCAGCAAGGAGGCCCAACATGCTGAAGACCTGTCAGCACCATATAAACAGAATAAAGCAAACTGTTATTATTGCTGTCGTGAGAAAACTGAAAACAGACTGATTAATCGTATTGGTGCACCCCCACCAGAGAGCTAACTTTGGTTGTCGCCTTATTAGGGAAGTCACAGTTTGCTTTTAGGCCTTTCATTATGATGACCGCCCGCTCTTCATCCTCAGTATTCCTGTTATTGTTGTTAAATGAATGCCTTGTTCTTGAACCCATACTGCAAATCTTGACTGGCAGGGATGATTAGTTTAGAAAAAGTCAGTGTCTTCCGTGAAGTCTAAAATGTTTACAGTGCTGACAATCCACTGTTCCTGAGGACTTCCAGATGGTGACCCTGTTGGATTGGTTTAAGGCCCAGTTAACTTTTCATGAGAAGAGTTATTTACAGTGTCCACACATGAAGGTACATGAAGAACTCTCTGGAAAATCTTAGCACTGTGAGGACACAACCACACACACACACATCAGCAGCCTTAGGGAAGGAAGTCTTTGGGAGGGACACTGAGAAGAACTGGTAGGGGGTCCCAGCCCTATATATCCCGCTGAACAACAGGAACGGTAGGATGTGTGTGTAAATCACATGTCACCAACAGGCACCTCAGGACCAAATTTGGCCCTCAGACATGTTTTGTTTGGCCTTTCAGGAATGGTCTCCTGGCTTTTAAAGTTGTGAATTAGTTGCTAACATTTAAATAACCAGGAGTTTTCATGTGTACACAATGAAGCCCCCCTGGTATCGCTGAGGACAGTCAGCATTAGATCCTGGATGCTCCACTGTGCATAGTCTGTCCTGCTCCTGTTCTCCCCAAACCCAGGGTCATTCAGTAGAGACTACATTGCGGCCCTGTTTTCTTCTCCCCAGCCCATTTCATTTATTTATGATGGTACCTGGGCCCATGTAAGGTAATTAAGGTTTTATCAATTAAAAAGTGCTTTCCCATAAATATATTGTTTGTTCCTTACAGGAAACAGAGGGTATTTAGAAAGAAGAGAAAGAGCTGTGACTCTGAGATGCTACGTGACTTGCCTGAGGTGACAAAGCTGGTTAGCAGCAGAGTCCCTCCCTCCCCACTCAGAACCAGGTCACTGCAGCTCTCCCCAGGACATTTGCTCTTGGTGGTGGTGATGGCCAGAGGTCTCTAGACTCTTAAGAGGAACCACTTCTAATTCTCCTAAAGCCTTGACTGAGGTCATGTAGAAGAGAGGGAAGGCAGGCAGCAGGGAGGTGGCAGACAGTGATGTCCCAATGAGGGGGAAGGTGGGCTTGCTGACACACGCACTCCTATGCTCACAGTTGCTCAGTCAGCCTAGGAGAGCAAGGCATGACAACTGGTTAGCGTTAACGAGTACGTTTTCTCTAGGTCGGCATTTACCAGACCTTCCCTTTTCACAGACCTGTAAATTTAAACAAGAATATGGAGATATCTGGGGCGCCTGGGTGGCTCAGTCAGTTAAGCATCTACCTTCGGCTCAGGTCATGACCCCAGTGTCCTGGGATCGAGCCCCGCATCGGACTCCCTGCCCATTGGGGAGTCTGCTTCTTCCTTTCCCTCTACTGCTCCCCCTGCTTCTGCTCTCTCACTCAGGTTCTCTCTCAAATAAATAAAATCTTAAAAAAAAAAAAAAAGGAGACGTCTACAGGGTTGTTAGATATATGTATATTTTTTACCAAAATAAACATTACCGCCTATTTCTCACCATTTCATGAAAGAACATAGTAAAATTTTTTTAAAAAGGCAAATGATCTCAAATCAAACAGCTTTTTGTTGTTGTTGTTGTTAAAGATTTTATTTATTTATTTGAGAGAGAGAGAATGAGAGAGAGCATGAGAGGGAAGAGGGTCAGAGGGAGAAGCAGACCCCTGCTGAGCAGAGAGCCCGATGCGGGACTCGATCCCGGGACTCCAGGATCATGACCTGAGCCGAAGGCAGTCGCTTTAACCAACTGAGCCACCCAGGCGCCCTATACAGCTTTTTAAAATCAAATAGATTTTAAAATTCATTCTGCTCTGGTGGCTCAGTTGGTTAAGCATCTGCCTTCAGCTCAGGTCATGATCCCAGAGTCCTGGGATCAAGTCCTGCATCAGGCTCCTTGCTCAGTGGGAAGCCTGCAGAATTCTCCCTCTGCCTGCCACTCCCTCTGCTTGTGCTCACTCTCTCTCTGCCTGACAAATAAAAACTTTAAAAATATAAATTAAAAAAATAAATAAAATACATTTTAAAATTCATTCTATTATCTTTTCCTCATTTTACCTTGGACTGCTGAAAATATCATCAGACTGACACCAGCTATTTGGACTAGCTTTCAGAAATTTAAGTCCTATATTTTCTTCTGAGTGTTAAAGTACACCATTTAGTCCAGGGAAAGACATTCTAGAAATTAATGTGGTTTGGGAACTTGGGTACCTGGTGAATCCAAAGTTCCTACTGTGAGATAAATTTAAAACTAGTTTCTCTCCAACGCTAGTTGGGGGCCGATAGGGAATAGTATGCCTGTTCTCCCAATTGCTTAGGACAGAATTACACTGGGGAACATTTGGTCCTGCTTGTTTAACAGCTCAACTTGGGAGTATCAAGAGAACAACAAACGTGATTCTGCTACCTTTTAAACCACCTTTTCTGGTCTTTGGTCTCACATTTTTCTCGAAATTATAATTATATTCAGCATTAGTTCTCACTGAAATATCAACTTTCCCAAATAGTGAGAAATTTCTATCATAAAGATTCTCATCTTTTTTTTAAGATTTTTTATTTATTTATTTATTTGAGACAGAATGAGAGAGAGAGAGCACATGAGAGGGGGGGAGGGTCAGAGGCAGAAGCAGGCTCCCTGCCGAGCAGGGAGCCCGATGTGGGACTTGATCCCGGGACTCCAGGATCATGACCTGAGCCGAAGGCAGTCGCTTAACCAACTGAGCCACCCAGGCACCCAAGATTCTCATTTTTATTAATTTATCCAGGTGAGTACCAGGAAAAAAAAAAATGAGTGTATGGATGTGTATCCCATCAGACTGGCACTGCCAAATTTAGCAGCTTGCTCAGCTCTTCCTCCAGTCCTTATCAGTGTCATCTGATTTACCAAGATTCTCTTCCCACTCCTTCCTTTGTTAGCCCCGGGGAAAGCTGTCTTTCTAGAGAGTTGAGGGGAGGTTAAGTACAAAGGTTGTAATGTCCTTTGGCCATTCGCCAGCATCGTAAACTCCATATGCCCAAGGCAGAACTAATCTTCCTGAGCCCACTGCTGTTGCGAACCGTGCCTGCTGCACACCTCGTCTAGCTGACCGGCCCCTGCACCTCTAGCCGCCCTGTTGCTCACGCCGAACACCTTTCTCTCGTGTCCACAGCCAGTGCCTCAGCCAATCCTGTGGTGGGTTCGCCTTCAAAATACATCCACTCATCCCCACCTCCACCGCTACCACCCAGGTCCCAGCCACTGGCCTCTTTCCCCTGCCTTAGTGCCGTAACTGGTCTCCCCCTTCAGTCTGTTCTGAAACTACAGCTAGAGCTCATGTGTAGGTTAGATGACATCACCCCTCATCCAGACGAATAGCTTCACCTCTCACTCCAGGTAAAAGCCAAGGCCATGTACGGTCTCCTCCTCAGTCACCTCTTTGCCCTCACCTCCTACTACCTGTCCCCTCATTCCTCTGTTCTGGTCACACCGGCCTTTTCTGGTCTTTGAGCAGGGTCCTGTGTGAGTTCTGTCCTTGTTTTTCCTCTCCCCAGATAACTGCAGGGTTGCTTCCTTACCTCTTTTAGGTCTTTACACAACTGTCACCTTAATGAAGTATCCTTGACTCTCCCTCCACCCCCACACTTCCTGTCTTCTTTCTTGCTTATTACCATATGACATGGTATTTTGTCTGTCTCCGTCTCTTGGGCCGTCATGCATGGATATGGAGGCTGTGCTTTGCTCAGTCTCTGCAGCCATATGCAGGGGCCTGCTTTCCCCACCGGATCTAAGCTACAAAAGATCATGGCTTTTTATCTGTTTTGTTCACTGCTGTATCCCCAGGGCTTAGACCCATACCGGATGTATAGTGAGGGCTAATCAATATTTGTTGAACAAATTAGCTAAATGAATAAAATAGTTCCCAAGATTCCACCCACTTAATTTGGTCAAACTTACTTTTTTCTTACTACAAAAAAATACTGGTCATTATAGAAAACAAAAATAAAGCCATCCGTTATCTTACCACTTTGGTACATATCTTTTCAGACTTTTTCCTCCACAGACTATTTTTTCCCCATTAAAATGGTTTCATACTGTACATACTACTTTTAACCCAATCATTGCACTTGGTATACTGTGAACATCTTTTTATGCCAGTAAATATTTGTCTTAAGCATGATTCACTAAATAAAAACGGTGCTTTGATGTGTGAGCATACCTACATAACATTGATCTTGGAAAAAGTAAATGAGGATATTACTTAGTGTACCCAAAAGCATGCATGAACTGATAATAAACTGAGAGAGATCATTTCATAGCAACACATCCTCTTCCCCCACCCACTTCCCCCCCCCGCCAAAAAAAATCGGACATATTAGGTATAAGGGTTATCTGTTACAAAGAGAAAAGATTGCATGGTGTTGGGAATTGAATACGCTTAATTTAGGAGGCTGGCTTATTAAGACATATCTCTTAGGGCAGCCTAATTCTTAAAACACAATCTATACAGACATGACTTGGCATGTCCCTGACCTGCGTGGGAGGACTATCTTATAAGCAAAATTTGAGATCTAACTGTACAATTATTGGCCAACAAAGACTAGTTAATGTTGAATTTTAGAAGAATAAGCATTAGCAGGACTCTAAGTGTATAGATAACTCTTAGGTTCAGTAAATGAATAGGACTCTTTGTTCTTTGTAAGATTTAATCTTAGATTTTGTGGCTTTATTTTTCAAGTTAGTGGATTAAAAGCGTCATTAGCTGCAGTTGGGGCTTTAGTCTCAACAAATTATGAATCTATCAGGACTTCAAAAACTACTAAAACACATGAAAGCAACTGTTCTCATTCTACTTTAAGAATTCCCTTTCCCTTGGGTGACTTCTAGAACTTCTAAGGTCTTCAAGTCATCTAACCTGATCTAATAGCTCCTCCCCCTTCATTTTCTTCAGAGATCTTATTTAGCAAATCATATGCCAATATCAACACTCTAAAAGGGAGTTACAGACTGTCTATAAAAGACAATGTCATTCAAAACTAAACAGATTAATAATCTGTGAAAAGAATCCTGGCAAGTTATGTATTAATTTTATTATGATGTACATATAGCTTTTTATTTACTGAATTCCTTCAGAAAGTTAAAAAGTGATTTTATCTTATTCTGAGGAAATGAAATATACAGAAATTATCTAAAATCATTTTCTAAGGGACAACAAAAAAGTGTTAGTTCTTGGAACTGTTAAAAAATACTCTACGACTTTCAGCTAGGATCTATAACTGAGATACAGTCTGTCACTCTTATAATCAGACCCCAGAATAATCACAACCAAAATTACTTCCAAGTATTCCTACTCCAGGCTTTAGATTGTTACTAAGAAACTTAAGCACAATTTTTGAATGAGCAGGTAAAAGAGGCCCTTATTTCCCATAACTGTCTGCCAAGATATAATGTCTGATGCAATCTTGCTACTTTTTCAGCCAATGAGATTAGCAAAATGAGGTATCTAGAGAAATGATCGAAGCTTGTTTCTTCTACATGGGTTGCTATCGAAATATCTGCCTTTGATTTAAAATTGTTTTTCCATTAGCTGGGAGCATGGCTAGACATATGATTCCTGTCCACATTCAGCCTAATGTAGCGATTTCAGGAAGAGTTTGCAGCTCATATCAAGAACACCAAATTGCATCTCCTTGGGGATGCTTCACGGTGCTTTGTACTGATTTCAGTGTGGGTGCTATTGCAAGCCTCTCAACTCAGCACAAATTACCCAACCCAGAGCACATATTCTTGGAAAACACAGTAATGCTACCTGAGTAAATGGTTTTCTTTTTAAAATTATTCTTTATGCTCTTCTATCCCTATTCTTCGTTTAGACAGTTCTGACTTAGAATCAAAATTGGAGGTTTTCCTTTGGTGGGGTGAGTGTGTGTGTGTGTGTGTGTGTGTGTGTGTGTGTGTGTGTTTAGATGGGTCTTTTCTTTAAAACTTCTTACATGTGCTAACATATTTCCATTATAAACTTTTTCTTCACATTTTAATCATTGGGTTTTTAAATGCCAGTTGTGCACCTCCAAGAACTGAGCTTCAGGGAAATGGTGATATTATTAAATCTTACAAAATCCTGCCAGATGTCTGCTTACTTCCGAGTCTGATCTATGACCTAGTCCCTCTTCTCTCATGAGATCAAACCTTGGTGGGGGCTGAATTGAAGTCCTCAGAAATTAGTTGAGTTAAATGAATCTTCATTTATTTGACTCAGTGTCCTAAGTACAAAATGGAATGAGGACTTCTACCTTTCTTGCAAAGACCATTGCCTTTGATTTCTTAGGCAATTATCTCTTACTTTTTTAACCCCAAGTACCAACTGCATAATATTAAGGACTCTGAATCATATATGACCTTTTTCCTTTGTTAATTTTCATTTTTTTTCTCACCTTTCTCATTCGAGCAACCTATAAATGAAGCCTAAGTTACCTTCTTGGTAAAATAGAAAACTTTGGCCTTAGAAATGATTGTTCTACTTGATTTCCATGATTCTTTAGCAGGTTTCTTCATCGTTCTTTGGTATCTGAGAATTTGATAGTGCTACCTGCCAGTAATGTAGTTTCCCTTAACATATTTGTCCTTTGGCTCTGATGTCAGGACTGACCAGATGAACTTGCATTGGCATGAGCAGGGCTGTTCTCAGGGTTGGCTTGCTGGAGAAATGCTGTCAGATCTGATTGTCAGTAGCCCTGCAGTGCAGTAAGGTCACTTAATCACAGAAAACCCTAAACACAGTACCCTTGTCAGAAAGCAAAAAGCAGCACCCTTTCTGTAGCAAAGATCCTGTTTACCAGAGGACTGCTAAATTAGATTACTTGCAGGTAGTTTGTAGCTTTGGGTTCCCAATATGTTGACTTTTAGAGGGAACACTGGAAAAATTAGTAACTACCTTTTATATAACATTTTAGTAGAAACCTGAAGCAATTAAATCAAGAAAATACAGGAGATGTGCGTGTGCATATGTGTGCAAATATGTATATTTGAAAGAGCTTCCAGCTGGGTCCCCATCCCATTTTCTCTAGGCCATTCCAGGGCTAGGCTCTGTCAGTTATCCCTACTTTTCTATCTATCGCTTCTCCTGTACTAGCACCTTCATTTTAGCATATAAATGTGCCCAAGTCTCTCCCAACTTTAAGAATCTTTTTGAAGCAGAAAACTCATTTGAAGAAGTAATAGCTGATACCTCTCTAATCTGGGGAAAGAAACAGACATTCAGGTCTAGGAGGTACAGAGAGCCCCAAACAAAATGAACCTAAAAAGAACCACACCAAGACATAATAATTAAAACTGTCAAAAATTAAAGAGAGAATCTTAAAAGCAGCAAGAGAAAAGCAACTAGTTACATATAAGGGAGTCCCTATAAAATTATCAGATGATTTTTCAGTAGGAACTTTGCAGGCCAGAGGGAGTGACATTATATATTCAGGCATATAGACTGAAAAGAAAAAGCCTACAACCAAGAATACTCTATCCACCAAGTTTATCATTCAAAATTGAAGGAGAGATAAAAAGTTTTCCAACAAACAAAAGTTTAAGGAGTTTATCACCACTAAAACAGTCTTATAAGAAATGTTAAAGAGACTTCTTTAAGTGGAAAGGAAAAGGCCATAACTAGAAAAAAAATTATGAAGGAAAAAAATCTAATAAAAGCAAATATATAGTAAAGGTAGTGGGTCGACCATTTATAAAGCTAGTATAAAGGGTAAAAAACAGAAGTGATAATATCAACTTATATACAATAATTAGTTAAGGGAGATGTCCATCAATGGATGAATGGATAAAGAAGTTGTGCACGCACGCACACACACACACAATGGAATAATATTATGCAGCCATAAAAAAAAAAAAAAAAAAAAAACGGAATCTTGCCATTTGCAGCGACGTGGATGGAACTAAAGGATATTATGCTAAGCGAAATAAGTCAATCAGAGAAAGACACGTATCATATGATCTCATTGATATGAGGAATTCTTAATCTCAGGAAGCAAACAGGGTTGCTGGAGTGGTGGGAGGTGGGAGGGATGGGGTGGCTGGGTGATAGACATTGGGGAGGGTATGTGCTATGGTGAGTGCTGTGAAGTGTGCAAGACTGATGAATCACAGACCTGTACCTCTGAAACAAATAATACATTATATGTTTAAAAAAAAAGAAGAAGAAGATAGTAGGAAGGGAAAAATGAAGGGGGGTGAATCAGAGGGGGAGACGAACCATGAGAGACTATGGACTCTGAGAAACAAACTGAGGGTTCTAGAGGGGAGGGGGTGGGGGGATGGGTTAGCCTGGTGATGGGTATTAAAGAGGGCACGTATTGAATGGAGCACTGGGTGTTATACACAAACAATGAATCATGGAACACTACATCAAAAACTAATGATGTAATGTATGGTGATTAACATAATAAAATTAAAAATAAAACATACCTGCAATAAAAAAAAAATAGACTGCCATATACATAGGGGGTTATATATGAAATTCATGGTAACTACAAACCAAAACCCTGTAATAGATACACAAAAAAAACAAAGATAAAAGAATCCAAACATAACACTAAAGAAAGTCATCAAATCATAAGGGGAGAGAGCAAGAGAAGGAAGAACAGAGAACAACTACAAAACCAACCAGAAAACAGTTAACAAAATGGCAATAAGTACATGACTAGGGGCACCTGGGTGGCACAATTGGTTGAGCATCTGACTCTTGGTTTTAGCTCAGGTCATGATCTCCAGTTTGTGGGATGGAGCCCCAAATCGGGCTCCATGCTCAGCAGGGTATTGTTGAGATTGTCTCTCTTCCTTTGCCTTTGCCCCTCCCCCCAGCATGCACTCCCTCTCTAAAATAAATAAATAAATAGATAGATAGATAAATATAAATAAATAAATAAATGTAAATAGACTAAATGCTCCAATCAAAATACATAAGGTAACTGAATGGATAAGAAAACAAGACGCATCTATATATAGCCTACAGGAGACTCACTTCTGACCTAAAGGCACATACCGACTGAAAGTATGGAGGGAATGGAAAAAGATATTCCATGCAAATGGAAACAAAAAGAAAGCTGAAGTGGCAAGTACTTATATCAGACAAAATAGTTTTGTTTTTTTTTTAGATTTTATTTATTCATTTGACAGAGAGAGACATAGTGAGAGAGGGAACACAAGCAGGGGGACTGGCAGAGGGAGAAGCAGGCCTCCCGCAGAGCAGGGAGCCCAATGCAGGGCTCGATCCCAGGACCCCGGGATTATGACCCAAGCCAAAGGCAGACGCTTATCGACTGAGCCACTCAGGCGCTCCCAAAATAGATTTTTTTAATTTTTTTTTTTTTTTAGACAAAATAGACTTTAAAACAAAGAAGGACATTACACACTGGTAAAGGGATCAATCCAACAAGATGATAGAACACTTATAAATATCTATGCACCCAACATAGGAGCACCTAAATGTATAAAGCAAATATTAACAGACCTAAAGGGAGAAATTGACAGTAATACAGTGGTGGTAGGGGACTTTAACATCCCACCTAACATGAGAGGATACATCATCCAGACAGAAAATAAAGAAACAGTGGCCTTAAATGACACCTTAGACCAGATGGATTTAACAGATATATATATAGTAGAACATTCCATCCCAAAACAGTAGAATGCACATTTTTTCCAAGTGCACATGGAACATTCTCCAGGATAGATCACATGTTAGTCTACAAAACAAGTCTCAATAGGTTTAAGAAGATTGAAATCCTATCAAGCATCTTTTCCAAGCACAATAGTATGAAACTAGAAATCAATGACAAAAAAAAACCTGGAAAAAATGAACACTTAAAGGCTAAACAACATGCTACTAAACAGTCAATGGGTCAATAAAGAAATCAAAGAGGGGGGTGCCTGGGTGGCTTAGTTGTTAAGCGTCTGCCTTCAGCTCAGGTCATGATCTCAGGGTCCTGGGATCGAGCCCCACATCGGGCTCCCTGCTCGGCGGGAAGCCTGCTTCTCCCTCTCCCACTCCCCCTGCTTGTGTTCCCTCTCTCGCTGTGCCTCTCTCTGTCAAATAAATAAATAAAATCTTAAAAAAAAAAAAAAAGAAGAAGAAATCAAAGAGGAAATTTAAAGAATACCTTGAGACAAATGAAAATGGAAACAACATTCCAAAATCTATGGGACCCAGCAAAAGCAGTTCTAGAAGGAAAGTCCATAGCAATACAGGCCTATCACAAGAAACAAAAATCTCAAATAGTCTAACCTTAGATCTAAAGGAACTAGAAAAAGAAGAACAAGCAAAACCCAATATTAATAGAAGGAAGGCAATAATATATATCATAGCAGAAATAAATGAAATAGAGACTAAGAAAATAGAAAAAATCAATGAAACTAAGAGCTGGCAAAATTGATAAACCTTTAGCCAGACTCATCAAGAATAAAAGAAAGAGGGCTCAAATAAGTAAAATCAGAAATGAGAGAAGTTATAATCAACACTAGAAGAAATTTTTTTGGATGTTTCCTCAGGCAAGGACAACAAAAGCAAAAATAAACAATTAGGACAATATCAAACAAAACGCTTTTGCACAACAAAGGAAGCTATCAATAAAATGGAAAGGTAACCTACTGAATGGGAGAAGATACTTACAAATGATATAATCAATAAGGGATTAATATTCAAAATATATAAAAAACTCATTAGTATTAAAAAAACCAACCTGATTAAAAAATGGACAAAGGAGCTAAGATAAACATTTTTTTCAAAAAAGATACACAGATAGCAGACACATGAAAAGATACTCAACATCACTAATCATCAGGGAAATGCAAACCAAAGCCATAGTAAGATGGCTCGCCTTTCAGAATGGCTAGTATCAATACAAGAAATGAAGTGTTAGTGAAGATGTAGAAAAAAAGGGATCCCTTATGCACCGTTGGTGGGAACATACTTGGTGCAACCACTATGGAAAACAGCATAAAGGTTCCTCCAAAAATTAAAAATAGAACAAAAACCATATGATCGAATAATTCCACTTTGGGGATTTATCTGAAGAAAAAAATACTAACAGAAAAAGATAATGTACCCCTATGTTCATTGCAGCATTATTTACAGTAGTCAAGGTATGGAAACAACCTATGTATCTATCAGTGGATGAATGGATAAAGAAACTGTGATATATATAGATATACACAGTGGAATATTAGTTAACCATAAGCTGATTTCAAAAATGAAATCTTGCCGTTTTTGACTACATGGATGGATGCAGAGGGTGGTATGCTAAGTGAAGTAAGTCAAAGAAAGAGAAGTACCATAGGATTTCACTTATATGTAGAATCTAAAAAACAAAACATGAATAAACAAAAAATGAAAACAGACCCAAAGAATAAATTGGTGGTTGCTAGAGAGGAGGTGGGTAAAGGATGGGTGAAATAGGTGAAGAGGATCAAAAGGTACAGACTTAACAGTTATAAAGAACTTGAAGAGATGTGAAGTGCAGTATAGGGAATGCAGTCAATATTGTATTACCTGTGTATGGTGACTAGACTTACGGTGTTTATTTTGTGATGTATGATGTAAGGTTGAATCACTTTGTGGTACACCTGAAACTAATATGTTAACTACAGTTAAAAAGTTTATTTGAAATAATACATTTTATTTATTTATTTATTTTTAAAGGATCCCTTCTTAGTCCTACATCCTTTTTCAGCCATGGCCCAATTTCTCTCCTTTCTTTAAGGGTAACTTCTTTAAAGAGTAATCCATGGTCCTCTACCCCTCTGCAGTCTAGCTTCCCTCTTCCTCCCCTGAAATCATCCTGTCCAAGGTCACTAATGATTTCATTTGCCAAATCCAGCACAAACTTTTCAGGCTTTGTGACAGCCTTACTCATATTATTTGACCTCCCCACTGCCTTGGATGCCATGACCCTCTTTTTCCTTCTTGAAATTCTCTCCTTCTTTGACTTCACTGATGCTGGCTCTTCTGCTTTTTCTTCCTCCTATCAGCTGCTCTTTCCCAGTCTTCCTGCATCTACTCCCTAAATAATACGGTTCTGCCAGGGTCCCGTCTTTTTCTCTTTTTCTAATATGTGTTGTCCCGAGCTAGGCTCATTCTCATGGCTTCACCTAACACCTGTAGGCTAAGGGCACACAGATCTCCTGCCTGGACTCACGGACAACTCCACCTGGACACTCTGTAGACAGCTGCAGTCCTCTGCCCCAGCTGAACTCCCTGTTCCCAAAGACAATTCCTCTTCCTTATTCCCTATGCCAGTAAATGGAACTGCCATTTTCCTACTGACCTAGCTGGAAACCGAATGATCCCCAGCTCCTTCCTGGCCTTCACTTCCTGTTAGTCATCATCACTGTGGATTCTGCTATAGAAATCTATCTCCTGGTAGGCCCACTCTCTACAACCCCACGGTAACCATTTAAATTCTGTTCAGGCCCCCATCATTTCACATCTAACTTACCAAAAAAGTGATCCATCCCTCTGTCTCTGCCCCCATCTCCTTCTGCTTTCATTGTTCTTTTTAAGTCAGAGATCTAACTGTGTTATTCTCTTGCACTTCTGTGGCACCCCACCTCTTTTGAGGTAGATGCTTAGCAAGGTATTCAAGACCTGTCATGTCTGGCTACATGTTGCCTTCCTGAGCTCACACCCTGCAGTTTCCACCTCACCGTTTGTACACGTGCACAGCTCCTTCATCTGCCCATACCGCCGGGCCCCTGAAAGCACAGTCCTCACACTGGCCCCTGTGCTCTCACGCATGCTGCTCCCTCTGCCTAGAATACCCCTCCTTCCACTTCTTCAGATTACCCCTGGGCAGTTCTCGGAGGCCTTTCCTGACCAGGTGCTCTGCAGGCTTCCTTCACCTCTACCTGTGTGTCTGCGGATTTCAGCACTCCACATTGTGAACTGGAACTGTTTGCTTACTTGCCTGTTTATCCCACTTGTCTGCATATTCTTTGATGTTAAAAAACCATGTCTTCTCCAGAGCTCCAGGGCCTGGCACAATGCCTGTCCCATATTACGGACCCAGCGTCTATTTATTGCAATGAAATATATGCAGGTTTTAGGTTCTGATTTTAGGTTTTTACCACAGTGACAAGCCACAGAGGTTGGAAGGTTGGATTTCATTTGCATTAAATTCATTGGGAGATAATGATGATCACAAGTTGTGTTTTCTGACAAAATGCAAATAATCATTCTTTATTGAATACGTTAATAGTAAAATTAATGCTGACATGACTATCTTAAGGGATGCTAGGCTTTGCCTCCCAGACATGAATGGCTCCCCCAGCAGTCCCTGAAGTGGCTATGAGTTCTTCTCTGCATCCTCTGCAGAGTCCTGTCCTGCCTCATCAGCTCTGCCTGAGGCACTTAAATGCTCCCTGAGCACACACTGGGCCTGCAGATTCTCCACAACCCCCTTTACTACTCATAGTTTAAGGGGAACCGCTCCTCGGAGTTCCTGCTCGTTCCCTCCATTCGCTAAAGAGCTTGGTTGGATAAGCCAACTTGTACATCTCAACCACAGCAGGGAAAAGCCCTTGGCGTCACCCAAATGAGAAGTTGCAGGTGCTTTCCTGGGCTTGGCTTTTATGTTATTTACCCTGTGCTTCCCCTGTGGATGGTCTGCCTAAAGGAGATATTCAAAGAGTGTCTTGCAAACTCGGTCTGCCTTGAAGATGGCAGGCAGTGGGAAGTAAGCCTGAAGTCATCTGGCCCTGCCTCCAAAACCCTTACCTCTTCCACGCAGAACAGTGTGTCCCTACCTCTAAAGAGCGGCGAAGGATATTTTCTTTTTTTTATTTACATTAAAAAGCATCACTATAAGAGATACCTTTTAATACCTCTCAGTCTTCCCTCTCAGGAAATTTATTGTCATATTTGACTTCAGTGCTTTTGTGCTACAGTTTCCGTCCTCGGGGAAAAGAAAAGCTGATTGGCATTATCCAGTCTTAAAAGCCTGTGTATTTTATGGCCACCACCGTATCTCCTGGACACATCTTCTCCAGACACACTAAGCTCAGTTCTTTTATCTTTCCTACATATATTGCATTTTCTAGTTCTTTGTGTCTGTTATGACTGACCTCATGTAAATTATAGAGGTAGACACGGACAAGTGGTAGAGAGGAGACCATAGATAAGGTGCTTCTCAGGGGAGAGGAAACAAACATGTGAAATATATTTATACACAGAAACATTAAATAAATACATAGATAACTTCAGCAGACCGTGTTCAAAGCTGGTGAGTTATTGTGAGAAGAGGAGTTAATTAATGAACAGTGTTTGGAAGCAAGAAGGACCCAGCCTAGTATGGAAATTCTCTTTGTTGCTCATCAACCGTGTTCATTGACCCATTCATCTCCAGCACTTCACACAACACCTGGCTTATTTTACGCACTCAGTAAATGTTAGCTGGATAACTGACTAGCTGTAGTACTCTAGTAAGAGTAGACCAGTAGGATTTGGTTTGTAATTTTATAATTATTTTTTATATCCTGTGTACTCCGTGATAGAGGTTTTAGGATTTTAGAGCAGAAAGAACTAAGTGGCAAAGCCCTGAGAGAACACTACCCTGTGTTTGTACTTGCTACAGTCCATTTCAGTTGCTTTCCTTCTCCCAGCTCCTGCTGACCTCCGTTTGTACAAACCAACAGAAGAGGCAGAAGCTAATCTTGAAATGATTTTCCAGCCTACTTACTTGATTCACTCTGTCTCCATGTCTTAGCCCTTGTGCCACACTGCTCTTGATGTACTTTATTTAAGGGATTTCGTTATTAAGCAATCATTGTTGGAAGATTATTCCTCCCACTGAGCCATGTTCAAATGTCCTGTGTCCCTGTATTAGATTATCGTACGTCGCTACCCTACGTGCCCCACTCTAAGACTCTCCTAGGTTTCCTGTTCAGCACATATGTTCTGCACAAACTCAATTTCTTGCAAATGCTTAAACTTTACATTTATATATATCTATATATAAAGCTATATATATTTTATAATATATAAATCCAATCTGGAATACATTGCATTTACATATATTATAAAATATATATATTTATATTTTTATATGTTTATAAATTATTTATATATATAAATGCAATGTTGTATTTCAGATTGGATCCTTGAATAGAAAAAAAGGACATTAGCAAAACAATTGGTGAAATCTGAATAAAGTCTATAATTTACCTAATGCTTCATTTCTGAGTTTTTGGTCAATGCACTGTGGGTTGTGTAAGATGTTAACATTAGGGGTAACCAAGTGAAGGGTATGAGGGTACAAACATTTCACAAATAGAGGAAATGTTAGAAACCCAAGTACATGTGAACATCTTGGTTATTTTCAAAGCAGAATTTTTCAAGCAGGAGAAAAATTGCTGAACAGCAAAGTGTATACTTCAGAGAATTCCAGGCAGCACAAAGTAAACAAATAACGACAAAGAACCTCTGTCCCTGCTCAGCCCCCTTCCCGTTCCCTCCCAGGTCCATTGCATCCATTCCCACAGCTTTAACTGTCACCTTTGTGCTGATAGCCGCAGTGCCCCCTGAGTATTCCACATCGCTCATCACTCCCATCCCACATTTCCAAGGGCCATACTTCCTGCCCCGCCTACAAGCACTTCATAGTCAGCACTTATGAAACTCAATTTTTTATCCCCTTCCCTGACAGCCTGCCCTGTGTAGGCCAGTGACATCACCATCCTGTCACCCAAGCTAGATACGTCAGTCACCTCTGTTTCCCCTCTCCTCTTTCACGAATTTTTTTTTAAGATTTTATTTATTCATTTGTCAGAGAGAAAGAGAGCACAAGCAGGGGGAGCAGCAAGGCAGAGGGAGAAGCAGGCTCCCCACTGAGCAGGGAGCCCGACGCGGGGCTCGATCCCAGGACCCCGGGATCATGACCTGAGCCGAAGGCAGACGCTTAACTGACTGAGCCACCCAGGCGCCCCCTCTGTCACTAATTCTAAAAATTGTCAGTTCTTCTTCCAAAAGGTCTCTTGTATTATCTATCCTGCCCCCCTCCCCCACCATCCTCCTGTGATTATCCTAGAATAGACTCTCAAATACCTGTCAGGACTATCCCTGCCTGCAGTCTGTCCACCTTCTCTACTGCCTTCAGAAAATAGGCATGACAAAGTATATCAGTGTCACTTTCCTGCTTAAAAAAAGCACCAATGGCTCTATATTGCTACTGGCCTAAACAGTAATAAACATCTACCTGGAAGAGACATGCACTGTATAGCTAAATTAGATGGCCAGCCTGCCTCCCTCCCTCCCTCCTTCCTCTACCCCCACCTTCAAGAAAGTGGAAGGAAAACAGGCCTTTGGAGTCAGGAAGTCCTGGCCTTAAATCCCAGCTTTGTGACTGGGCAAATTAGTCTTTGCCTCTGAGCATCAGTTTTTTCTTATGCAAAATGGAGGTTGTACTTAACATGCCGGGCAGCTCTGAGAATTAAATGAAATGATGTATGTCAAGTGCCCAGCCCACTGTGGGCTCCTTTTACTGTTATTGGTGCTTAATACTAAAGGGTGCCATGAGGAATAGATCTCTTGATCATCTCTGTCTTATATGTGTGTTCTTGGAAATGGAAGTGCTCCACCTTCTACAACAGGGAGCCTCTCTGTGATAGGGAAGCTTATTCTCACTTGGAGGAGTAGGCACTTGCCCTATATCCTGCCCAGCTGGGCTTGGAATGTGCACCCACTTCCTACCAAAGGTGCGACCCTGAAGCATTAGAGTGGAAGGGAGCTCAGCCTCAGGTACTGTACTGTATTTCCCAGAATATAAGGGCCTTGGCACTAGGTCTATTCTCATTTCTGTGGATGAAACAGGGCTTTTCAGCAGAATTCTTCAGAGCCTGTCATACTTCCCAGGAGAACTCCAAACTAGCATATGCCTGCCCGAGGCCTCCATGGGGGAAGGACTTTAATAGGTTCAATGCCCTTTCTTCAGTGGCTTAGTACAGGGACCGGCACATAGTGTACTTAATCAGTATTGGATGGATAGATGGATGAGTGGAAGGATGAATGGTTTAGCCTCTAGGATTTGTCCAATAATGCATATTTAATTGAAGGACTTTCCCAGTGAGCTAGATATTAGGCCAGTTGTTCTAAACCTTGGCTGCACTAATCACCAGGAGAGTTTTTGTTTTGTTTAACACTGATCTCTGGGTTCTACCCATGCTTATGCCCTGTTATTTTCTAAAAGCTCCCCCAAGTGATTTTATTTTTTTCTTTTTTTAAAAGATTTTATTTATTTATTTATTTGAGAGAGAGTGAGCAAGAGAGAGAGCACTAGCGGGAGCAGAGGGAGAGGTACAAGCAGACTCCCCCCTGAGCAGGGATCCCGATGTGGGGCTTGATCCCAGGACTCTGGGATCATGACCTGGGCCAAAGGCAGACACTTAACCAACTGAGCCACCCCAAGTGATTTTAATAGGCAGCCACGATTGGGATCCAACATGCTAGGCCATTCTAAAAGGATGTATCCTGTGCATAATTTATCATTCTCAGTTATCAGTTTATTATATCTTTTCCTCAGTTGACTTAATGCTCCTTGAACTCAGTACTGGGACTATCTTATTCATAATTATCTACCTGATGCCCAGCACAGTGCTTGGTATATAGTGGACAATCCTAAATGTTAATTGAATAAACTGGTTGTTTCTTCCCTTTAGGGTACAAAAAGATTGCATAGTATCCTATAAGACAGAGAAAAACTGCTAGCAAGCACCATGAGTTTTGTTTGGGTAATGTATGTGTGTTGGTAGGGGAGGGTTCTGACCATCAACACTTTGGTACCTATCTGCTTGCCCATAATCCACTGTTGTTTCCCATTCACTGTCATTTATCCAGATGCTGTGAACTGACAGCAGTTAAAGATATTAGACTTTGTCAGAGATTACCAATGTGAAATATTTCGTCCCATTATTCCCATCTGTACCTATCTAAAATTCATCACTGTATATATAAGAGGATAGTTCATTACTGTGATATTCAGCACAATTGTCCCCATTAATAAAAGCCATAGAAGCCTCTAGACAAAGACACACAGGTTGCCACACCAATCAATTTTCTCAACTCCAAAATCTATTAATTGAGGCACAGAACTGGAAAGATATTTAAAGACATTGTATTCATTCATCTTTATTAAACAGTGAAGAAGCTGAAGCTACATGGGTTTAAGACTTGCCTGAGATGACACAGCTTGTGAGGAACACAGCTTATGCAAGAAACCTGATGCCCTGGTCCTCAGGCCTGGGCCACTACATGGTACTCATAGCACCTTGGATTACATTAGAATCACTGGTCAGGATAAATTCCTAGACACACCCAGTCTTCCAAGACTGAATCAAGAAGAAATATAAAATCTGAACAGACCAGTTCTAATACTGAAATTGAATCAGTAATGAAAAAACTCCCAACAAATAAAAGTCCAGTACCAGATGGCTATTTTGGTAAATTCTACCAAACATTAAAGAAGCATTAACACTGATCCTTCTCAAATTAGTCCCAAAAAATTGAAGAGAAGGAACACTTCCAAAGGCACTCTATGAGGCCAGCATTACCCTAATACCGAAACCAAAGACATTCTAAAAAAAAAAATTACAGGTCAGTATTGCGATGAACATCCACACAAATATCCTCAACAAAATATTAGCAAACCAAATTCAGTAATACATTGAAAGTATCATATGCAGTGATCAAGTGGGATTTATTCCAGAAACGCAAGGATGGTTCAATATCCACAAAATCAATCAACTTGATATACCACATTAACAGAAGGATAAAAATTATATCTCAATAGATGCAGAAAAAGCATGACAAAATTATTAAACATCTACTTATGATAAAAACACAGCAAAGTGGGTATAGAGGGAACACACCTCAACATCATAAAGGCCATATACGACAAACCGACAACTAACATCATACTCAATGGTGAAAAGCTAAAATCTTTTCCTCTAAGATCAGGCACAAGACAAAGATGCCACTCTCACCACTTTTATTCAACATAGTATTGGAAGTCCTAGCTACAACAGTCATTTAAGAAAAAGAAATAGAAGGCATCCAAATTGGAGAAGAGTAAGTAAAACTGTGACTATTTGCAAATAACATGACACCATATATGGAAACCCCTAACGACTCCACTAAAAAACTATTTGAACTAATAAATGAATTCAGTACCGTTGCAGGATACAAAATTAATATACAGAAATCTCTTGGATTTTTATACACTAATAAAACTATCAGAAAGAAATGAGGAAAACAATTGCACTTACAATTGCATCAAGGAGAATAAAATACCTAGGAATAAATTTAATTGAGGAAATGAAAGACCTATACGCTGAAAACTGTAAAACACTGATGAAAGAAATTGAAGATGACACAAATAAATGGAAAGACATACCATGGACTGGAAGAATTAATATTGTTAAAATGTCCATACTATCCAAATCTACTAGCTCTGATCTACAGATTCAGCGGAATCCCTATGAAAATACTAATGGTATTTTTCACAAAATTAGAACAAATAATCCTAAAATTTGTATGGAACTACAAAAGACCCTGAAGAGCCAAAGCAATCTAGAGAAGGAAGAAAAAGCTAAAGCCATCACACCCTGATATCCCACTATCCTACAAAGCTATTGTAATCAGAATACTATGGCAGTGGCACAAAAACAGACACATTAATTAATGGAACAGACTAGAAAAGTCCAGAAATAAACCCATGCTTATATGTTCAGTTAATGTTCAACAAAGGAGGCAAGAACATACAATGAGGAAAAGAATATCTTCAATAAATGGTGTTGGGAAAACTGGACAACGACATGCAAAAGAATGAAACTGGACCATTTTCTTATATCAAATACAAAATAGATTCAAAATAAAGACTTTTAAATGTAAGACCTGAAACCATGGGACTCCTAGAAGGAAACATAGGCAGTAGGTTCTTAGACATTGGTCTTAGCAATATTTCTTTGGATCTGTCTCCTCAGCCAAGGGCAACAAAAGCAAAAACAAAACAAAACAAAAAAACCCAAAACAAACAAAAAAAACTCAAATGGGACTACATCAGACTAAAAAGCTTTTGCACAGTGAAGAAAACCATCAACAAAATGGAAAGGTAATCTACTGAATGAGAAAATATATTTGCAAATGACATAACTGATAAAGGGTTAATATCCAAGATATATAAAGACCTCACAATTCAATATAAAAATAAACCAATTTAAAAAATAGGCAAAGGATCTGAAGACATTTCTCCAAAGAGGGCCAACAGACACATGAAAAGATGCTCAACATCACTAATCATCAGGGAAATGTAAATCAAAACCACAGTGAGATATCACTCACACCTGTCAGAATGGTTAGTATCAAAAAGACAAGTAAGAGGGGCACCTGGGTGGCTCAGTCATTAAGCATCTGCCTTCAGCTCAGGTCATGATCCCAGGGTCCTGGGATCGAGCCCCGCATCGGGCTCCCGCTTTCGTGGGAAGCCTGCTTCTCCCTCTCCCACTCCCCCTGCTTGTGTTCCCTCTCTCGCTGTGTCTCTCTCTGTCAAATAAATAAATGAAATCTTTAAAAAAAAAAAAAAAAAGACAAGAAATGTTGGTGAGGATGTGGGGAAAAGGGAATGTAATTTGCTGTAGTCACCATGGAAAATAGTATGGGGGTTCCTCAAAAAATTAAAAATAAAACTAAAAACATACAATCCAGCAACTCCACTTCTGGGTATTTATCCACAGAAAAAAACTAATTTGAGGGCGCCTGGGTGGCTCAGTTGGTTGGGCGACTGCCTTTGGCTCAGGTCATGATCCTGGAGTCCCAGGATCGAGTCCCACATTGGGTTCCCTGCTCGGCAGGGAGTCTGCTTCTCCCTCTGACACCACCCCCCCCATGCTCTCTCTCTTTCTCTCTCAAATAAAATCTTAAAAAAAAAAAAAAACTAATTTGAAAAGAATATGCACCCTTATATTCATTGCAGCCTTATTTACAGTAGCCAAGATAGGAAAGCAACCTAAATGTCTATCAGTAGACGAATGGATAAAGAAGAGGTAGTATATGCATACAATGGAATATTACCCAGCCATAAAAAAGAATGGAAACTTTGCCATTTGCAACAACATGGATGGACCTAGAGGGTATAATACTAAATGAAATAAGACAGAGAAAGACACATACCATATGATTTCACTTATATGTGGAATCTTTAAAAAAACAAAATAAAACAAACAGACTCGTAGATACAGAGAATAGGGTGGTTGACAGAGGGGAGTGGCATGGGGTGAGGGATAATAGAGGGGAAGGAGATTAAAAGATACAAACTTATAAAATAAGCAGTGATACAGTGTACAACATAGGGAATGTAGTTAATAATATGCAACAACTTTATATGATGATAGATGTTAGAGTTATCATGGTGATCACTTCATAATGTATATAACTGCTCAATCACTTTGTTGAATACTTGAAACTAACAGAATATTGTATGTCAACTACACTTCAATTTAAAACAAAACAAAACAGAGCATCATTCCTTTTTGTCCTGAAATAAACTCATTTAGGAATAAAAAAAAAAGTCAAAGACCAAACTTTTACTTCCATCTTAGTATCTGTGTTAAGAAGAAAAGGGGTGTTAATGGATTTCTCAGAGAATGCTGAGAGGAAGACTATCAGTGGAAAGAGAAGAAGGCAAAGGAAAGGGATCTTGAAAGAGACAAACTTGTTTTGTGGCAGCACCACAGTTGATTTGTGTTTCTGTCCTTGTTTTCAGAATTTTCCCCAGAGAATACCTCCTTCAACAGATCCACCTATATTCCCTCGCTGATCTGCAGCAGGTGAGCACTCGGAAGGGCCATTTCATTTCTGCTTTCTCACTGGGAAAGTGTCTTAGTTGATTATGGTCTAGGCACTGAATTCTGCCATCACTGGGGTAATTTCTTCACAAGCCCTGATAATCAACTTCTACTCAGAATGGGGGGAGAACTTTACTATAAAAAGATGCTGGGGGACAACAAGAAATGTTGGCAAGGATATGTGGAGAAAATAGAGCTCTCATACATTATTGGTGGGAATGTAAAGTGGTACAGCCACTTTGGAAAACAGTTTGGTATTCCCTCAAAAAGCTAAACAGAGTTACCATATGAACCAGCAGTTAGATCCTCTCCTAGAATATACCCAAGAGAATTGTAAACTTGTGTCCACATAAAACTTGTACACAAATGTTCAGAGCAGCATGACTCGTAATAGCCAAAGAGTAGAAGTAACCCAGTGTTCATCAACTGATGAACAGATAAACAAAATTTTGTATATCAAAACAATGGAATATTTTTGGCTGTAAAAAGGAGTGAAGTACTGATACATGCTACAACATGAGTGAACCTTGAAGACATCATGCCGAAAGAAGCCAGACAAAATATATATTTTATGATTCTGTTAAATGAAATGTCCAAAATAGGCAAACCCAGAGAGACAGAAAATAGATGAGCAGTTACCAGCACCTGGGGAGAGCAAGGGAATGAGGAGTGACTGCTAATGGACCAGAGTTTCCTTTGGGGCTGATGAAAATGTTCTGGAATTATATGGTGGTGATGGTTGCACAACTCTGTGAATATACCAAACCCCACTGAATTGTATACTTTAGAAGAGTGCATTTTATGGTATGTGAATTATATCTCAATAAAAAAAATTGTACAAGGAAAAAAGATTTAAAAGGCAATGACTCTGGGAAACTCTTTGACTTGTGCTTAAGTCAAACAGTTGGAGGACTTTAATAAAACATAAGAGAACATGTAAGAGTCAAAATCATCTTTTAAAACTTTTATTAGTGCTTGTCCTTTTAATGATTGACCAGGTTAGCAACCAAGAAGAAAACCAACATCTTGTCTGTTCAACCCAAAGTTCTGAATATGTTAAGCTTTGGTTAATCATTTAAATCAACAACTCACTCCCTCAGAAGCTTTTAGACACTAAATGAAAGCAGTACTTTCCATATATCTATTCTTTCAAGAGTCAAAAAAATGATTGTGACAACTTTCAGAGTATCTCATTCGGCTCTGATTCTGTTCTTTTGTTTGTTGTTGTTTTCCTCACGGTTTGTTTTGCCCAGGGAAATGAGGTCAACTTAAAAACTGTTCAGATCCTTCAGTCATTTTTCAAGAATTTAAACTACTTTAAGTGTTGTTTAACTTAAGACTTGTGTTTTCTTTGTACCCCCTGAGGGAGGAAAATTATTTTAAATGGTAGAAGTGGTTTTAGAACATTTAGTTGGAAACGTCTGAGAGAATGGTAGTGTTTTAATTTTCTCGTGTGCGTCAAGTTTAACGTATTTCTCACATCAGCTCCTTCCACTCCTTCAGTCCTGCACACCCTTTACTACACAATCAAGCAGCAATGATCTGCTGGCCGGGGTGGGAAAAGGCATATTTTTAATTACTATTGCCTAGTGGCATGCAAGGAGAAGAATCGATTAAAATACCCATTATACACTTAACCTATTTTCTAGGACTCTACCTGATCATAGTATCTGAGGATCCGCTTGAGAAGTATGTATGTTTAAAGGCGTGGACGTAGTCTTGTAAGGGTGGTTTAAAATAGAATGGGTGGGGTCCAAAGTGAGTACTCTTTGAGGAAGCCTTTCAAAAATGAGTTTTGATACCAGATGAAGAGAAAGAATCAGAGAAATTCCATATTCATTTTAGGGTGTCAAAGTAGTGTATCCATTTGGCATGATAAATCCTCCTTTTTAAAGCTTTCCTATGCCTTGCAGACTTTTATCCCCCCTTGTAATAACCAAACCACATATGCCACGCTGCTTACTTAAGTCAGTGACAGCAGTATCCCTGGTGGGCCAGACCATTAGCCTCTGGAGCCCCATAAGCAGCTTAATCAGTTTTCAGCCTCAGTAGCAAAGTGATAGAGGTAGTCAGCAGCTCATCAAACTCCCTGGTGGGGGTGGGGAGGTCGGCTAGAGCTCTGTGCATCCACTTAATACACAACAGCTCACTCTAACCTGGTTCTTTGTGCCTGGTTTTAAGATCCCCAAACTTATCATATTTAGAGGAAGTTTAATTCAATTACTTTTCCTGCCTGAGGTGGTTTAAATTGAATTTAGCTTTTGATCTGTCCGCATCTAGGTTATCAGTACTGAAGGGCCCCTCCACCCCATTTTCCCTTGGCTTCTGAGTAAATTTCAGGCATGTTTTCTGAACCTGAACTGTTCTTGTGAATACGTAAGAGAAGGGAACATAAGGGGAAAAACATATACTATTGCTCTGTGACAGAGTGTGTCCGTGACCGCAGGCAATCCAACCTAACTGATGGAGCCAGCGGCCAGCCCCATGTTGTCCTATACCATTTTGGCCTGTCTGGCTACTTGGTTGTCCGCTTTCATGTCAGCTTCAGTAGTTTTAGGGTAAGCTATTTCTCCCCATTTCATTACGCTCCACACTCCTAAAATAAAGGTCTCCATAAAAGCAGATCACATAAAATAACTATAGAAAAGTGAATTTCAGTTTATTAATTTTGCAGGGGAGTGGAAGATAAGCTAAGCAAGTAACTGAAGAGTTCTAGAGCTTGAATAATGATAATATAAATATCCTTCCTAACGACATCAGTTGCTTTCTACAAATTCCACTTAAGTGCATTTGATTTTTCCCATTAGCATGTGTTTAAAAAACAAAATGTGGACATTTTCCTCTCCAAAAATCAAAAAAGGTGAGAATACACATTGGTAAAAGAGGACTTATAATTTAAGTATATATAATCTTAAAATAATGTAGTACACAAAACACTAATAATACCTAAGATAAAGATGCTAAAAGAAGTCTGATACCAAGAAAATTGCTCCCTTCTATCTCTGTTTTCATTTTTATAAATAACAATCCCAAAATTTAGGAAATAGGCTCAATTCAACAATTTGGCCAAAGATTTCAAGCTACCTTAATGCTTCTGATGTTACATTCAAGACCATTTTCTCCCCACTTCTCATTATTTGAATTTACTGGCCTCTTTGCAGGTGTTCTCCTTTGCTCCTGTACACTTGGATGTGAGGAAACAAATAGCAGGACGGACACTGCTTAGCAAAAAAAACTCCCTCCAGTTGTTCTGGAAGCTGTAGTTGCCTGCCCACTAGCCAATGAGTGCCAGTTATTGACAAAATTTGTAGCTGATGCTGGTGCCGAGTCCCTAATTGTCTATTTATTTCACCAGTCATTAAGTTGCTTGCTGGGTTTTACTAGCACCTCATAAAGGTAGTAGCTGAACAACACAGTCATTACCTATCATCAGTTGGCAGCATTATAACATGTAACACCTAAGATAGAACCAGGTACTCCTCCTGCCTTATAGCAGGTCCAAGGAAGGCGAAAGATGGGAGCAGAGGCTCTCTAAATCCTAGGAGCTCTGAGGGGCACTGACTTGAGCCTGTCATTTCTTCAGTTTAGAATTTCAGGTGAATTTCTGTTCAGCATAGTAGATACTGTTAGAAAAACTTGCCCAATCCATGCTCTTTGAATGTAAATCTAACATAATATACAGCTGATTTTTTACAAAATAAAATCATGTAAGCAGAAACTTTCTGGAGGTGTGAATGCAGTGTTTTGTTTTTTAACTGACAGAGCAGTTCTTTCTAAAGGATTTGACAGACAAGGACTAAGCATCTGTGAATGAATGGACAATACCGAGGCATGTTTTGAATGGGGAAACGGAGGCACTGCTTTTAAAAGTTTTCTCCTCCTTTGATACTTCAAGAAGGGGATGTAGAATAGAATTTGTGTCTTGTTATTTTCTGTCTATCCAGCATTGTCACAAATCCATGGGAAGACTTTAAGATAGGAATACAATAAAAAGATAAGGCCCGATGAGACAGTAGGAACAATACTATAACTCTCAATGCATTAGCTTTCTGTTTTAGCTCTCTCCTTTCCCTGCAAAGTATGTGACAAACCATCTCCTTATTTACATCACTGATGAGAAAATTCCACACTGTACCAGTAGAATACCTTAGCATATGTAAGTTAATGTTCAAGAGATCATAGTTGCTCGTAAGGAGCAAATCAGAACCCTGGTTTAATAGCTCATTCCTCAGACTGTGTAAGTGATAGGAGAATTGTTCTCAAGTTCCTTTTCCTTACTGAAAGGAAAGGCCAGATTTAACTTCTAAGTTTTGTCTACCTGTGCTTTTGTGACAAAACCTGAAATGTATATTAATGACTAAATCTTCTGGTGTTACTCACCGTTGGGGCATATGTTAGCTAAGCACTGAAAGATTCCATTTGCACGTGATTCATGAGAAAGGCTACTGGGTGATCCCATGGGTGAGGCAGCTGCTTAGAGTAGCCCCTCCTAGCCACCCCCTCCACCGCCTACCACCTACCTCCCAACATACACACCCATCTTGTGGGACAATCACCTCTCCTGGGCCCTAAATTTCCAAACTAGACCCTACCTTCAGATTAAGGCAATTTAGATTCCAGTTAATACAAAACATTACCTGAGAAGAATAAATTATTTTGGCACAAATTCTTTTGTCTTATTAATAAGTTAAAAGCACAGGATGGTATTCAGGGGAGATATATTTCAACAGACATGATGATGAAAGAAGATGGAGCAGTCTGGAATTTGGAGTACTTAACTAACGAGATGTGAAGTGGAAAGGATGCCAGTAGAGGAGGGCCCATAGCACTCAGGAGCCATGAAGAGAGAGGAGTAAATCAAACGTGTACTGCCTTTCTAGAGTTGCCTAGAATGGTCTGAACTGCTTTTGTTCTATGCTAAAGCAGTAAACACGCTAAGCAACTGGGCATGTAAATATTCGATGTATCGATGGATGGATGGAAGGATGGATGAATACATACACCGTCCCAAACTTATTAGCACTCTCTCTTCCCAAAGAAAAACGAACTAATTTAATGTTAGCCCCTAAACATTAGAAATGCTGCTCTGTAAAACAACAATGCACAGAATTCTAAAACCAAATTAAAAATCTACACTTGTTATATATTGGGATAATGGTACGTTGTTCATTGTCGCAAACTTTCTGGACACTGAACATTCCTGAACAGCTAACCAACTTTTCAGTTAACTTTTGCACTAGTCCCCCACACCCGTGGGACTTAGAATTGTCATCTCTGTGACCTAAACATTTATCAAAATGGGCGCTGGAAAAAAACAACACAAATGGTGATCCTACCGTGAAGATTATCTAGCTTGTTTTCTAGCTAGTGAATACAGTCACCAAAAGGCCATGTTTAAGCCATTTCAAGGCCACTTTTTAAAAACAGACTTTGCTGAATTCTTCTTTGAGGAAGTATGTGAGTAATTTTGCATGGCCCTGCCCCACCAAGCAAACAACCAGAGAAAGTTATTCTCTGTGGGCGCTATTCACAGAGTCAGCACACAAAGGCTGAGCCTAAGTGGGTAACCAGCACAGCTGCCCTTTCACCGAAGAAGCAACAGGTGATGACCTTTATTCACACGAGGCTGACATCTTTGAATCCGCAGTCCACAAGAACACAGCGCCTCGGTGCCCACAACCAAGTCACCAGTCTCCAAGCCTCAGCAGCCTGAGGAACTTGTATTCATAGCCTCTCAGCACCCCTGATCCTGCGCCATTGTCCACCCAGGCGTTAGCGGGCAGGGTAACTAATTAGGAGCATTCGGATTTAACAAGCAGAAAAACAAAGTGTGACAGCTTGCCTGTGTTGTTCCATGGCCAGGGCCTGTGTCCGCCGCAGCCGTCACTGCCTTCAGAAACTTCTGAGGCAATCTGGGGCAAGATGGGAGTGAGGCCTCCACTAAAACATCACTAAAGCTCTGTTAGCTACTTTAGCCAGAGTTGTTCTAATCAAGGAGTTAGACAAGAGGACCGTAAGTTACTGAGTAGGGACACAAATCCCGCCTTTGAAATAAGCAGCTTTTTTCAAAAGTGAGTGTGTGTCTCAAGGGTAAAGGGAAGGAATCGAAGGTTATTCTCTGAAGAACTGGCAGGCTAGCACCAGAGCAAATGGAAAGTCGCTGTTTCTCAGGAGAGCTGTATCTTGAGTAGCTGCTGAGTAGTTCAGGCCTCATGCTCAGTCCTCCAGGGGTCTCGGATCCTGGGGGAAGGGAAGTGACTACTAGTGCGAAGTGCCTGGGCTGGAACCTGGGGCTTCGGACTCCTCGGCAGGAGGCCTTCAGGCTTTGGAGTCTGGACTACTGATATTTTGGTGTTTGGGTGATGGGGCCAGTTAACTGAGTGGGTGAAAGCAGGTGATTGACAAGGTGGTGGTACAGATTGTTCTTTATGCCAGCTGGTTAGTCTTTCTTTGCTCTGAGAACACTTTGTCTGGCTGCAGATCCAGGCACCACACACAGCTACGTCCACACAGCTGGTCCACAGACACAGTAAAGGATTGGGGAAGGTGGGCAGGGCTGTGGCAGAAACTGGGGGTAGCTAAGGGCAATGTATTGCTCTTCCTGGGAATCCAGGCCAGAAAGAGGACCGTGTGTTGTAAGTGCTGGATGGAGAGCCTCATCCTCCAGTTGAGAAAGAGCTTGGTTGAGATAAGGATTTCAGAAGTCATATGGGAGCCCCTCAAGCGTAAACACCATGATAATAGATGAGGTAGCAGCCGCAGAACTGGATGGTGCTCAGGCAGTGCTGAAATCACTTTCCTGGAATCCAGTTTCCTGGCCCTGCTTCTGCTTTAGCTTCTAACCATCTGGGTTTTTTGGTTGTTGTTGATTTGGGGTTTGTATTGTTGTTGTTGTTGTTTCCCATTTATAAAAACGCAGCTAGAATACTGACTAGGCGAGGGCCTACTTTCAAAGACATTTTACTTAAAGACAGAGTAAGGTCAGTGTCGATCTTACCGTTGGTGGAATCAGACCGTCCCTACCTAGCGCCTCAGCCTGCCACTTCACACACGAATGTTATTAGTCACTAGGAACAGGCAAGAATGGATTAGCATCAAAACTAAGCTATCACATGGTCAGAGAAATAACTGCCACAGTGGTGGTTGCTTAGTGAGGCATAGGTCTGTGCATTAGCTATCTATTGCTATATAACAAATTACCCCAAAACTTAGTAACCCAAAACAAAAGTAAACCCTTTTCTCCCATGGTTTCTGTGGGTCAGGAATTTGGGAACAGTTTAATTGGGCATTTCGGGCTCGGACTCTGTTAGGAGGTTGTAGTCCAGATGTTGTTTGGGACTATAGTCATTGGAAGAAGCCCTAACTGGGGCTGGAGGATCTGCTTCCAAGGTGGGTTACTTCCACAGTGGCCAAAAGTTGGTGCTGGTTGTTGGTGGGAGGCCTCTGCTCTTCCTCACCTGGGCTTTGCCACAGGCTGCCTTGTGAGCTGTCTGAGCCAGTGAAAGCCAGGCAAAGCGATCCTTTGTAGGTCTTGGCCTCGCAGGTCAGAGAGCCATCACTTCTGCCCCATTCTATACATTTTTTGAAATAAGTTATAGTTTGCAAAGCAACAGCAACAGCATCTCCCATCCCACATGCTCTCCTTGCATTATGACTCTGACATTCCTTCCATCGAGAGGTGGGGGTCTGTGTTCCCTTTCCCTGAATTTAGCTGGGCTTGTAACCATGGAAGTGATGCTAGGATGCTAGGTGACTTCTTCCAAGGCTAGGTCATAAAAGGTGATACAGCTTCAACCTGGCTATTCACGCTTAGAAGCAGCCACCATGTTGTAAGGAAGCCCAAACCAGCCCATGCACAGAGACCACAAGGAGAGGCCACAGGTAGTCATTCTAGCTGACCGCCATCATCAACACTAGGCATGGAGTGAAGATACTTTCAAAGGATTCCCACCGTTAGTTGAAAGTCTTCTCAGCAGAGCAACAGATACGGAGCAGAGAAAAGCCATCTCCACTACATCCCGCCTGAATTTCTGACCACAGAATCTGAGAATAAAATGGTGGTTTTACACTACTAGGTTTGGAGTATTTTGTTTTGGAGCAGTGGTCACTGGAACACCAGTAACTCAACTGTTAGAAGGCTTCCTAGAGGCTGTGATCTAAGTTGAAATGTGAGGGCCTATAGGCAGAAGCCAGATGGAGGGGAATGGGAAGAGAACTTTCAGGCCTTGGTAGTTTCAAACCCATCAACGACCTAATCTACAGTGTTTCTGTCACGAAGGAAAGCAGGAAAAAGTTTTCATTACTGACTTTGACATTTCTGAAGAACATTCTGTCTGCATGCTTCAGGGTTATTTTGATAAATTGTCTCAACAAACATTCATGGAATGAGTATGATGGGATCACTTTACTTTACTCAGAAATGAATGTGATAAAAAAATCTGTGAAAGAGTCTCCGGGCTAGAGCTCCACAGAGTGTGGAGTTTATAATTTTTCTATCCCACCTGGGCTCCTGAAACATGAGCCAAATTCTCAGTCACCAAACCCTTGGCTGGATGTCTCCTCCCTATTCATTCATTCATTCATTCAGATGTTGATTAAGTACACACTATGTGCCCATAGCTATGCTGGCCCTAAAGTTGAGGGAGCTCATTTTCTCAGAAAAGGACTAGTGATTCTTACTGGTTATAGTCAAACTCCTGTACTTTGTCCTGTGCCAAGAACTTCTGATACAGGCTGTGCTCAACCTAATGAGCAGGATTTTACTCCTTGATGCCTCCCTCATGCCAGCCACTCTACCACATTTGTAGTTTGGTCCTCAGGGGGCCAGAGGGATCATGAGAAGGCTGTCTAGCCAGGTGTTGAAGGCTAAGGAGGTTTCTAGCATTTTCACAAAGTTCACTCACTTGAGGTTGCTCCAGAGATGGAGCAGGATGGCAGATTCACAAGACAGCTTTAGCACACATGTCTTTGATGAAACTATTGGCTGCATGTGAAGGTGGCCTGCACTGCGATCCACGTTGGGAACTTGTTGCTTTTCAGTAATATTGCCCCCGATCTTTCTGAGAAAAAATTAGAAGGCTGACTGGCACAGCCTTTCTTTTTGTTTGTTTTTAAATTTCTGGCCAAATCCTAGTGAACCATCAACACTTTTGCTCCTGGAATTTTAAACAAGATTAAAATCTTTTGTGACAGCAGGGAAGATCTTTACAACCCAACAAATTAAGGGGAGGTATAGGGAGGAGCATGAATCACTCAGAAAGCTGCCGAAGCATTAATAAGCCCAGACTTCTGTTAGCTGTTGAGCAGGTTTCTTGTCACTCAGAAATGCACTTCTTTCCCAAGGGCCAGTCATTCATTCATCTATCCATATGAGAACCAAATGGTAATTGGTGTATGATGTACCATGAACTTACTGTGCCAGGTCTGATGACAGGATCAGAAAGGCACAGCACTTGCCCTCTGAGAACATTCTCTCCCAGTTCTGTACTGGTATGCCAAGCACATCGCAGGGGCAGCCTAACCATTCCATTCTGCATTTAAAGGAGACCCATATGGCTTTAGAACAGGGTTTCCGCAGGGGCCAGGCAAGTGGCATCTGTGCCCGAGGCAGGCCCAAGTGGAGCCTTCAGGTCATGATGAGAAAGCAGAGAGCGTCCCCCTCTGAAGGGGACAGCTGTTTTTCAGTAGCCCCAGAGTTGTCATCTCTTCCCATTTTCCAAGAGAAGCCGGAAATCCGTATTTTTATGTGAAATTTCTCAATATTTAAACACTCTGCAGGCCAAACAAAACATAGCCACTGGTTTTGACCTCTGCTTTATAATAGAGAATGCCTGCTTTTGTTCCGTCAAAACTAATGAATGCTCAATTACGAGAAGGAATTTGGAGGTTGGTGTTAGATTGTGCTCCTCAAAAGGCTCCGGACCCCATCCTAAACCCTTGAGATACTAATTGACAGACTTGCACAGGCTGACAGCTGGGCTCTGAAAGTAGACACACACAGGGAAACAGGCGAGCTATTCCAGGTCACTTTGCAAGGTCAGGGCAGCAATGCAAACATTAGGAAGGTCACGTGGCAGCAAGGAAGCCCTCCATTTCCTCGAGCTGTTGGTTAATAAATCATATTCAAAAGGTATCACCAGATTCCCTCTCTCTGGCACTGCTTTGTGAGGTGGAAAATTAAATAGAAATCAAAATTAAGATGGCTGTCAGGAGCTTTTAGGAGACCAGCAGGCCAGTGTGAGGCCAACCTAGGATGAGGTTTCTGCCTGGAACAAAGGTCTCCAAAAGGGTGATGATACCCGATGCTGGGCACTGCAGAGGGACTAGATGGTACAGGGTGATTTACTTGGAGCCCGGCTGCCCACATTCAAATGCCAGCTCACTCCAGACTCACTAGGTGACCTTGGACAAGTCCCTTCTCTTCATAACTCACGAAACACTTCATCTCTGAAGTTGGGGATAATAACGGTACCTTCCCCAGAAGGTGCTGTGAGGCTTAGAGGAGTGAAGACGTGTAAGGCTGTTGGAAGGCTGTTTGACACACACACAGCTTAGGAGCTACCAGCTTCACCAGTGGCACAACTACTGGGGTTAGCACTGGCTAGGAGATGGGCACCTTTCGTAAATGGCTCCCTGTGGCTTTCTCGAGCGGCACCAAGACACTGCATCTGTGGACACCAGACGACAGCCACCACACAGAAGTCATGTTTGCTCTACCTGTTTAGCCTCTCACCAGCACCGTGATAGGGAAAGCCGAGAAACCCTGGGTGGGCTTCCTCCTGCCTCCAGGGTGGTCCTAGACCAGACCTCCCCAGTGGCCCCACAGGGGAACTGCTCTTCCAGAGCCTCCCACCCTACCCCCTTCGTGGCAGTGAGACCTCCCTAGAGGGCTGGGCTAGATAGAACAAGTCAGAATCACATGCTGGCCTCCTAGCCTCACCATCTTTCTTTGGTCTTGCTAAGAGGCCTTTAGCACATGAACCAGAAGCTGAGTTTTGGCTTCCCCAAAAAAGGTAGGCACCTTCAGCACCTGTCTCTTGGAAGAATGTGTGCCCTTTTGGTGGGCTATACACAGATCATCTTTTCAATGTTAACAAAAAGCATTCTTTAAGTTTTGTAGAATCATAGAGTGTACGTTTTTTGAGCTTAAAAAATACTGAGTTCACACTGTTTCTGTAGCTATAGAAGGGTGGAGCTTACCAGACTGAGCTGTTGGCAGAAACAAAGAGAACCCATGTTTCCTTCCCACCTGCAATTATAGTTTTACTAGCTTGTAAAGCACACATAGAATTTGCAGTACATTCTTCCTTTGCAGTCGGGGGAGAGGCCCTGCTGTGAGTGTAATTGGCTTTCTAGCTTCCTTTAACGTGCAGGTGGAAAGGAGCCGGACTGAAGGACCTTTACTCTTAGAAGTAACTGATGCTGAATTGTGTTTAAATTCCACGCATCTCCCTGAATGCATGTGTTCCATTAAATCTTAGGAGTAGAAACACAGCTTACCTCTGAAAATATCCCCACCCCTGTCCCTTCTTACGGCTTTGCAAAACCGGAGTTGTTTTTTTAAAATGGATTTTTAACCCCTGAAGGGATTATTCTCAACCCTGTTAACCCGTGTGTTAAAGATATAGGGCATCTTTAAACAACAATTTCACACAGTACATCCAACTTGGACCACTTTTTTACTCCAGCTTTGGCTTTGTACAAATCCGTTCCCAAGAGAATCTCAGACTCTTCACTACTTTATTTCTGGAGCCCTAGGTTTCTTTATTTGTGGAGTGAAAGGTTGAATTAAACAATTTTTACAGCCCCTCCCAGCTCTAGGACCCCGGTTCCATGATCCTTGAGGAGAAATTAAATTGTAGAAGCCACTCTACTTTTACCTATCTGCTTTCTGGGACTTCCTTGTCAGTTTTCATAACTGGGCTCTGGGCATAGCAAGAAACCTGGAATGAAAGCTAGATATCCGCTCCTACAGTTCCAAGGGACAAATGTCAAGATTTCCATTTGCCAAAGATCAACTGATGTTTTGACTTTTTGTCCTTAAATAGCAGTTTTAAGCATTTTCACAAATAGGATCTGAAGGACAGCCCACGAGTCAAATATACTACTTTTATATAGCCCTTAAAGACAGATTAATCTCATAATACCTTACAATCTCGTGGCAGTTAGAATAGTGCCCAGCACACAAAAGTTGGCCAATAAAAATGTGCAGAAGGTGATATGCCATTTAGTGAGTTTGCTCCTAAAATGGGCGGCATCAATCAGGTTATCTGGTGAACTAGGAGCTGGCATTTGTCAGGGCTAAAAGAGAGTCAGGTAAAGGACAATAAAAGAATGGGGCATCCTAAGGGAAGGCTTAAACCTGAAGAACAAGGGAATCTGGGGGAAGGATGTTGTTGAATGGATTCTGGGCTGGAGCAGAGGTCAAGGGTGCAGAGAGAAAGTCTAGGCAATCCCAGGTAGTAAAACTACTGATTGGAGTTTCATCTTTTTCTCCTTCCTCGGCCTGCTGTCAGCTGGGGGCAGGGACTGATCATCGGACAGACAGAAGGAACAAGAAAGAGCCAGGACTTTCAGTCTGCTTGCTTCATCCCAGGGTTGTTGAGGCACAGCCTCCCTGAGGGCAGTGGGCCTCTCATATCACAGCACTTAGTCAAGGAGGGAGGAGAGGGACATTCAGGAAACCTACGACCCAGGGTGACCATAGTTCATCCTTTACCAAGTCACGTAATATCTCTGGTGCTTAAAGTCTTTATAAGATGAGAACAATGTACTGATTAATCATAGCTATTTTTTATTACATGTTCAAAAAATGTGACTTTTATTATAGAGTGCTTACTTTAGGCCAGACCGTGTTCTAAATCTACATGGATTATCTCACTTAATCCCAATAGCCCTGTGAGATAGGTTCTATTATTATGCACCTTTTACACATGAGGGAAACTTGCCTAAAGTCATCTAGCTAAAGTGGAGGAGCTGAAATTCAAAATCAAGCTGTCCTGTTCTAGCACATATCCTCTTTTGTTTCAGTTCCATATGAGAGATTTCAGACTTATCAAATCAAAGAATAACAAATATGACCAGCTGTTTGATTACCCCTGCAGTTGAAGGATTCCCTTCTCCAATGGGCACACACCCTGAACCACTACATTGTACCATTTCCTGCCGCGCTAACATTATTTCAAGAGGCATCCTGATACCAAACCCACCTGGCAGCAAGGCCAAGCCCTACCATTGCTGAAGCTCCACCAAGTCTTACCACTGGGTAGGAGGGAATAGAAGGCAAAGAGGGGAACAGAACTATGTAAATGCACCCATCTCTAGCCTCAGAGTACCAGCACCACATATGTAAAAATTCCAGTGCCCAGGAGAGTCCGTGTAGATGCTACGATCATAGTGGTCAGGCCCAGCTTCGTGCCCAGATTCCCCCAAATAGTCCACAGCCCCTAAAATTTCTACAGGTCAGTTTTTTTTTTTTTTCTAAAGATTTTATTTATTTGACAGAGACACAGGGAGAGAGGGAACATAAGCAGGGGGAGTGAGAGAGGGAGAAGCAGGCTTCCCGCCGAGCAGGGAGCCTGACGCGGGGCTTGATCCCAGGACCCCGGGATCATGACCTGAGCCGAAGGCAGACCCCTAACGACTGAGCCACCCAGGTGCCCCTACAGGTCGGTTTTAACAGCTGCCATGGTGGTCAAAATATTTTCGTTTTTTCCAATCCAGTGACCAGTAGTCGTCAAAAACAGCAAAATTCTAGAACAAAGAACTGGATAACACACAGGATATATTATAGTCCTAGGGGGAAAGCATGCTAATTCCATTTGGACTTAGGATACTATGAATTTGCTTTTGGTTCTGCTTTTTGTTTGGACTGAGCATATTCTGTATTCATAGCTATGGCTGACCTGCGTCAGTGTGTTTACATATTTATAGCTAGTCTGCTTCCAAAAAGGACTTTTGCGGTGGAGCTTTATCTCTTTGTGTGCGTGCACACGTGCGTGCGTTCATAACTGGCTAATTTTAATTCCCATCCGTTGCCTTTGGCTTAAATCAGTGGCATGTGCCCTTATCAAAGAGGATTCTTTGCTGCTCAGGATTCTGTGTGCCTAGAGTTCTGCTAGCATCCCTCCCCCAGAACGTGGTTAGAAAACCTAACTCTTCTAGAATTGCCTTCAGCCTAAAGGTTTCTTTCAGCTCCTGGAAGAATAGAGAACAAAAATCTGATGCAGCTGACGTTTTAGGTGTGTATATAATTTGCCAAATTGTTGACCACTCAGCTCTTAGTCAGTGGTCACAAAAGGAATTAGAAACCGTCCCCTGCCACCCCACAACCCAAAGAAGGAAGGGTGTTACTTGGCTTTGGCGCAGAAGCCTGCTGGCCCACACTGTCAGACAGCAACACGGTGGTGCATTTTGGCCACGAAAGGCTTTGGGGTGGCGGAAAGGGCCAAAATAGTTGTGGCATAAGTTGGCCAAGATATTAAGCAGATCTGAGTTTAATTTGACATAAAGATAACTCTTTTTGTGTTTTCCAACTGGCTGCTGCTTTCTCTGTCTCCGTGGGACCGAAGATTTCAGCCAGGAGCTAGTTCATAAGAGCATTCAAGTCCTTTCAAAGTGAGACATGTAATGGGCTTTACACAGGCTTTCACGTTGGGCTGGACAAGATGGAGTGAGGATAAAAAGGCACATGGGGATCTGGGAGAAGCTGAAAATGGATCTTGAGGCTTGAATTCCTTCTATGAGTTTGCTTAAGCCACATTGCCTGAGCTTAGAATAGAGAGGCAGGCAGTCTGGCTCCTTGGGATAAGGAAAGATTTGGAACTCAGCTACTGTGAGGTCTTGGCCCCTACTGTGTATTCTGGCTTGTTTTGTTAGCACGAGCAAGTTATTCTCGTTTCTTGCCTCTGGGGTTTTCTTCAGCACACTTATAAGCTGTGAGTCTCCACCCCACTGATGGGGTGGCCAGAATGGGATAATGAAAGGGGTGGAGAGACGAGTTGCTTCAGCTGCTTAGGATGAGGAAGGCAAAGAAACTTCAGACCTTGGAGCTAGCTTCTGAATCCATCGAGGGCGGGGAGGGTGGGGGCACCACAAGGACTGAAGTCATCTCTTCCGAAGGTACTAATGCGGCCCGCTGTGCTAGTTAGGAAAACCAACTAATTGTCTGAATTGTGATTTTATTACCCATGAAATGGTTAACAGTGGAGGAGAAGCTGCAGAATTCTGAAAGTAATCAATGAAATGTAACCAATCAAAAGAGATTATGAGCTATACCTAAAGAGCTATACCTAAAAATGGTAAATGTTACATATATTTACCACAATAAAAAGAATACCAGAATCTTAGCTGCACCCCTTACCTGCTGTGTGACCTTGAGCAAGTAACTTAAACTTGGTATGTCTCAATTTCCTTATTTGTCAAGTGGGGATTATTAAAGTATTTACCTCATAAGATTGTGAGGTTCAGGGAGTCACAAATACATCAAGTACTCTGAGGAATGGCTGGCTGATAGTGAATACTCTGGGAGTGTTGTTGTTAAAAGTCCCTCACAGTCATTAACAAAGTTCAGGGGCGCCTGGGTGGCTCAGTTGTTAAGTGTCTACCTTCGGCTCAGGTCATGATCCCAGGGTCCTGGGATCGAGCCCCGCATCAGGCTCCCTGCTTCGCCTTCTCCCACTCCCCCTGCTTGTGTTCCCTCTCTCGCTGTCTCTCTGTCAAATAAATAAAATCTTTAAAAAAACAAAGTTCAGTTGATTTACACACTGTAATGAGGCTTTATCATGCACCCTGTGACCAGGGGTGCTTTCTTTCTCTGTTTTATTCTAACAGTTAAAGCTATCCATGAATAGCAAGAACACTGCAACAGACATTAGAAACTGAAATGATACCAGGAGGATTCCCTGCCTGGACAATTTGAGGTATATTTCACATCCTCTTTCCACCACGACCACCAATCTTTTCTAGTTTAGATGGCCCAAATTTCTCCATCTCTGACATGGATAATAATTTACCTTCCATGGCCGATAAGGGAGCCAATAAAAAGTACATATATTGAACTTTTGTTGAAGTATGTGAGCAAATTAAGTGTAATAAAAATGCCTTTTCAAATGGCCCAGCAGAAATCACTAATACTGGCATTTTAAAAAAAATATTTAAAATAGTAGTTGAGGGTGCCTGGGTGGCTCAGTCGGTTAAGCGTCTGCCTTCGACTCAGGTCGTGATCTCAGGGTCCTGGGATTGAGCCTCATATCAGGCTCCTTGCTCGCTTCTCCCTCTCCCTCTGCCCCTCCCCCCTGCTGGTGCGTGCTCGCTCTCTCTCTCTCGCTCTCTCTCTCAAATGGATGAATGAAATCTTTAAAAATAAAATAAAATAGTAGTTGAGGAGCACCTGAGTGGCTCAAGTCAGTTAAGCGTCCAACTCTTGATTTCAGCCCAGGTTGTGATCCCAGGGTTGTGAGACTGAACCTGGGTGTGGAGCCTGCTTAAGATTCTCTCTCTCCCTCTGCCTCTCTCCCTCTCTCTAAAAATAAAAAAAATCAAATAGTTGATTTATTAGTAACCATAGCTTTATAATATTGTTTCTAAAGTGTAAGTGATAATAGCCAACAGAAGCATCAAAAAAGACAACATGTGGCCATCATGATATAGAGATAAAACTAGAAAAATCAGAATTTGGGGGGGTGATATTGCCAGTCACATAGCATTTAAGAATGATAGCCTTTCCTGCTATCAGGTCTTACAGCATATTCTTGGTAGTAAATTACTTTGTATGTAAGTGTGTACAAATATATATTATACGCGGTCATGTGTTTAAGGAAATGGTCTCCTTTCCATAATTTGAAAATTCCTGGTAACTCCATTTCATTAACATACATTCTCATGTGGTATTAACTACCTGCTTCCTAAGATGCCCTATAATTTATTTTGCTGGCATTACCTTGTGACAGAATTATGATTACTACAGCTAGCTTGGAATTCTTTTTTTTTTTTTTTTAAAGATTTTATTTATTTATTTGACAGAGAGAGACACAGCGAGAGAGGGAACACAAGCAGGGGGAGTGGGAGAGGGAGAAGCAGGCTTCCCGCCGAGCAGGGAGCCCGATGCGGGGCTCGATCCCGGGACCCTGAGATCATGACCTGAGCCGAAGGCAGACGCTTAATGACTGAGCCACCCAGGCGCCCCTAGCTTGGAATTCTTAAAAAAATGAATGAAAAACACAGAAGAAAAATTAACAACCTGTGAATGGGGAAGGGCTGGGGTGGCAGGAGCAAGGGAGGAAGGCAGCTTGGCCCAGGAACGGCCCAGGAACGGCCCAGGAACGGCCCTGGAAACGGGGAGAAGAAAGGGAGCTGGCTTCTTCAAGACATGTTATTTTTACTGCGGCTTCTTGCTCCTCTCCACCCCCACCTCTTCCAGTCTGAGCTTTGAATACAGTTGAATTTTCACCACAGAACTTGGCTAGGTCTCCTCAGGGACTTTCTCTTTCCCATCTTTCCATAAATTATAGGTTTGCACATGAGAACAGAACAGATGATTCCCATTATCTTTTGGGTTGGGTTAGGATTTTTTTTTTTTTTTTTTTTTAACCTGCCCACTTTTAAATGTGTATCCTAGTTCAGGGAGGTGGAGCTTTTGTTAACACAGTGGCGTATCCACCAGCGAACTGGTCTGCTCCTCCTTAGCAGGATGGTTTTAACCTGGTCTCCTTGACCAGTACGACTGCAGTCATTTTCCTTGGCCTTTAAATACTCACGGGAAGTCATTGCCCCAGAAGACCTGGGCCTTGCCTGAGTTGTTCACCGGTATCCCCAGCACTCGAACCCCACCTGCCGTACTGCAGACTCCGCATGAATGTCTGTGGAAATTTTGCTCCTTATTTTGGTAGTAAAGTGACATTTCTAGGACACTATTATACTTTCATAAATGACCCATTCAGATCATTGTAATCAAATAGATCCAAAAGTGTTCATTTACCCCAGAACATAGAGATCATCTATAGATAAGGTGTAGAACTCACTAAAAGCTATAGAGCCACTGCTAATGGTTAAGGTTTATTGAGCTCCAACCCTGGGCACTCTTTAAGACGGGGAGGGAGAGAGGGAGGGAGAGAGGGAGGAAGGAAGGGAGGAAGGAAAAAAAAGGAAAAATTTTATTTTTAAGTAATCTCCACACCCAGTGTGGGGCTTGAACCCACAACTCCAAGATCAAGAGTTGCATGCTCTACCAACTGAGCCAGCCAGGTGCCCCTGGGCACTCTTTTCGATTAAATACCCGGACCAGATGCAAACTCAGTAAAAGAAGGGGAAAAGAATTTACTGTATTGCATCTGAGTTTATTCTGCTCTTCATGGTCTCCCCTGAAGTACTCAATCTAAGCTTTCTAAAAGGAGTAGGTCCTAGGGGAAAGGTGCAAAGGAAAATTAGAAGATGTGACTTCATTCCACTTCCAGCATCTGGAACATTCTATTGCTTACAGACATAATAAAAGTAGAGTGAAGGAATTTACAAAAACTGTCCTTGGCAGTGTGGGAAGAAGAGAAGGGGGAAAGGACAGATAACATTTTTAAGAAAGAACAGTTAGTGTTTGATGCAGAATTTAATAGAAAAGCTGAGTGACCTTCCTGAAAAAGCAGAGCAAATGAGAATGAGGACTTGGCCTGATCAGAAGAAACCTAGCAATCCAGAGGTCTGTAGAGAAGAGGGAGGCAACTTACAAATGGGAGAGGATGACAGCAAAAGGGAAAAGCTGAAGTGTTCAACTTGGGACACTAGAGGAAGAAAACAGCCAGAACTGAATGGAGAGGAAGAAGAGGCAGTAAAGGTGTTATCAAGAGGCAGGTTCTATAGATGGAATAAACGGTCCCTCCCCGTGAAATGGACAGGGACTGAAGACAGGTATTTTTAAAATACAGATCCTTCTGAACGAGGCCACCATCAAGGTAGACCCAACAGAGGGTCTGGAGATTGCTATAAATTTCCAAATGACCTTATCTTGGAGTCTACCAAACTCATCGTGTACTTGTCCACTATCTCTTGCCCTACCTAACCTTGACCATGACCTACTAAATTAATACCCGCTCTTTCTACTTGACTGCCCTGGCAGCACTGTTGTTCCCTCTGTACTAAATATAGTTCCAGGGACAAAAGGGATGAAACACATGAAAGGCAACAGCTTAGGGTATGTTAATATATGTCTTTCTTGTTCAGGACCAACTAATCCATCTCAGGAGCCCCCTAGAACGACTGGTTTTTGATGTTAGCTTATTTATTTGATGATTTAGTGATGAGTAAGTCCTCCCTCACTATATTTCGCAATACGAATTAAATCATAACGAGTAACCACTCTGAGGGTTAAATCCTATGTTAATTCTATTGTTTACTCTAAATAGAGGGGACATTGATTTCATAGTTAAAAGCCTCGTATATTTAGATGGCCTTGTTTACCTAAGTAGTGACTTACAGTTAAGATCCTGAAAGCCTTTCTGTATGGTGTGACCTTTCTGTGTCAAAGGCATTGTGTACTAGGCCTTAAAGGCGAAAATACATCACTCAGCAGTGCTCTTAGCCAAGAAAATGGGGCATGGAAGGAAACAAGCCAAATGAGCAATAAATTACCATAGATGCATGTGTATGGAGTTACTCTTTTAATTCAAATTACCAAAGAATGGTCATTCTTACTCCCTAGCTCTCTGTTCTCTCCAGAAATAGGTTACTATATTACTGTATGCCTGATACAACTTCATATAGGCCTTCAGTATCCTAATTTGGCATTCTTCAAAGTGTGGGGTATGAAGAATAACTTTTTTAAGCTCTTAGTGTGCTATTTACAGTTCTGCGAGCTTTACGTGTATCTACTCATTTGACCCTCGCAACCAATCTGTGAAGTGGGTATTATTGTTATGTCCATTTCTTAGATGAAAACCTCAGGCAGAGCAGGTTAATAACTTGCTCAAAGTCATCAGCTAGTATGTGGAAAAGTCTCAGAATCTGAACTGAGGAAGGCCAGTTTAACCAGTGCTTTTAATTACTGTGCAAGGAGACCTCTGATTCCATGGAATTTCTACCAAAACAAAATTGGTTGGTACAAGAGATGCTCTAGACAGTACATAGACATGGCATTAAACGACATTTAATTGCATTATGAGAAAATTATTCCCTTCAATTCTCTTTCTCTCCTTGAGGTTAAATTAAACAAAGATTTATTCTGGTGCTGCTGTGACTTGAACCCCTAACACCTGCTAATCTTTTTTTTTTTTTTTTTTTTTTTTTGAACAGAGTTGGCAGCAGGCTCAGGGTTTTCCAGCCAGTTGTGTTATCTTGATTTTATGGCACGGGATACTGGTTTCCATTTATGGTATTCATCTATGGCTTTCATTTTTAAACTTACTTGAGTCAACAAATGACTCTGTCTAAATAAAGCATTAAGTAAATAGCACAGGTGGAATGCAGCTATGACAACGTTTGTGAAAGTGTTTTCACTGATTGAAGTTTGGGAAACACTGTCCTGATTCTTCTATTTTGAAGTTAACTTTAAAGCAATGATTTTGGCAAACATTGAGTGAGATTCCTCCTACTCTTATCAAAAAGATCCCCACCTTCCCTCCATCGGTTAAGGGCTCATCTGGGATGGAGTTTTCAGTAGGCCATACAGAAGGGAGAAAAATAATATAATGTGGGGAATTTTTAATACCACGATATAGGCTAAAATTTTTTTTCTGAAATCCTACTATATCTACTTTTTTAGTTTTAAAATCCCATTTCTTACGAAATGATAGTGATCGTCAATAGATTGTTTAGTCTTTAATATCCTTATTTGGCAGAAGTAAAGATTTAAAACTTTAAAAAAAATTGTGCTGATCCAGAAAACATGAAATTTGGGTGCCATTGCTCAGTCACTGTTCATGGTAGGCTTCCTCTTCATTGCTTAGCAATCTTGAGTACTTCAGGAAGGGTGATATGGAATCATGCCAATCTCTTTCTAAAGTGCATTAAAGCATTTTTTCAGGGAAATTATTAAAGAGATCCTGCTTATATGAAATTCTTTCATGTCTGTTCTCTAGATTTATAGTTTTCCTATCAAGACTGCAGTGCTCATTATTAATAAAATGATTTTTGAAAGATGAGATATCTCTGAAATAGTTACTATGAGCAACCAATCCATTGGAATACTCATATTCACTAAAATGTTTATTTCATTTTGCACTTCCAAAGTGGAAAGTTCAGACCACAATTGAGAAATACTTAAACAGTCATTGGTTTTTTGTTTGTTTTTCTTTAACGTTGCTGCTGTTGTTTCTGGGACTTAGGAGAATAGAGAAGCTAAAAATCTTGGACATATTTAGGAAGAAAAGTCATTTTTCTGTTTTTCATTTCATGCTTTGACGAACACATTTTTTTTTTACTCTGAGTTCAGAGTTGATCTAGAAGGAAGCCATTGGAGATGCAGAAAAAGTTGTAAAAGGGAGAGGAGGCCCCAAATGCCCAATGTCAAGGAGACTAGAGTTGGAGGGGTTAATTGTAAGGCTAAAGCACAGACAAGAAGCAAAGTTCAAAGACTCCAGCAAAATTTAAGATGATTTGTCAGGATAGGTCTGAGTTAGCCAGGGGAGATCTGGCAAGTTCAAGGCCAGCATTGGCCAGCAACCCCAAATCAACAGGATCGCTGCCATAGTCAATGCTCTAAGGAAGAAAACAAACTAGGTAGAGAGCTCTCAGACCTGAGACATTCCCAGGCCCCTGGATCACTCTGTAGACTTGGTGGATATTACTGGCTTTCATGTTTTTATTTCACTAACTCTAAGATGTCTGAGTAGCCCTGTCCCTTACATGACTTTCCTTGTACCTTAAAGGATCTTTGTAGAGAGACAGGCAGATTCTCATCTTCATGGGCCCAGTGACCTTGGTTTCAGCAGCAGATGGCAATACAAGGGGACCTGGAACAGGCCTATCAGACTAATGTCATCTTTTTTTCTCTTGGGAGTAGCCATGACCCAGAGTACCTGCAGAAAGCAGGGCCAGACTGAAATATGTGGATGCCCAAGCAGGCTAATAATTTGGCATCCTACTCACTGGTACTCTTTAAACATACTTTGAATATGTACTCAAAGAGTATTTAATATATTTAGTAGATAGGGAAAGAGGGAGAGAAACTGATTATCAATAAAAATATATTATACTTCTCTCTGTTGAAAATGAAGAATTTATTACATGCTCTAACAATAGCACTACCTTTTTAACTTATTCGGAATGGGATTCCTGATAAGTGTTTCCATAACTCTGAACTGGATAGTGTTAGTCACAGCCTCTCCAAGAGTACAGGAAACATACATGGATATAATTACAAAGTCTTGATCAAAATATACCTAAAAGTTTTTTTTTTCTGGCTTTCATGTCAGCAAAATGTTTCCAACTTTTTCATATACCAGATCTTGTCATCATCAGAAGTTTTTCTTTTTCTTGCCCAGTTGTCCTAGCTAGAACCTCCAGTAAAATGTTGAGTAGATGTGTTGAGAACAGACATCCTTGTCTGGTTCCCGATCTTAAGTATAAAACATTTGATCTTTCATCATTTTTTTAAAAAGGTTTTATGTATTTTTCAACAGAGAGAGAGACAGCGAGAGAGGGAACACAAGCAGAGGGAGTGGGAGAGGGAGAAGCAGGCTTCCCGCCAAGCAGGGAGCCTGGTGTGGGACTCGATCCCAGGACCCTGCGATCATGAACTGAGCCGAAGGCAGACGCTTAACGACTGAGCCACCCAGGCGCCCTGATCTTTCATCATTAAATATACTTTAAACTGAGTATTTCATGGCTAGCCTATATCTGTTGAAGAAGTTCCCTTCTTTTCTTAGTTTGTCAAATGTTTTTACCACAGAGAGATGTTAGATTTTGTCTAATGCTTTTTTTTTTTTGTCATCTATTGAGATGATCATGTGGTTTTTGTCCTTCATTCTATTAGTATGGTCTATTACATTGTTTGATTTTTAGATGTTAAACCAACCTTGCATTCCTGGGATGAATCCCAATTAGTCATAGTGTTTAATTCTTTTTTTTTTTTTTTTAAAGATTTTATTTATTTATTTCAGAGACAGCACAAGAGGGGGGAGGGTCAGAGGGAGAAGCAGACTCCCTGCCGAGCAGGGAGCCTGATGCGGGACTCGATCCCGGGACTCCAGGACCATGACCTGAGCCGAAGGCAGTTGCTTAACCAACTGAGCCACCCAGGCGCCCCAGTGTTTAATTCTTTTTATATGTTGCTAGATTCAGTTGGCTAATTTTTTGTTGTTGTTTGGGGTTTTGGGTTTGTTCTTGTTGTTTTTGAGAGAAAAAGAGAGAAAGCAAGCATGAGGGTGGGGGGCAGAGGGAAAGGGAGAGATCAAGAATCTTAAGCAGGCTCCACGCCCAGCACGGAGCCTAACACAGGGCTTGATCTCACAAACCTCAGATCTGACCTGAGCCAAAATCAAGAGTCAGATGCTTAACTGACTGAGCCACCCAGGCGGCGCTGGCTAGTATTTTTTTGAGGATATTTGTATCTTTTTCTAACTTTATAATTCTTCTTTTTCTTTGCAGTTTTTACAGAATCAGTTGACTTTTATGCAATGAAAGTAATCTATTGCACCCATGTTAATTGACTGCTCAGATGATTGTCAGCTGCTTCATTCCAGGATGCTTTCCCTGGCTTACAGTTTCTCTGTACATGTGCTTACCACCAAAATGCTCAGTATTCAATATATAAAGAAGTTTCTTAAAATTTCCACTGCTATCTACTTATCCTCTAGAGGGACTAGTTCACATTTGCCAGTAATTTAAAGAGTAGCTGTGGAAACATGAGCTTACTGGCACCTTATTTCCAATTTATTTGGTGATAATATGGTACAATTTACCAGTTCATGTCCTGCGACTGGCTGGGCTACACCATAATCTAGCCCTGAGGGTAAGGGCTGAGAAGAAGAACTTCCTCATTAAACACTGATGTTTGGGTTCATAGTCCCTGATAGGGAGCTCTCGGGATTCTTTCCATTTTATATTGTGCCAGCTATGGTTTGGAACAGCATAATCACAAAACAATATTCATATCTTCCCCTTTCATCACTTTCTTTGGGAGAAAGGAGACAGAACACCTAGCCGAGCTCATGGTACCAAAGCCTTGCCAACTGGTGAAGTCACATGGGTAGAGCCTCCCAAGCTTAGAGTGCAGGGTTCAATAAGGACAGCTTGTTGAGCAGGTATAACAGGTACCAAGACAGACTTGGATCTGCCTTTTAGTCTGAACTAACTACATCAGTGGAAAATGATTTTTGTTATTTGATTAGAGCTTTAGGCTTAGACAACTCTCATTGTGATAACTCAGGCCTTTTATAACTGTTTTCAGAGGAAGAGAGACAAAGAAAACAAGGGAGAACAACTCTGACCATGGTCTAAAGCCAGGCTTCTGTCAGTAAGCAATAAAGAAAAAAGCTCAAGTAGCCCTTGCATAAGTGGGAATTTGCGGTTTCTAAAGCTGCCCATTCCCCAAACGACTAAAATATGTTATTGGCATTTGGCACTGTTTCCTATGTTTTGCTCTCCTTAAATTTCTCTTTAAAAGGGTTTGAGTTTAAAGGCAGAACCACTGAAAAATGCAATTTAATCATAGAACTGTGAAAGGCCGAGTTAACCCCAAGATGCCCTGTTTTCTTTTGTTAAACCAGAACTTTGAACCAGGCTTATTCCCAGGGGTGCTAGGAAGTCTAAGGGTAGGAAAAGAGAGAGGCAGAGGAAAGAAAATGAGTAGGCCAGACCAGCCCTGGGATGGCACCACCATGCACCAAGGGCTTCCCACCATCACCAAGTGAATCCACGATGTACACTGGAAAGAGGAGAAAGGGATGGGAAATTGAAGAAAGAGAACCCAGAGCCAAGGACAAGAGTGGAAGGACTCACTGGTGGCACAGTCTCCCATACCACAGGCTGTCACAGGACAGAACACTAGAATTCCAAGAGCTTCTGGCCCCAATTCATTTTAATAGTTGTGTTTTCCCCCAGATTATTAAAGTATACTCATGTCACAGAATCTGAAAGTACAGTTACTAGGGAGAAAGTAACCATGTGGCAGCATGGTGGAGAGGTTCAGATCCCAGCCCTTGCTAGACCAGAGTTTGAATCCCAGGTCCACTGTTCAGCATCCCCACATAGAGTGGGGGGAATAAGATCTAACAATGATATGAGGATTGAATGAGATCACATACCTAGCCAAGGTTAACTGCTTCTGCTATTATTAATTACTATTAGCCCATCAGCACAGTTAATAATTAGATACACATCTGGCTAGTTCTTTTTTTTTTTTAAGATTTTATTCATTTATTTGACAGAGAGATAGAGAGCACAAGTAGGCAGAGAGAGAGGGAGAAGCAGACTCTCCACTGAACAGGGAGCCTGACGCGGGGCTCGATCCCAGGACCCCGGGATCACGACCCGAGCAGAAGGCAGCCACTTAACTGACTGAGCCACCCAGGCGCCCCTGGCTAGTTCTTTTTTATGCATGTGTAGGTATAAAACATGGCTCATTCTTTACGGTATATAAATTTTTATCTTGCTTTATAACTTATTAATCTTCAGAAGCACTAGCTCTTTTGTTTTCTTGTACAAGATTCTGTTGCTATAGTTTAATGCCTTTTCCCTTTTATTGGACATTTAGGGGTTTCCAATTCTGTATTATAAATAATACTAGGATATACATCCTTGTATAAAATCATTTAGCTTCTGGTTATTTAAGATAAATTCAGAAGAGGAATTATTATAGTCAGGGTTTGAACTTTTTAAAAGCTCTGGGTAGTTTACTAGCTTAATACCTGCCAACATGGCAAGTTCTCCCTTCAGCATTAGCCACTGTTATTTTTTTTTTTTAAGATTTATTTATTTACTTACTTACTTATTTATTTGAGGGGGAGGGGTAGGCAGAGGGAGAGGGAGAGGGAGAAGCAGGCTTCCCGCTGAGCAGGGAGCCCGATGCGGGGCTTGATCCCAGGACCCTGGGATCATGACCCGAACCAAAGGCAGACACTTAACGACTGAGCCACCCAGGCGCCCCAGCCATTGTTATTTTAAGCACACGCATGTGCACATGTGCACATCTTTGATAATTTTAGAGGTAAAAAAAGATTCCTCATTATTTGACTTTGCGTATCTATTTTTTTATTATTTGGGAAACTAAACATTTTTTTGTATGTTTATTACTACAATTTAAAAAAATGATTACATCTTTTGCCCATTTGGGACAGGCTATTTTTTCAGTTAGTTTGCATGAGTTCCTTATACATTAGGGGTCATGTTTTTCCTAGTTTTGTTGTTTGCCCTCGGATTATATATATATGATGTTTTGATAAACAAGTTTTCAACTTTTATGAGTTCAGATCTGTCCACTTTTCCCTTTTGTGATTTTTTTCTGAGGCATTAAATCCTACGAAGCCTTTCTCCATGTTTGAATCAGATGAATAATAATTTGCATTTTCTTATCTTTTAAAATAGTTTATTTTATACATTTAATAATTTAGTAAGTTTCTGGGATTTATTTTTCTTCATGGCATAAGTGAGGGTATAAGGGTTTTTCCCCCCAAAATGGGTAAGCAGTCATTTCAGCTCCTTTTTAAATAATCTGTCCTTTCCATGCTGACTTTTGATTCCATATTCATCATAATCTAATTACATGTGTGTCCTGGGGTCTGTTTCTGAGCAATCACTTCTATTTCCTCAGTAGCAAGTCTAATCGCCAATACCAATCATTTGAATTTCATGATATTTTCATATCTAGTAGCACAAATATATCCTCATATTCTTTTATAAAATTGTCTTACTTATGCCTGCCCTTTTATCCTTCCAGCCCAACTTTGGAATCAACTTGTCAACTCATTTGACTTTTTAAAATTATTTTAATAATTATACTGATTCCAAGTTGAATTTTTGTACTTTTTCTTAACAGTGAGAAGTTTTAGCTCAGGACTTAAAAAGTAACACACGTAGTTTACATTTATGTAAATTAATAAGCTAAAGAATTAATTTATTTTAAGGGCGCCTGGGTGGCACAGTCGGTTAAGTGTCCAACTCTTGGTTTCTGCTCAGGTTGTGATCTCAGGGTTGTGAGATGGAGCCCTTCATCAGGCTCCGTGCTCAGCATGGAATCTGCTTGAGACTCCCTCCCTCCCTATCCCTCTGCCCAACCCTCCCTAAAACAAACAAGTAAATCTTTTCTTTAAAAAAAAAAAAAAAAAAGAATTCACTTATTGTTTAATCTTAAATACAAGTATGATTGAATGATCACAGCCAAATGCTGCCAAAACTTGTCAGGAGACAGTTGCAGAGCCAGCCACTTCCTGTCAAGTTATAAGACTTTTACAGACTGCACATTAATATTCATTTTTGAGGTACAGAAGGAGCTGAACATGTACCAAATGTTCAAATGCTTCAGTATTTTTTATTTTACATAATCAACAAGAATGTTAGCTATTCCAATGATAAAATGCTTTGCAAGATCAGTTCAAAAATTGCCCACTCTGGCCTTTCTGGCTGCCCACAGAATTCATCCTCCATTGTCCTCCTGTTTGGAGAGCTGACTAGCTCATCCCTCAGGAATTGTACATGTCCCAGGAGTTCATGAGTCACACATCCCCTGGAGGTTCTGCTAAAGTGCATGTGGTGTTTAACTGGCAACAACTCTTCTGCCCTCTAGGTTCATGCCATTAAGCCATAACCTCACCTGGTCCCACACTTGCCATTTTGTTTGGACAAAGTTGTCGTTTAAATGTTTGGCTCTGGGGCCTGCAGTAGGAATATCCCAGAAATATTCCATTTCAGCTTTTTGAATGCAAAGGTTGAATGCACTTGGAAAGACCTGAAATGGAAATGGAGCATTAACCTCCTTAACAAGTAATCTGTTTACATCTGTGGAAGGCAGCAGAGCAAGATGGGGTCAAGTGGTAGCTAGAATCAAAAATGCCTTAGGAACTGACAGACACTGGGCCACATATGAGAGCAGCACAAGGCACTAAAATCATACAGGCCTGAGTTCAAACTCCAGCTTTGGTGCATATTGGCTCTCTGACCATGAGACATGCCACTGAATCTTTCTATCTCTGTTTACTTAACTGTAAAACGAGTAGGATACTACTTATTTTGGGCAGTTGCAGTAAGAATTGGAGGTAAGTATAGAAAGCATCCAGAACTCATACATGATGAGAGCAATAAATAGTAGTTATTAAGATCAGAACTTTTTCAGGGAATGATGAGGTAGGTAGGCATTGTGAGAGCAGGAGATGGATGCACAGTAGATAAAAACTAGAAGCAAGTTTGGAAAGACAGGATGTACCTACCTAGCTTGTGGGAAGACCTTGTAGGGCATACTAAGGAGTTGAGACCCTATCTTGTAGGAGCTGAGGAAGCTTCAAGGGGTTTTCATTAAAGAAATACCAGTTGGGGGTGCCTGGGTGGCTCAGTTAAGTGTCCAACTCTTGGTTTCGGCTCAGGTCATGATCTCAGGATCGTGAGATGCTCAGTGGGGAGTCTGCTTGAAGATTCTCTCCCTCTGCCCCTCTCTCCACTCGTGTGCATGCATGCGTGTGAACGCACTCTCTCTCAAACAAATAAATCTAGAAAGAAAAGGAAAGGAAAAAGAAAAAAAAAAAAAAAGAAAGAAATACCAGTTCTAGGAACACACTGAAGTATAGTGGTTTAGCCCTGGGCTCTGGGAGTCCAGCTCCCTACTCTAGACATCCAAGCTGAGTGACCTTGTGCAAATGACTTAAGCCTTATAAGCCTCAGTTTTATCACCTCCAAATTGGTAATGATAAAAACATGGACCTTTTAAGGCTCTTGTGCATAATAATAATAGTTATTTATTTAAGGCTCACTATGTGCCTGCAAATGTTCCAAGTGCTGGACTTATACTAGCTTAAGGAAGAAATGAATTAGAACGCTCAGGGCAGTGACTGGCACAGATTAAACAGTCAGTCACTGCTGTGGGGGTGGTGCACCAGCTGGTGTCATTTTTATCACTTGGTCAAATCTGTATTTTAATAAGATCCTTCTGGTGATAGCATAGAGAATAGGTTGGCATGGTTGGGGCTGGAGGCCAAGAGAGCGGGTAGGACGATAGTAGTTTCACACACGTTTAAAAATTCATTGAGTTGTACCTAAGATCTCTGCACTCTATCTTATATATGTGATACCTCAGTTTAAATATATATATATGAGAGATAGGCAGTGAAACCTAAGCTACTCTACAATTGCCTGGAGTTCCAATTAGCTGAGTGCTCTTCACTAAAAAAAAAAATAAAGTGAATTTAAAAAAATAAAGGAGAGACTGAGGAAATGAAGTAATATCCTTTTTCAATTACCCATGCTCCTGAAGAACAGAAAGCCCAAGGAAAGCGAAAACCTTTACGACTTCTGCAAAACTCTGACCTGCTTGATAGTTTTCCCTCGGCTAGAGCCACCTGCCGTAGCAAATGACGGTAGGAGAGTCCTCGCTCTTCTGGCCTAGTGGCACAGAGATGCTGGAAGGGAGAAACGCAGGCTACTGGTGTGGAGAGGCTTAGAGGCTGGACCAGATCACAGATGGTCTGCCCTCATCGCTCTGAAAAATTGGTTCTTTACCGGGCTTCCTTTCTTAGGACCCATTTCCATTTAGATTTTACCAAAACTCTGAACACATCACATGTGGGCCTGCTATTTAAAATGCTTTTGTCTTTGAACCTGATCTTATCTCTGAATGTCGTCCTGTTGTAAAATCACAGTTTTCATTTTTTATTTAAGGCCAAGTCTAAGGCAGGTTAGTCAGGTATATTGACTTTTCCTTGAATTGACACCAAACTACATGGTAAAAATGTTCAAGACTTGCCCTGCACAGTGCCCTGGGTGGTATGAAATTATTGTGACCTCTGAGTGTCTGGGGAATGGATAAAAAAAATATGATATCAATACTGTCTCTCCTTTTATGGACTACAAAAACACCCATTTAAAACTATAGGAATTTGGGGACCAGCCAGGTGATCAAGATCAAATAATGTGCCTCAGGGGAGGGAGCTGTGAGGTCAGGTCATTTCTGAGAGGGCAGGAAGGAAGAAGCAGAGCTGCAAAAGGGCATTGAAAACGTTAAGTGAGATTCTAGAAAATGCTATATGCATCCTGATTGCTTACTTACTAACTCCCAGTTAGGTATTTCAAGAGATAAGATTAAATGTCTAGAATTCAGTGATAATTATGTAAACAAAAACCTGACCTTAAATTGCCTGGTATTAGATAGGGCTATTGACACTCCACATATCTTATAAGTCATTCTAATTGAATGGGGCAGTGTTACCTTCCAAAACCTAAAAACACCCGTAAGTCAGGGAACATTCTGATTAGACACACAGGTCTCCTTAGATACAAGCATCAAGTCTAATGCAGTCATGACAGGTTCACTGATAGGCAGTTTTCAAGAATTTTTGTGAAAATGAACAGGTTATCGGAGACAAGTGAAAACACAGGCCAAACAAAACCAAAAAAGGAAGGTCTTCTACATTTTTATAATGTTCACGTATATGCATATGCAAATTTCATGTATATATTTCTAAAGCCATGCTTTGTAGAGCTGTCATTTTTTTTTACTAACTTAAACATTTACTATAAAAGTGTTAACTCACATTCATTATTTAAACATCAAAAAACAGAATTTATATATATATATATATTGAAAGTACAAAAAGGCTACTTACAAATTGAGGCCTTGGGGACGAGCAGAGCAGTCTCAAACATGTCCAAAACGGCTGGAGAGTGGAAAGCAGCCTGGCTTGAGGCTTTTATTGCGGTTAGTGGGTGGGCCTGGGTGAGGATTCCCATAGGAAGCAGGAAATTGGGTGGTTTGAATCTCTTGCAGGTGCTAAAGGGAGAACACTTGGGCTGCCCATCAGCTTGCGCAGGTGTGGGGCACAAGAAGAGGCGGGCGCGAGGCTTAAAAGCTGTTTGCAAACATCAAAATAGAGTTTAACTCTGTATTGCAAACATCCACACAGTCACCAATTTGTTCTTCCAATGTTACCACCCAAATTTCTCTTCCTTCTCCACTCTTACTACCCCTCTTTTGCCTCTAAGAAATTATCATCACCTTTGAATGTCTGTGGTAGATTTCTTTCCTTTTTTTATTGAGGTATAATTGACATACAACATTATATTCGTTTCAGGTATTCAACATGATTTGCTGTTGTTGTATATTGAGAAATGGTCACCACTGCATAAATCACCATACATAATTAACAAAATTGTTTTTCTCCTGATGAGAATTTTTAAGATCTACTCTCTTAGCAACTTTGAAATATGCAGAACAGTGTTAATTATAGTCACCATGCTGTACATTACACTCCCATAACTTATTTATTTTATAACTGGATGTGTGTACCTTTTGACTCTCTTCACCCATTTCACTTACCACCACTCCCCCACCACCACCCCCCCGGCAACCACCACCAGCCTGTTCTGTGTATCTCTGAGCTTGAGTTGGTTTGGGTTTTGTTTTTTGTTGTTGTTGTTGTTGTTGTTGTGTTTTTTGGGGTTTTGTTGTTTTAGATTCCACATTTTTGTGAGATCATACAGTATTTGTCTTTCTGTCTGACATTTCACTCAGCATAATGCCCTCAGGGTTCATCCATGTTGTCACAAATGGCAAGATTTTGTTCTTCTTTTATGGCTGAGTAATATTCCTCTGTGTTTGTATGTGTGTGTGACAGTTTCTTTATTCATCCATCCATCGATGAACACTTAGATTGTTTCTGTATCTTGGCTATTGTAAATAATGCTGCAGTAATCATGGGAGTGCAGGTATCTTTTCTCATTAGCATTTTCATTTTCTTCAGATAAATACCCAGAAATGGAATTGCTGGATCATATGGTGGTTCTATTTTTAATTTTTTGAGGAACCTCCATACCATATTCCCTAATGTTAGCACCAAATTACATTCCCACCAACAGTGCACAAGCGTTCCCCTTTCCACCAACACTTTTTATTTTTTGTCTTTTCAGTAATAGCCATTCTAAAAAATGCAATGTGATAGCTCACTGTGGTTTTGATTTATATTTCCCTGGTGATTAGTGATGTTGAGCACCTTTCATGTACTTGTTGACCATCTATATGTCTTCTTCAGAAAAATGTCTATTTAGATCCTCTGCCCATTTTTCTTTTTTTAACAAGCTTTAATTCACTTTATTTTTCTTGTATAAAACTATGTGGTGGCGGGACACCTGGGTGGCTCGGTTGGTTGAGCGTCTGACTGATTTTGGCTCAGGTCGTGATCTCAGGGTCCTGGGATTGAGCCCCGCTTCGGGCTCCACTGGAAGTCTGCTTGAGATTCTCTTCCTCTGCCCTTCCCCCTGTGCGTATGCGTGCTCCCTCTCAAATAAATAAGTAAATAAATAAATAAATAAATAAATAAATCTTAAAAAAAAAATCAAACTATGTGGTGGCTACAGCTGGAGCCTGGGTCCTCTGCACGGAGACTCTGGTGTGGGTCTTTACAAGATGGTCAGTGAATTCCTGATAGGGAGACTTGGTGAACACAGTCTCTTTCCAGAGGTCAGGGGTGAGAGAGCTGTAGGTCTTGGAAATGGCATCAAAAGTGGCATTGGCAAAGTTACCCAGGGCGGCAGTGCAGCCCCTGACCAAGCTCTCTGCCCATTTTTTAATCAGGTTCTTTTTTGCTGTTGAGTTGTAGGACTTCTTTATATATTTTGTATATTAACACCTTATCAAATACAAGATTTACAGGTATTTTCTCCCATTCACTAGTTTGCCCTTTTATTTTGTTGATGGTTTCCTTTTTTGTATAGAAGCTTTTTAGTTTGATGTAGTCCCACTTGTTTATTTTTCCTTTTGTGGCCATTGTTTTTCATATCAAATCCAAAAAAATCCTTGCAAGACTCATGTCAAGGAGTTTACCACCTGTCTTTTCTTCTAGGAATTTTATGGTTTCAGGTCTTACATTCAAATCTTTAATCCATTTTGAGTTTATTTTTGGTATGGTATAAGATAGTGGTCCAGTTTGATTCTTTCCTATGTGCCTGTCTAGTTTTCCCAGCACTATGTATTGAAGAAACTGTCCTTTTCCCATTATCTATTCTTGGCTCCTTTGTCGTAAATTAATAGACCATATACATGTGGGTTTATTTCCAGGCTGTCTATTCTATGCCATTGATCTGTGTGTCTGTTTTTATGCCAATACCATACGAATTTGATTACTATAGCTTTGTAATATAGTTTGAAATCAGGGAACATGATACCTCCAGCTTTGTTCTTCTTTCTCAAGATTGCTTTGGCTATTTGGGGTCTTTTGTGGTTCCATACAAGTTTTAGGATTGTTTGTTCTCTTTCTGTGAAAAATGCCATTGGGATTTTGGTAGGAATTCCACTGAATCTGCAGATTTCTTTGGGTAGTATGGACATTTTAACAATACTAATTCTTCCAATCCGTGAGCACAGAATATCTCCATTTATTTGTGTCTTCAGTTTCTTTCATCAGTGTCTTACAGTTTTCAGTATGTATGTCTTTCACCTCCTTGGTTAAATTTATTACTAGGTATTTTATTCTTTTTGATGTAATTGTAGATGGGATTGTTTTCTTAATTTCCCTTTCTGAGATTTCATTACAGATTTCTATTTTTAAAGTCCTCCCTTCTTTCCCCCAACATACCACTTTGTAGAGGTAGCTTTCATTAACGATAGCTGGTCTGTCTTCTAGACATTTCTACACATTTACAAATGTTAATTTTTAATTTAATTTAATTTTTTATTTTTTTGCAAATGGGATCAAGCAATAGTACCTTTCTGCATCTTGCCTTTTTCACTTAATAGTATACTGTGGACATCTGGGCATATGTTCTCATTGAGTACACATAAAGGTTTACCTCATTCTTTTATCAGCTACATAGTATAGAGTTATGTTAATTTTTTTTTTTTTTTTTAAGATTTTATGTATTTACTTGACAGAGAGAGACACAGAGAGGGAACACAAGCAGGGAGCCCAAGATGCTAGGCTCCATCCCAGCACCCTGGGATCGTGACCTGAGCCGAAGGCAAACGCTTAATGACTGAGCCACCCAGGCGCCCCAATCTTAATTTTTTTTAAAAAAGATTTATTTTATTTATTTCAGAGAAAGAGAGAGAGAGCCCAAGCAGGGGGAGGGGCAGACTCCCCACTGAGCACAGAGCCAGCCGCAGGGCTCCATCCCACGACCTTGAGATCAGGACCAGAGCCAAAATCAAGAGTCAGATGCTCAACCGACTGAGCCACCCAGGCACCCAGAGTTATCTAAATTTTTGACCAGTGCATTCTTTCTCTACTAGAACCAGTACAGCAGTAAACCCCCTCATATATTTCCCTGAGAACTTGTGTGACTACGTCTGTAGTGTAAATTAGTTAATATGAGACTGCCAGGTCAAAGGGTAGATGTGCTTTGTAGTTTGAGAAGTATTGCCACTTGCCTTCTGAAAAGGTGGAACCAATTTTTACTTCCATTCAGTATCTTGAGAATACCTATGTTCCTACACCACATTAATTATCTCTATTAACAGTATTTTTAATCCTAGCCAATCTGATAAATAAAAAGTAACTTCACACTATTATTTTAATCTGTATGCTTTTCCACTGTAAGGTTGAGCATCTTTTTTTTGCTACTCACCATTTGTAGTTTTTGTAAGTTGCCTGTTTATTTCGTTAACCTGTATTTAAATTATGTTATTGCTGTTTTTCTTATTATTTTGAAAGAGCTCTTTCTATATTAAGGAAATTGGCACTTTTTTATAATAAATGGGAACTATCTTTCCCAGTTTGTTTTTGTCCTGTCACTTTGTAAGTGGTATTTTGTATTTTACTAATTTTTAAATTTTACATATTCACATTTATCACTCTTCTATGGCTTCTAAGGTTATAAAATATTTGCCCCACGTAAATATTTTTCTAACATTTTTCTCTAATATTCTTTGTAGTTTTAAAATACTTCTATGGTTTTCTTTTTATATTTAAATCTCCAATGTATCTGCAATTATTTTTTCATGAAACAAGTTAGAGATTCAATTTTATTTTTTCCACGATGTCTAACCAGTTACCCTTGCATCATTTATTAAATAACGTATCTTTCCCCACTTTTATTGTATCATAAGTTCCCGTACATATTTGAACCCATATCCTGGGTATACAGATGTCCAGCATATGGACGCCAGATAATATTCTTGAATAACAGGATGTATGAAATCATAATCAGTACTGTGCAGTGAGTGGTGCTTTACTACTTGTTGACTCCTTGAGGCAAAGAAGAAAAATTACCAGCTGTCTTAAGACAATGGCATGCAAGCTAATAAAGAGCACCTATTTCAGTTTATATGCAGGGTTGTTTTTCCTCACATCAGTAACCCAGCAGTTTATTAGATCACAACCTTTTAGCCAGAAACTCATTTTGGTTTCTCATTTAATCTTAAGCATTGCTGGTCTCATAAAAGCTGTTAAGTAATAGTAATGTTGAGCACTTATATTGTGCTTTTCGTCCCTAGGTGCTATCTAAACTTTAACTAATTAAATGCACTGATAAAAGGAACGGATTTGCAGACGTCTTCAGGAAAACTGATATCTGGTTGCACACCTGTGAGGGGATGATTCCTAAAAAGCACTAACTCCCTCTTTGAATGGCACTCAGCAAAGCAGAGGAATAAAAAGCTGGTGACATTATTTCACTTCTTTTGAAAATTTCCTTGGGTATCTTCTAATTAGTCTGGTTAAACTCACCTTTTATCTATCTCCCCAGATATTCCCTTTCTACATTCCTGGGGGTATTCAACAAGCTTCTTTTGATGTTTTCCTTGTTGGTTAATCACAAAATCATAGAATCTTCAAACTGAGAGGAATCCTTATTGATCCTCCAGTTTTGAATGACTTAGTGCAATCCCTTTATTCTGTGGATGAGGAAGCCGAGGCACAGAGAAGTGAAGTGACTTACAAAACAGGTTGTACAGCTCACGGGGGACATGGCTGGGATCGAAGCCTAGACACCTCACCCCTCTCTTAGCCCTCAGTCAGCTCTGTCCTTTGTTTCTCTCTGTGAGCATTTCAATTTGCCTTTTGCTATTTTTTAAATTTTTTTTCTTTTCAGTTTCCATCCTTTCCCTACTTCTCCTCCCCTTCTTTACTTTCTGCCTCTTCTGTCTCTACTATCCTTACATGATCAGGTCATGCTGCTTTTATTTCTCCTGATATCTCTCTGTCCCTTCAAATATGGAGGCTCTTGTTGTTTTCTGTTGAGATGTTTTATTATTGGTCTCTACTCAAGCCCTCTCTGAAAAGCCATACTTCTTTCATTTCTCCCACAGTACATGCATAGAGGGAGTTAAGTTTTGCTTTGCTTTGCTTTTTCCAGCTGTAGTTGCTTCTCCTTTTACGAAGTTACTTCTCTAGTTTTGGTAAGTAGGCTAGGGTTTAAGTTGATGTTAAGTCCATTTTTGTCACAGAATTTGGTGGCTACTTTAACTGGTGAATTTCCCAGTAGTTTAAGAGTAACGTAATATTTAAAATCATATTCCATATTCAGGAAACAACACAAGATGTGACCATTTAAGAAAACTGTTATACAAGGTGCAAATATGTTGGACAAAAAAACCTTTCTGTAAGCCAAAGGCAGATCCAGTTCGGATCAAAATTGTGGGCAGATGTAGATACAGATGTGGACAGTGCATCTTGCTTCCAGGCGGAGACTGAGTCAGTTTAGAAATCCTCTGTTTCTACATGGTGGGTCAGTAGGCATCCAGAGATCTCAGAATTCCCAGGCTGAACCACACCCAGAGGCTTCACTCTGCCCTCGGATGCCCTTAGAAAGACCCCTTCCTAGAGCAGCGAAAGGTGCTTGGGGTGGAGGGTCTGTGTCTGTCACCAACCAGCTGGGTGATCTTGCACAACTTACATCACCACAGGGCCTCAGTTTTCTCAGGTATTAAAGTAAGGAAGCTGAGTTTAAAAGACCATTTAGGGCCTTTCCTTATTTACTCTTCAGTGAGTCAGTAATATCTTAACTAAAGCCAAAATGAATAATAAAGACCTAAATATAATTTATTTCAGACATACAACTAGTTAACTCAATAGAGAAGCAAAATTCTGCTGACCGTACCATGAGAATTTTCTGGAACTATCTCAATTTAAAATATTTTAATCTGTTTTCCTCATAAATACATGTGTACCTCTATCAGACCATGTGACCTGTTTGGGGGCTCACGACATGGGGACCACATAATTGTACTCACCCTTTGCAGATGCTGCCACTGAAGTTCCTCAAGGTTGTGGCCCTGGAGGCACTTCAGCAGGTGCAGAAAAACTCTGCGAAGTGGGCCCCATTCCATATGTTTTTCTGAATAAGCAGTTTGTGTTCTTGGCTTCATCTTTGCCATTCACCCATTAAAGAAAATTGAAATTGAAATTGTTTTTCTTTTGGGCGCCTGGGTGGCTCAGTTGGTTAAGCGACTGCCTTCAGCTCAAGTCATGATCCTGGTCCTGGGATTGAGTCCCGCATCGGGCTCCCTGCTCAGCAGGGAGTCTGTTTCTCCCTCTGACCCTCCCCCCTCTCATGCTCTCTCTATCTCATTCTCTCTCTCAAATAAATAAATAAAATCTTTAAAAAAAAGAAAAAAAGAAATTGTTTTTCTTTTATTCCCTGAGATTGTTTCCAGCAGGAAGCAAAATGCGATTTGATGGAAATGATGATGGCCACTCACAAATCTACCCAATTACATCAACCCAGATTAAATTATCACCTAGTTTACAAAGTCTAAGTAGAAATTGTCACCTTTGGGAGAGGCTCAGATAAGAGCTAATTGGTAACCTCATAATCCACCCACAGTGAAGTGCTTGATTAGCCAAAGTTTCCGTCCTATGAGAGGGGTGGGGAACAGCTGACCAGAGAAGTTTTCTGTTTATGCACAAACCTCCCAGCACTGAGCCATTATAAGGAGCTCAGGGGCACCTGGCTGGCTCAGTCAGTTGAGCGTCTGAGTCTTGGTTTCAGCTCAGGTCATGATCACGGTCGTGAGATCGAGCCCTGCATCGGGTTCTGCGCTCAGCAGAGAGTCGGCTTGAGATTCTCTTCCTCTGCCCCTCACCCGACTCATGCTGTCCCTCTCTTTAGAAAGAAAAAAAAAAAGGCACTCAAAGGCTAGTTATGGGAAAATGGGGTTTTAACAAACTTTTTGAAATAGGAAAACATTGTACTAGTTATTTCCTTTTCTTCCCCCTTTTTGAGTAAGTTCTACGCCCAATGTGGGAGAACTCACAACCCCAAGATCCAGAATCGCGTGCTCTGCTGACTGAGCCGGCCAGGCGCCCCTAGTTATTTTCTATTTTTAAGAAAAATAATATGGTGGTATGCTTTTTATTTTCTATTTTTAAGGACTTACAATTAAGAATGGTAAAATTTAGAATTGAATAAAGATTCAGAATATTCTCACTGAGTGTTAGGGTTTTCAAACCTGAGCAGAATCTACAGACTGCTTTTCCTAACTCTCCACGAACTCACCTGACCGGGATCACTAGACTTCATGGTATCCACATGTTAATGCTGAGAAATGGCACTCAGAGAAAAAATAGTGAGCACAACCTATCATGGTCCTCTGGCCAAGCAAATGCAAACTAAATTATATTTGAAATCATTTTACAGTGTGTGACAGTTTTGATTCTTTGATTTCATCAAGCTAGCTTGTTACTAGTGAATGGCAGGTGGCTTTGTTTACCATGAATGGGGTCTTCTGGCTCGACTTTTGAGGAAGGGCCATCTGTCAAGTGCAACATCCCTCTTCATCACAGTATTCCCAACAGTTGTCCAGAATCTAGATGTTACACAATGACTGAGGAGTGCTTGTATTGAAATGGAAGGTAACTTGACACATCAGGGGAAAGCAATGAGCCGATGCATAAAGAAATTCAATGAGAAAGAGTTTTTTTCTTTTTTTCTTGCCCAAGTTACTAGTGGTCTGTCCCTCTCCCCCTGTAGATTTTGAATGGTGTGGTGGCGCCAAGGGAGTGAAGGTAACGGACATAAAAGAATCATTTGTGCCCTTTTCCCAATCCCACAGATCTCTATTGGCCACAGACCTTGAACAGGACACTGCAATTTCCTGGTGCCACACATGAGTAATAAGCAGCTGTTTCTGAAACTATGGTTTGGAGAAGGCAGCACTAGGTTATTTTTTAACTTAATTGTAATTTTTGATTGGTTTGCAAGAAAGTAAATCAAATAAAGTCTGTTGTCTTAGTCTGCAAGAAAGCCATAGGCCTCAAATTCCAATGCTGACCATCTTGACCAGAATAGAAGGGGGGGAAAATGTGTGTGTCCCTGAGCTGGAAGTTCAACCAGGCAGCTTTCGTGGGCTCTGCAGTCCCAGAAGGGTAAGCATAGTTGGTATATCGGTCAGCCAGCTGGAGGATGAAAAGTGACATTGGATGACTCCTTGAGTTTTAGAAATACCTGAAGTGATGAGTGCAAAGAATTCGTACAAAGATTGCAAAAATAAACAATAGCAAAATTGGGAAGAAGATACCAGCTGGATCCTTATCCTGCCGTGTGATGAGAGGACACATAATTTTAAATCACAAATGAAAGTGTGTATTCTTCGACTACCTGACCAGTAAAATACCTCTGAAATAATCACATATGCATACCCTCCGACTAAGTCAATCAGACTAGTACCTTCCTTAGTACAAGAAATTAAGTGTAATGGAAAACAGAAGCAAACTCATTTTCTCTATTTTGGGCATCTGCCTTTTCTCAAGCAGATGGGCAGCTTGGTATGGAGAAGGTGAAGGAGAAGTGCAGGGGGTTAGCAGATGGGGGAAGAGCTACAGATGTTTTCTGCTAATTACTTTGTCGTGATTTTGTTCAAGTAGACTGGCCACTTGGGGAAGATAAGTGGAGGGATAACTAAACCTCATCTCAGAGGTCCAGTTCACCTTCACTCCTGACATCCTGAAATGACCACCTTGTTAACTAAAACCACTAGCCTTGTTACGCTAAACATGGAATGGCCTTGTGACTTTTGATGGATTATTATAAAGTTACATTAACCTGTGATTAATTACAAATCTCAAGTGTTTGAAAGAAGGAATCAATCTAAATCATATAAAATTTCTGTTTAGATTAAGATAAATAGTAAGCTATTATTTATTAATCACATGCTCTAAGTTAGACATTATGTCCAGTGCTTTCATTATATTAAATCTGATCCATCCCTCAACCCTGCAAGGTAGATATTATCCTAATTTTTCAGTTGAGGAACTGAGCCTCGAAAAGGTTAAGTAACTTGCCAACGTCTCATGGCTGGAAGGCAGATGAACTAGAATTTGTCCTCAGATCAGCTTTGCCTTTTCCACTGTGCTTTGCTGCTTCCCAGTACCCAAAGACAACTAAGTTCTGAGGGAGTATGGTAACTCTGTAATGTCAGCCTCTCTGGGAGATTCCCTGATGAATCAAACGACCACACACACCAGGAAAATACAGCCAAGTTGTCAAGAAGCAAAAGCTATGATAGTTAGGTTTTGCTTTGTTTTGTTTTTTTTAAACAAGCTTTGGCCCGTTTTATTAAGGAAGCACTTTTGTGGTTTACTTTGTCCTGATCAGTCCTGGCTTGCTCTTAGTGATATCAGAATCCCCTGGATCAGCTCTAATCTAAATACACAGTTCGTAGAACTTTTCCCCATGCTGGGCCCTGTTGAAGACTGTGGTTACTCTAGGCAGTAACACTACCTAGGGAGGTGTTCCAATTTAGGGTTGACATAGAAGAGTTCTCATGTCTGACTTCTCTCAGCCTCTGCCCTTGGCCAATTTGTTGCCTTGTTGGACATTTGACTTTGTCCTACCCATGGTCATTTTCCAGGTCCATTGGCATCCTGGCAGCTCTTTTCTACTTTGTTCTCAGTTGGAACCTGAAGATAGTGGCTCCTCGGGCTTTGGTCGTCTTTGAGGCCACCATCTTCGTGATGTTTATGGAATATGTCCCTAACCTTAACCCCCCACCAAGATGGCTAGGAACTGGGAGAGAAAGTTACAAGACTCTTGGAGGCAGGAGGAGGTGGTGGGGGTAGGACACTTGATTTCTTTTTAAGCAATTATCCAAAGCAAAGTTATACCGGATTTTTATTTTTTAAAGGATGTGGTAATTTTTTAAGATTTTATTTATTTATTTGAGAGACAGAGCATGCACGAGAGTGGGGTGAGGGGCAGAGGGAGAAGCAGACTCCCCGCTGAGCAGGGAGCCCGATGCGGGGCTTGATCCCCAGACTCCGGGATCATGACCTGAGCCGAAGGCAGACGTTTAAGCAGCTGAGCCACCCAGGTGCCCCTCTATGTCTGATTTTTAAAAAGAACCCTAGGAGATTTCATACCTAGAACCTACTTCTTTGTAGTGATGAAACCTCTAGACCAGAAGCCAGAAGAGCTGGATTCTATTTCCAGTGCTGCTAGTAGTTGTATTCAAAGACAAGCTTTAAACCTCCTAAATATATCTGGACCTCTGGAACATTATAAGTCTGAAGTTTTCTTTTCTATAATATTAAAGAAATATATGTAAATTCTAAAATAAATATACAGAGTATTACCTCACTTTTCTGGAGGAAAAACTTTCAGCATCTTCAGCTCTTTGGAACGTGGCCATGAACCTAAGCTAACAAATAGGAAGAACAATTAATTAAGTATAAAGAGCAAAAAAAAAGTTCCTGAACAGCTAAGCAGCCACCAGGCCCACGCACTCTTTATGCTTCTCCCTAAATCACACAGCAGAATGATTAAAAATGTTTGTGACACAGAGATAGCCCTAACATGCAGCTGCTGCCCAGGAGAAAAACAGGAAGGCATCCCCAGTCAGTCAACAAGAACTTATGTCCCTGGCAGAGAAGGAATACTTAAAACAAGTATGAGACCCCTTCTTTGCCTTTGGGCAATTTACATTCTTAGACTGCTCCATATAAAATCACCATTTTTATATGTTCAATCTAGTTGGATAAGCAAAACAATCACATGTTAAACAATAGTAAAGAGCACAAAACAGCATCAAGTTCTGTATTAAATTATATGATATAAAAGTAAAGATCTGTAACAGCTGAAGTAGCCAACGATAGCTTTCCAGATCAAGCTGACTAGATCTGAGCCATGAAGCCTAGGTGAAATTTAAGTAAGTATTAAGAAGTGAAACCTAAGATAGAGGAAATGACATGAGGAAAGGCACAAGAGAAAAAGTAAGCATATTCTACACAGGGAAAAGTTTTCTCACAGTGGAAGATACGTAGTAGGAAATGGAAAATGAGCTTGGATAAATAGTATGGAATCAGCTTATGGAGACACTCGCACACCAAGCAAAAATGTAAGCTCCGGTCTTGGCCGGTTCACTCGTATACGGAGTATCTAGGACATAGTCACTCAATAGAATTTTATGAAATGAATGAGTGAAGAGTTCTTATTAATAATAAAATAAGAATTCACCAAGATTTGGAAGAAGAAATGATACTTGATAAAAATGATGTCCAGAACTGATTAGTATATATGCTGGATGGACCAAAGGGAAAAGACTGGCATCCAGAAATAAAACTAGAAGATGATCTCCTTAATCTAGAGAGGAGTGATTAATAGCTGGGGCAAGAGATATTCTGGCACCAGAGATATTCAAAACAAAATCAACGTGAACCTTGAAAACATTATGCTGAGTGAAAGAAGCCAGTATGAGTCTATTTATATGAAATGTCCAGAAGAGGTAAATCTATAGAGACAAAAAAAAAAAAAAAAATTATTGATTCCCTAGGGCTTGGGGGAGGGGGGACAGGTTATGGGGGAAAGAGGAGTAACTGCTAATAGGTACAGGATTTTCTGCAAGTGTTGATGAAATGTTCTAAAATTGACTGTGATGATGGTACACAACTCTGTGAATATACTAAAAACCATTTAACATAGGTGAATTACATGGCATGTGAATTATATGTCAAAGCTGTTATTAAAAAGAAGAAGGAATTAATAAATGTGAATGACAATATATATGTGTTTGATGGAGAAAATGAACCCCTCACTGTAGACTACATAATTTCCAGTTTGATTCTCATGGAAATAGCAAAAATATCCGCTAACACCATCATTACGTAAAATTATTTTAGGATCACTGGATGATGAAATAAGACATGAAACGTAAGTAAGAGATATAATATTAGAAAGGAAGGGACCAAGTTATTACTTTCAGAAAACCTGAAAGAATCACCTAAAAATGATTTGCATTCATGAAAACTCAGTAATATAGTTATATTTATAAGATATACACAGATGTCAGTATATTCTAAATACCAACAATAGCTAATAAGAAAAATATTATATAAAAGTTTAACCCTGAAATAACCTAAATAATAGGATGGGTAGCTTATATAGGGAAAAAACCCAAAATTTTATTAAGCAATAACAAATGAAGATTTCATAAAATGGAGATATAGGTAAGGTTCTTAAATAGGGAGGATAAATATTATAAAGATACCAGCCCCCAAATTAACTTTTTTTTAAGATTTTATCTATTTATTTGAGAGAGTGAGTGAGAGAGAGCACGAGCGGAGTGGAGGGGCAAGGGGAGAGAGAGAAGCAGACTTCCCACTGAGCAGGGAGTCTGATGCGGGGCTCAATCCCAGGACCCCGGGGCAGACATTAACTGACTGAGCCACCCAGGTGCCCCCAAATTAATTTTTTAAAGCACATTGAAGTCTCCAAGTAGGAATAAATTTACATTTCTGGCAGTGTAAATTTGGTGAAGTATTTCAAAAGCCTTCAAATTGTTCTCGGCCTTTATCTCAAGGAAGTTTTCTAATAGGAAAAAAAAAACTTTATGGGGCTCAGTTGGTTAAGCATCTGACTTTGGCGCAGGTCCTGATGTCCTGGGATTGAGTCCCACATTGGGTTCCACACTCAGTGGGGAGTCTGCTTCTCCCTCTCCCTCTCCCCTTTTCTCTGTCTTTCTCTCAAATAAACAAAATCTTTAAAATAAAATAAAAAAAAACCTTTATGCATAAGATGCCCAGTCTTCTGCTTTAGATCCTAGATGATAAATTTCATGTCTTCCTCCACGTCCTCCCTTCAGTCCCTCCAAACAACCTTTACTCACCTGGTTTCTGGACTATTCTAGATACTGATGTTTTCCCCTAAATGGACCCTATTTTGTCAGTGCATCTCTGAATGTGTCATTAACCTTGGTTGTTTAGGAAAGAGTAACATAAGTAAAACCAAACTCAGCTGAACTGTTGTTACCACAATTTAGAAATAACCCTATGACACATTGGAAAGTGTTTACCGGTGGTTGGTATAAGATTTGGTAGTGGTTATTTCTTAGAAAGTGTGTATCATGGTGGTGGCATTAGGAGTACATGTTACTGGGGTTGATCAAAGTTAATGGTTCTTGAGAAAACATAAATAAAGCAGGTCAACCTATGGCTTCCTGAAGGAAGTGTAGAGCAGAGTAAGTGAAAGAATTGTGGAAAATGTACTTACTTGACTCAAAAACCAGCCAGCATAATTTCTACCCCCTTTATAAAGAAAAAAAAAATCCACTCTTATAAAGCAGTGAACCTTATTTTTCTGTTCATTTTCTGCATCTTAATACAAAAATAATATACATTGTTTTTTAAAAATGCAAAAAAAACCCTATATATCTACAAAGTAAAAGACTTGCTTTTCCAACTTGTTCCCTTCCTTAGAGTTAACTACTGTTATATTCATTTTTAAAACACCATAAGATTATCCCATGATGTTTAAAAACAAAACTTGGAGTTTATCTCCAATATTATATATAGCTTCATTTTTTGCAAAATACATTGTTACATTCCTTGTAGTCTTTCTATCCGCTACTGCTATCTATTCACCTTGACATCGTAATTTCTCCTTAGGTATGATTTACCACAGTGCCCTCAGATGTTATTTTTATGTAAAATTGTCATTTTAACTCTGTATTTATTTGAAAGTATCCAGCTATTACCAGTTATTTTCAGCTATTTCCAAAGTAAATTTAATCTTTATTGTTTTATATTGGAATCAGCATGTATATGCAGATGCATGAATGAGAGAGAAGGCAGATTATTTTTCCTGTTAGTATTGTACTACTGAAGTCTTTGAAACCCATTCAGTATTAGTTAAGTGAGGTGGGATCTGACTAACCACTGGTTCCAAACTCATGGATGTTTGCAGGCCAACAGGTAAGGTGATGGTGGGAGGCAGACAGATGCAAAATAGCAGGACCTAGAAGGGACAACTGTGGGCTGCAGAGCATGTGCCTCAGTAGGAGCAAGCAGCCCCTACTCACAGCCAGGATCCTCATCATGTTGGAATTCAGGCCTACTTTTGCTAAATCTGATGATTTTTCAAAAGAAGCCAAAATTCTGGATTTTTCTGTGAAATCTCCCAGTTTTCAAATTGGCTCATTTTCTAAAACACTGAGAGATTTAAAAACAAAACAAAACAAAAAAACCCTCAGGCTGAATGTGGCTCTTAGACTGTCAGATCACAACCTCTTTATGTTAACATACTTAGCAGCAGCAAGAGAAACCTCATTTTCCACGTTTGTTACATGTTTTGGGGGAGATGGCAAAAAAGCTATACCATTAACTCATCAGAGGATAGGTATTGTTGAATTTACAACATAAAATTCTACATTAATATTTACCTTGTACATTTTCTATTTTGGGAAATCCACCACACCCCTCTTATACCACACCATAACGGTAAGTTGGTCTATAAAGTAGCATTCCCCATTTGTTGGTCCTCAATCCCCTATATCACACTACAGAGAAAGAGGAATACAAAAGAAGTTTCAACATCTTCATTTCCCAACCTCCAGTGGTTTAAACCAGAGAGTTCTTTTGGAGTGAAAATACTATGTCTTTTCTTCCTCAGAGTTGCTGAGAAATTATAATTAGAGGTTTTCCTGTTGTGTAAAGGAAAGGAATTCCAGTCTTCCTGTGTCTGCAAGACTTCTGTTCTCAATGGATCTGCTTCCCTGTCCCATTTCTCTTTCCGCAGGTGATAGAGGGGAAGCTGGCTCCATTCTTGGGCAAGGTCATTAAATTTGCCACCTCACACGTGTACAGCTGCAGTCTTTGTAGCCAGAAGGGGTTCATCTGTGAAATCTGTAACAATGGAGAGATCCTCTACCCTTTTGAGGATATTTCAACAAGCAGGTACAGACTCTCTTGTCTTATAAATGTATACCTGAATATGTCACATGCAGTTTTATTTGGTCAGATCTGGCCAACTTCTGGTCTTGTACTGTATCTCTGTCTCTTTGCTTGTATCAGATTTCCCTTATTCTTGGAGAACATTTTTTACCCTTTGGTTTCCTATATTTATTCCCAACTCACTTCACTATCTTTATCTAGAATGAGATAACAGAGTTGCAAAGAAACATCACCTATGTCTGCCTTCTTAGATAACGAAGAGCGTTCAGATTCATTTTTAGAATGTGGGGATTCATTTTAGAATCAGGGAGGAAGAATCCTCACAATACTTCAGGGCTAAGTGATAGGCAATGGGAAATCACAGTCTGAGAGCAAGGCTAAAACTGGACGGACCGCCAGGCATAAAACTACAAGACCCTGGGGAACAGCTGTCTGGCTCACCACATGCTTTTCTCCACAGATGCGCTGTAGTGTGGTGATGAAAGTTTTAGGATCCAAAGGAGAGAAAAGTGGGAGTTTGTGTGGGATTATTTTTCTAACCAAAGTAATATTTGGGCATCATCACATTCATTGATTGATGGATGATTTTCTTCCCGCACTAACTTGAGAGTGGGGTTTTTACTATTGCTTTTCTTGAATCACAAAATGATACATATCACTTTTCCTTTCATTCCAAAAGCATCCTAGAAATATATACTGTTTATGTGTCTGTGCACTGGCTTCTTTGGCCATGAAATCATGCCTCATTTCCCACCCAGCAGGGCTCACTTAGTCTGTGGTTCAGAACAGAAGGGGAGGCATGTAGCCAGGGAGGTCTGAAGCATTTAGGGTGAAGCTACGATATTAAGAGTTGACTCAGCCCTTCTGGCCTCTTCTTAAACCCAAAGACTCTTTGTAAGCATACAGGAACTTGGGTTGGCCCCACACACAGAAAGACACATACACACACACACACACACAGAGACACACACACACACTTCAGCCTCGTTTCCTGAGTACAGGTACTTAACTCATAGCCTAGAGATTATAGACTTCTTAAAAACATACACCACACAAAAACTTGTACACAGATGTTCATAGCAGCATTCATAATAGTCAAAAAGTGGAAACAACATAAATGTCCATCAACTGATGAATGGATAAACAAGATGTGGTATATCCATACAATGGAATATGATTCAGCCTGAAAAGGAATCTGACTGCCACATGCTTACCAGTGTGGGTGAACCTCAAAAACATTATGCCAAGTGAAAGAAGGCAGACACAAAAGGCCACATATTTTATATTCTGTGTATATGAAATGTCCCAAATAGGCAAATCTATAGAGACCAAAAGTAGATTAGTAGTTGCCTGGGGCATCGGGGAAAGGAAAGTGAGTAACTCCTAACGGGTACAGATTTGTTTTAGGAGTGACAAAAATGTTCTGGAATTAGACTGTGGTGATGGTTACAAGGTCTTGTGAATACATTAAAAATCAGGGAATTGTATATTTTAAAAGAATGCATTTAATGGTATATATATTATATCACAATTGAAAGTATTTAATAAAAAAATTAAAATTAAATTAAAAAATGCTTCCAACTGTATAAACTATATTCTGGGTCACAAAACAAGTTTCAGATTTTGTTTAAAGATTTTATTTATTGAGAGCAAGAGAGAGAGCGAGAGAGCACAAGCAGGGGGCAGGGGCAGAGGGAGAGGGAGAAGCAGACTCCCCACTGAGCAAGGAACCCGATTCTGGGCTTGATCCCAGGACCCTGGGATCATGATCTGAACCGAACGCAGACACTTAACTGACTGAACCACCCAGGTGCCCTACAAGTTTCAATAAATTTTTAAAATTGAAACCATACCAAGTATATTCTCTGACACATTGAATTAAGATCCCCAATAGAAAAAAATCTGAGAAACCCTCAAATATTTGGAAATTAAACAATACACACTAAAAACGTATGGGTCAAAGAAGAAATAAATTACAAGAGAAATTTAAAATATTTTTAAATGAATGAAAATGAAATATAAAATGTCAAAAGGTATGGAATGCAGCTAACATAGTATTTAGAGTGAAACCTATAGCTATAAACATATCATGAAAAACATGTCAGAAAAAAAAAAAGAAAGGTCTGAAATCCATTACCAAAAAAATCCACTTTAAGAAACTAGATAACAAAGAGCAAACTAAGTCCAAAGCAAGCAGAGGAAAAGAAAGAGTAAAGATTAGAGCAGATATCATTGAAATGGAAGACAGAAAAAGAGTACATCAGTGAAACCACAAGTTGGTTCTTTGAAAGAATCAACAAAATTGACAACTCTTTGGCTAGACTGAACAAGAAATTAAGAGAAAAGACACAACTACTCAAAATCAGGAAGGAAAAAGCAATTAAAAGAATTATAAAGAGATACCATAAATGACTTTATTCCAACAAGTTAGACAACTTAGATGAAATGGATACATTTCTAGAAAGACAAATTACCAAAACAGACTCAAGAAGAAATAGAAATATGAATAGCCCTATAACAAGTAAAAAAACTGAATTAGTCATTTTTAAATCTTCCCATAAAGAAGCCAGATGGCTTCACCGATGAATTTTGTTGAATATTTAAAGAAATAATACCAATACTTCACACAGGGATAAAGAGGGGCATTACATAATGATAAAGGGGTCAGTTCTCCAAGAAGACACAATACTCCTTAACGTGCACAAGCAGAGTCAAGATACATGCGGCAAAAAAATTAATAAAACTACGAGGAGAAAGAAACCCACAACTATACATATATATCCACTATTAGAGAGACTTCAACACCCCTCTGTTAGAAACTGACAGATCCAGCAGGCAGAAAATCAGTTTAAGCATATCGTTAAACTGAAAGGCACTATCAGTCAACTGGATCTAATTGACGTCTCTGCCAATTCATGTTGTTCATCCAGCAACAACAGAATATGCATTCTTCTCAAGCTCACATGGAACCTTTAACAAGAGAGACCATATTCTGGGCCATAAAATACATCTGAACAAATTTATAAGAATAGAAATCATGCAAAGTACGCTCCCAGACCATAATGAAATTAAACTAGAAATCAGTAACAGAACAATACCTGCAAGGGGCGCCTGGGTGGCTCAGTCGTTAAGTGTCTGCCTTCGGCTCAGGTCATGATCCCAGGGTTCTGGGATCGAGCTCCGCATCAGGCTCCCTGCTCAACGGGAAGCCTGCTTCTCCCTCTCCCACTCCCCCTGCTTGTGTTCCCTCTCTCGCTGTGTCTCTCTCTGTCAAATAAATAAATAAAATCTTAAAGAAAAAAAAGAACGATACCTGCAAAATCCCAACACATTTGGGGATGAAACAATGTATTTCTAAATAACACGTGAGTTGATAATTTATGTCCACACAAAACCCTGCACATAGATGTTTATAGTGGGTCTACTCATAATCGTCAAAACCTGGGAACAACTGACATGTCCTTCAGGTGTGGTTGGATAAATAAACTGTGGTATATCCATGTGATGGAATATTATCCAGTGATAAAAGAAAGAAACTCTCAGGCCACAAAAGGACATGGAGGAACCTTAAATGCATATTACAGAGTGAAAGCCAGTCTGAAAAGGCTACATACTGTACGAGTCCAACTATATGACATTCTGAAAGGGGCAAAACTGTAGAGACAATAAAAAATAAAATCAGTGATTACCAGGGGCTCAGGAGTACATAAGGAAAAATGAGTAAGTAAAGCACAGGAGATTTTTTGGGGCAGTAAAATTATTCTGCCCATTATACATTGGTCAAAACCCTTAGACCTGTACAACATAGAATGAACCTTAATTTAGACTATGGACTTTAGTTGATAATAATGTATCAATATTGGTTCATTCGTTATAAACAATTTACCACGCTAATGCAACTTGTCAATAATAGAGAAAACTGGAGATGAGGGTAGTAATATGGAAACTGTACTATCTGCTCAGTTTTCCTGTCAATCTAAAACTGCCCTTGAAAATAAAGTCTATTAAAAAAAAAAAAAAACCACAATGCATCCAACTAAACAGTTGCCTCAAATACTAAAGCTGATCAATATTAATAATCTTCATTAGAATAATTTTAGATTGACAGAAAAATCACAAAGATGGTACAGAGATTTCCCATATACCCCGCACCCAGTTTCCCCTATTAACATCTTACATTAATATGGTATATTTGTTACAATTCATGAATCAATGTTGATCCATTATTATTAGCTAAAGTCCATAGCTTTTTCAGATTTCCTTAGTTTTTACCTAATTTCTCAGACTTTGTCTTTAGGACATTGAGTGTTTTGAGGAGCACTAGCCAAGTATTTGTAGAATCCCTCTGTGGGGATAGACTTGATGTTTTTCTTATGATTAGACTGGGTTTTACAGATTTGGGGAGGAATACCACAGACATAAAGTGCCATTCTCATCACATCAGACCACGGGTACATACTGTCAACATGACTTACCACTGCAGTGTTTGTGTCAGGTTTCTTCACGGAAGGAACTCTTCTTGCCCCACCTTTTCCATATTATCCTACACTTAAGGAGTGAAGATTATGCTCCACTTCCCTTGGGAGTGGAGTTTATACAAAATTATTTGGAATTCTGCCCTGAGTGACTTGTCTCTTCTTCCCATTTATTTTTCCAAAGTATTTATTCGTATCAGCATGGGCATGTGCATGTTTATTTTACATTTTGGGTTATAAGCAAGATTACTTTATTTTGTTGCTCAAACTATTCCAGCTTTGGCCATCCAGCTCTTGCAGCTGGCTCCTGCATCACTTTGATATACTCATATCATTCTGGAGTTTTTGATTTTGATCATTTCCATACTTTCTTGTGCTACCAACTGTTCCAGCCTCATCATATACATTTCTTGCCCTAATCCTAGAGATAGCCATTTCTCCAAAGAGCCCAGGGTTCCTTTTAGTGAGAATATGAAACCAACATCAGGGCGCTAGGTTGCACACACATTTTTTTAAGGCCCTCAGTCCCAGGACTTATCCCATGACTAGGGAGAGATGCTGCCCTCTGACTACATATCAGAATCTCCTGTGAGACTCGTTGGGGTTTTTTTTGTTTTTTGTTTTTTAACTCTGAGAATCTATCTTCAAAGGTTCCCCATGTGGGGTGCCTGGGTGGCTCAGTCGCTAAGCCTTCGGCTCAGGTCATGATCCCGGGGTCCTGGGATCAAGCCCCATGTCGGGCTCTCTGCTCACTGGGAAGCCTGCTTCTCCCTCTCCCACTCCCTCTGCTTGTTTCCTCTCTCGCTGTCTCTCTCTCTGTCAAAATAAATAAATAAACTCTTAAAAAAAAAAAAGGCTCCGCATGTGATTCTGCATCATAGCCAAAAGAAAGAATCACTCCTCTAAGATAACTGTGGCCATAGGCAGAGGTGCCAGACTCTTATAATCAGAATGACCACATTAGCACATCTGTGGGTTCAGGGAGCCCTTTACCCAGCAAGAAGGAATACGAATCTTCTGTTTCTGTCTTGGTCAGATGCAGCTCTCTAAGCTTGGACAAATGTCTAAGAGCAAAGGAGTCCTCACCAGCCTCCCTGGAATTCCAGGTTTGATAATACTTTCCAGGAACCCATTGAAATGCTTTCTCTTGGTGTTCAGTTTCCAGTTAAACACTGGGAACAGTTCGTGCAAGCCTATGGGAAAGGACAAAAACAAACACGAATAAAAGATTTATTAAAGGAAAACTAATCAGAAATTGAGTTGCCGGGGCACCTGGGTGGCTCAGTCAGTCAAGTGTCTGACTCTTGATTTCAGCTCAGGTCATGATCTCAGGGTTGTGAGATCGAGCCCCATGTTGGGCTCCGCACTGGGCATGGAGCCTGCTTAAGATTCTCTCCCTCCCTCTCCCTCTGCCCTGCTCCCTCCCGTTAAAAAAAAAAGAAAAGAAATCAAGTTGCAGATTGAAAACATGTCCATAAAGATGTGCTGAATAAATAAATGTGCTAAATAAAAATAAATGTGAATAGTGGGGTAATTTTTAAAATTTACATGTAACTGAAGGTAAAGTAATGTGATACCTGGGATTTGCTTCAAAATAATCTGATGGTGGCAAAAAAATAATAATTTGACGGTGGGGGAGAGGGAGTAGATATAAGTGACAGGGGTTTATTATACTCTCTATTTTTGAATATGTTTGAAATATTCCATAATAAGACATGTTTAAAAATCTGTAAGTAAAAATCTTAGATATGATGTATTTAGTGAATTTGTCACCACATATCCTTGACCACCTTGCTAAAGTCAGCACCTCTGTGTCCTCAGAAATATACTTAATATCCCTTTAGATTCAAATATCATTTGAACAGCAAAATTACCACTCAGTAAAAAAACATTCCACGAGCATTAGAACGATCCATTCTTTGAATAAATGATCTATAGAGCATACTGTGTGCACTGGGCTGGGCCCTGGAGACCCACAGTGAACATGGCATGCTCCTCGCTCACACGAAGTTGACAGTCTCTACTAAGAGACACTGAGTCATTAGGCAGTTGTGTTGAGGTGTTGGAGGATCCACGGTCTAGGGGGTGGACCTGGAGCTCCAAGAAGGGGCATCACCCATAGGAGTCATGGACATTGTAGGGGAAAAAGCAGTCGCACAATTTCCTGCAACTGTCAGAGAGCTCTATGTTGAACTCTAAAGTGCTGATTTACATACTTCAGTTTTAGAATATACTTGGTTTTAACATGCTTATTTGATTGCGACCATGTGTCCAACACTGGTCAGCTCTTCAGACTTCCTTTTCCTTATTGAATTAATTGTTATGCAGGAGGAAGCTTCATGAATATGTCATTTAAAAATATAGTCCTAGTATTAATTTTTAGAGCACTGTCTCTGACCAACTGAGAGAAAGTGTTGGGGTTGTAGGGAAATGGCACTAATACGTGTTAGTACTGTGTCAGCAATTTACATATCTCGTCATTTCGTTCTCAGGTCAGTGCTCTGAGGGAATACTGTCCCCTCCGTTTAACAACGGGGAAGCCTAGGTTCAGAGGAGGCAATGAACTTGACCCAAGAGATAAGGCCAAAACTGGAACCCAAATACATCTGACTCCAAAATCTACGCTTCCATCATCCATCACCTTTCTTCTGTACCTATAGTCTTCAAACAATTTTTGCAGTGTACCCCCTAAAAGACATTGTGAAGAAATTATGTCCCAAGAAGGTTCCCCCCAAACTGTGATTTTGCATTCTCCCTATATGTGCCATCCTGAAAGAGTTTACACTTGGAGCAGTAGGCCAGAGTTAGATTAGGGTGCGGGAAAGATAGGCCTTTCTTTGGTAAAATGGCTGAGGGACTGTGGGAGGGGGTGTGGAGAGAGACCACAGTGGAGCTCCCTCCTCTGCACAATGCGAGGCCGGTCACGAGGCCCAGGGGGGCCTGTGGGAGCTGACAATGTGCCTTACTCAGGCTGAGTAGGCAGGCCCCCCTTTGCTGCTCCATCACCCCCACCTCCACTCAGACGATAATGCCCACAGTTTCACATTGAGGTGGTCTTTCTTCTCCAACACAGATTAATTACATACCTCTCTCTGATTTAAATAGGAAAACACTAAAATCCAAATTACAAGATTTTAAATACAATAGTAAGATCCAGAATCACAGAACTTAAGCCTAATCCAACATTTACACCCTTAGAAAAAGGAAAGCACAGCTTTCAGAGAGATAAACATTCAGTTAAAACAGCAATAAAATTCCACATCCTAAAGAAAGAGAAGTGACCAAACATACCCTCCTTGACTGAGAATAAGAAATAAAAGCTCTAACTTCCGAATTACAAATCAGAAGAGTAGACTGATACCACTCTTAAGACTTAAGGGAAAGCAGTGACTATAAAATCAAAAAAAGAGTCACATATATCCACAGAGTGACCCAGGACTTAGATTTTTTTTTTTAAACCCTTAAATTGCCTCCTATCCAGCTTTCTTTCTGACATCTCTACATATCACTAATCTGCTCTTGCTGCTACAGAGACCATCCTCCTGCACACATTTGTGTGAAGATGTCGTTCCTGAATCTTGAAATGCTTCCAGATCACAAGTACATAAATATTGCATCTTAAAAACACTCAGCATGCATTTTAACATGGAACGTACAAAATATACCAACTATCGGGGTGCCTGAGTGGCTCAGTAGGTTAAGCGGGTGCCTTCGGCTCAGGTCATGATCCCAGGGTCCTGGGATCGAGTCCCGCATCAGGCTCCTTGCTCAGCAGGGAGTCTGCTCCTCGCCTGCCTGCCGTTCCCCCTGCTTATGCTTGCTCTCTGGCTCTCTCTATGCCAAATAAATAAAAACAATCTTTAAATATATACATATATATACCAACTATCATAAATCAGTTCCATCCTGTCTGATCCATTTGGCTTTGTTAATTATTTCATGTGACATACAAATCATCCCCACAAGTTTTCCAATATGGAAAACTGCACTTCAAGACTTCATGACCCCTATACCATTTTGGGCTGTATTTAGGTGTAGGTATACAATAAGAAGATTATACTTAACACTGAATTTGGTGTGTTCCATATAGTAGGCATTCCATAAATAGTTATTGTGTGGTTCAGCTCTCCTAGCATATCATGTACATTCACTAAGAACACCGACAAAGTTTTTTAAATAAACTGATTAGTTAAGAAAATTTAAAATACTTGCATCATCTGAAATAGAGAAAGATAGATTCTTTATGATCTCACTTATATGTTAAATCTAAAAAAACCACACATGTAGATACAGAGTTGTGGTTGCCAGAGGCAGGGGGTGAAGGTGGTCAAAAGGTAAAAACTTCCAGTTAGAAGATAAATAAGTTCTGGGGATGTAATGTACAGCATGGTGACTAAAGATAACAGTACTATATCATATATTGGAAAGGTGCTAAGAGAGTGGCAGATCCTAAAAGTTCTCATCACAAGAAAAAAAGGTTTAACCACACGAGATGATGGATGTTAACTAAACGTTGTGGTTATCACTTCGCAATCTATATGCCTGCCAACGCATCATGTTGTGCACCTGAAACTAATACAATATTCCATGTCAATTATATCTCAGTAAAACTGGGGGGGAATACTTGCAAAGATAGAGGAGCAAAATGAAAGTCTGAATTCACTACTTTATATGTAAGCTTTATCTGTGAAGTTGAAGGAATTGACCTCTGTTTAAAGTATTTCTGTGGCATGGGCATCGGCCTGCCCAGGTCCCCAACATTCACTTGCCCCTGGGAAGGCATCCAAGGGAGGTGTTCTTCCTGTTGAGCGGGGAAGTCATTTGCAGCTCAGCGGTTACTCTTCTAAAAGGGTCCTGTGTTTTTTGAAGCAGTAGGGTTTGGAGAAGCAGATTGAGCATAACTTGCCAGTTTTTCTTTAGGTAGAGTACTTGATCGCTCCCTCCCTGCCTCCAGGAAATAACGATTGCACTCAGGACCTTGAACTTATCAACACCAAACTCTTTTACCAGTTGAGTTAACATACTCTGACACCATGTCCAATTTGAACCCATTTCAAGAACATTTCCTACATATGTCTATTGAGAATGATCCCTGGCCTCATAGAAAAATCCATAACAAGTGAGTTTCAGGGGCGCCTGGGTGGCTCAGTTGGTTAAGCAACTGCCTTCAGCTCAGGTCATGATCCTGGAGTCCCGGGATCGAGTCCCGCATCGGGCTCCCTGCTCAGCGGGGAGTCTGCCTCTCCCTCTGACTCTCTCCCTCTCATGCTCTCTATCACTATCTCTCTCAATAAATAAATAAAAATCTTAAAAAAAAAAAAAAAACAAGTGAGTTTCATTTTAAAAACCAATTTTGTTAGGTTAACTTACAGAAAAAGAAGGCCACCCAAAGAACTCAGTCCAAGCCCCATTGCTTTCATCCATCTGGCCAAATTTCAGAAAGGCCCAGCTTGTACTGAAGAACATAGAGGCTCCTCCCAGCACCCTTGTGAATTGGTCTGTGTCATTTTATGTTTCCTGGCAATCCACACAACCCTGTCCCTGAGGACCTCAGCTTGTTGGGGCCTGGACTTTGGTCTTTGCCTTGGCACTTTCTGCACTTCATCACGCTTCTTGCACACAGTTTCCAATAGCTAATAGTCGTCGAACCTTATAAAGGTTTGTTTAAAGGAGAGAAAGCAACCGCTTTATTACAAAGTATAGAATTACTTCTTGCCCTAGAAGATGCTGAGATGCATGGTTTTTCTCAGCACAACTTAAGCGGTCCACTAAGGGCTATGTGTTCTGTGCCCTCGTTCCCTTTGATTTGTCCCTGGAGGATAAAGGCAGAGAGGGCTTTGCCCAAAGCTGTCGCTTAACTTAGGTGCCTAGAAAATCACCAAACCCCAGATTTGCTAGCAGCCTTAACAAAGGCTCTTCCCTTTTTCGAGGAGCCAGTTACAGTTGGTCATTTCTTGAAAGAGAGTTTCATGTTTAGGCAGGAATGTTTTGGCAGGGCTTGGGGAGTAGAACAAAACTCCAGAGGCGAACGAGAGAGAAGCACTGCCCAGAAGCTGGTCTTTCCTTGTGGCTTCCTATTTGCTCAGCCTTAGTTTTTGTCAGTCCTTGCACAAACAGACTGAATACCTGGATTATTCCCTCATCTGGACGCAAATACACATACATTACATACCCTTTTCTCACTAAGCAGCCTGACACATTCCTTTGTTGGTAAATGGTTCCAAAACAAACAGTGTCAACTCACCTCCTGAGCAGGGTTGTGGGCGGCGCTTGGCGGGCGGGTTACATCCTGTTCAACAATAGACACAGCAGCCTTGGCGAGGCCCAGGCCGGGCTCCACGGAGGGACACTTCCCTAATGATATTTCCTTTCTGTGGCTTTTCTTGGGGAAGCAGCCACTCAGTGCGTATTGTGCTGAGGTGTGGGATTCCTGAACCGGCGAGAGAAAGTTCAGACGCCTCTTCCTCGGTACCTTTGCTCAGGAACCATTCATTTCCATCCGCTTAGCGCTTGTTCCTCTCTCTGCTATTGAAGAGGGGCAGAGTGAGGAACTTCCTCCATGTCCCCTAACACTGATGAGAAAGGATGAGATCTCTGCCTGTGTTCTAGGGTCATAAATTAACAGCAATGGAAAGGCCTGTGGAGAACATTCGGACACGGGGTGGGGGTGGGGGGGTAGAAAAACTCAAGCCCAGCAAGCTCACAGGTTTTGTGAGTGCAGAAGCCCGAGTGGTGACTTACCAAGAGGCAATTCTACTCTTAGGCTGCATGACCGCCTGCTCTTAAATGTATTTATTGTGTCAGTGAAGGTTTTCCTTGATTAAAAAAAAAAAAAAAAAAACCCTCAAACACAATGCTAGTTTTTTTGGCTTTTAAACTTTGGTCAAAGAGTAACTTGGTAAATAACATTTCACCTTGGCCTGGTGGCTCCTATATTCACATGTCAAAATGTTCCAGAAAGTCTGCTAACACAGACGAGACTTCTGTGAAACCCTCAGGGCTGACCTGACCCTTTATGCCATTAAGCCACTTTATAAATACAGTGCATTTATAAAGGCAGTCCTCGCCCGTGAGACTGCTGCCATTGTTTTCTGAAGCCACTTGGTCACTTGAATAGATGGCTAGCATCTCCACCTGGACTCATTTCTTACCAAGCCTCTTGTTTGGTGTCTGGTTAATACTGTGTAATTATCTTATCGCTACGCATTTCGGACAGCCTACTTTTTTGTTGATTAGAGGGGGTAATGTTCATCATTGTTTAACTCGTGTTGTAATTTTCTAACTATATAAAACTGGTGTGCATTATAGAAAATGTGAAAAGTACACCAAAAGTACAAGAAGAAAATTCTCCATACATATGTATGCATGTTTACTTTTTAATAAAATTGACAATATATTGAATACATGGTTTTATATCCAGCTTTTTTATCACATCATATCAGAATAAGTTGATAGATAAGCTTTAATTGGCAGCTACTTTAACAGGAAAAAAATTTTATTGGTTCTAAAGTCTTTAAGATCCATTTTAAAAATAGAGGCAGACTGGCCCACTGATTTGCAGTGTGACCTTTCACAAGCCACCCCTCACCTCTGGATTTGCCTAGCTGATATATGACACTGTTTTAAGCTCTTACAGACAAAGAAGTTAGAACTTTACTTCATTCAGCTCCTTTGCTTAGCATTTTGTATTAGCCTGTTTGCTAGTTTGTCATGATGTTTTCAGCAAGGCTGACTATTTTTGATACAATTTACCTATAGGGATTAAGAAATAAATGCAAATTGTGATTCAGTCTACCATTTTGAAAAAATGTCAGCTCCATGAGGAAATGGACTTTTTTCTGTTTTGTTCACTGCTCAATTATCTGCATTTAGAACAGCGCATAGTAAATGCTCAATAAATAATTCATGAAGCGTTTGCTTTATTTTTAGTTTTTCAAATATGTGCTTTTCCACATACTTTCTTTTATTTTAAATAACTTTTCAACTAATTTCAAGGAAACTGTCTACTTAAATGTAGACATTACCAAGATACATAACTTTATTGAGTAATAGCTAGCATTCTACCATATATTAGGAATAGATGTATTTTTCTGGCCCAGTGAAAACTTTAATGTCAAAAACTTGAGTCTTGCTAAGCTACTCAGATAATTTAATTTTCAAAACAACTTTTTGGTCACTTTGTAGTGTGTGTTTTTTCCTTCCCCATGCGACTGTAAATAAGTAACCTGAATACACAATAGGGAAGAGAGGAGTGTTTACCTTTCCATACAAAAAATGTTGACTCTTCAGCCTGAGCAGTATGTTCTGAAATGAACTGTATTATGCTTTAGAATTACGAAAGGTACAATAGTAACTTGGTTTTGTCAGTATATGTTTTTGATATTGTGAGACTTTTTTCACCTAACTAATTATGGGAGGACAGATAGCAAGATCTTTTTAAACTTGTCTTTTAAAAATCCTTTTTTTGTTTGTTTGTCTTCATTTCGGCATCTAAAGTATATTATCATGTTTTTATTAAACTTCTTCAGTATTGTAAATATTAAACCACTCCATGGTACATCCGGAAGCATCAGCATATGCTATCCATAGCTATCATTAATAATCATCTTCCAATTCCTAATGCTTTCAAAGCACTTAAAATAGAGAAAAGGCAGTCTATAGATGTTCATTCTCTACCCCAGTCACTGCTTGAACTCAATTATGTCTGCATAGCATAGAGCTTGTGTAGAGTCAGAGAGGAGCTTAGCAGTCATCAGCCCATCACTCCCACCCCCTGACATACACCCCCTCACTCCCCCCTCCCCAGGGAAGCAGGCATCCCCACTCAACACCACAGCGGTAGCTCCTGGGAGATGCGGGCTGTTGAATCCCAGTACTGTCCGCTTTCTGCCTCTCCTTGTCCTCACAACACTAGCCTCAAATTTGAGGGAATGCACAAACTAACCTTAGGAGGGCAAAAGACTATACCACATACCCTTAACTAGTCTCACTTCTGGTGATGGTTGGTGGTAGGATGGTGGGGAGAGGTTCTCAACAAAAATAATGGGAAGAATTTTGTAAACTTTTGATGAGAAAGCAGGAAAAGATAGCGTTTAACAAGCAGTAATTCATGTGAAAAACAGAACTGTGGGAATCTCCTTTTATAAAACCAATAATAGACTGACTTGCAAGTCACCAGCCAATGACTGATTCAAAGACAACATTGGAAGCCACTAACTTGAGCTGACTTAAATTGAAAAATCTAGTTTGGCCTTGAGAGGTGGGAAGCTGAAGTATATTAAAGCCCTTCTTTAAGAGGAGTTAACACTTTTTTCTAGAAAGAATCCTTGATGGTGGAGAGAAAGGAAATTTAAATTAAAAGACTTAGCTGGAAAGCAGCTCACATCAATGATTTGAAAGAAAATTTTCAGAATTGAGAATGAAAAGAGATAGGCAAATTTTCCTTGGCAGTGGGGAAGATGTGGGGGCAGGGTGGAAGGGGGAGGGGGATAGTGAGGCCTGAGGTAACCTCAGGGGGAACATGGTTTTCATACAATGCTTGAAAGAGGCACCAGCCAAGAAGAGTCTTAGGGACAGAAATGAATGTCAAAGCAGCAAGTAAGAAAGATGACTTTTCCTTCCTTCAGCTTCCCTGACAATGTAGTTAAGGTCTCCTGTTTTAAAAGAGAGAGACCTAATCAGGGGAACCTTAGTATTTAGAAAGTACCTAAGAGCATTACTTAACCCTTCTCCCCACCTCACCTAACCCTACCCACAAGGTTCATACTTCAGTTTTTCTCCCTGAGGGGTCTGGAGAGCTTACCCAGGCCACCGTTCAGAGAAATGAAGGAGAAAAGCCTTAGTTACTAGTTAGCATAGCACTTTGCTAACCAGACCTAAGCTAAAGGCTCCCGTTGGCTTTCCCCAGTGAGCGAGTACATTACTGCCTTTGAGAATTTCCTTTACTGATAGACTAGCATCTAGCCTTCTCTACCCTGTTCCTGTCTTAGGAACATCCATGTTCAAGGACAGAACATTTTCAGTGACTGCGAGATGTCTTACATGTCTGTTTATTGCTTGTGTACATAGATAGCATAACTAGTTTCCTTAGTATGATTATCAGTTCTATCCAATTTTTACTCATATGCAGAGTAAAAATGTTCTAAATCATGTTCGCACTGAATGAAAGGGACTGTTAAACATGCATTGTTCGTCACATCTTCCTTTGTTCAGTGATAATGTATACCATGTTTTAAGTATTACTTTAAGTAATACATCTCAGTTCCTGCAAAGTAGGATAATTTTAATTACTAAGAGTGTATACATTATTAAATTCATTGTATCATGTTTCCTAATTTTATAAACATGTAAACAGGCTATTAGTTTACCTTACCAAATTTATACAATACCTTTATCACTACATAAAGATAAAAAAAATCAAAAAGTCAAATATCTAAAGCTAGGATTAGTACTTGACCACCTGAGATGTTTACACAGGTGCTTTTCATTTTAGATAAACCTTATAAATTACACTATAAATTTTTTAAATTAGTTGATTATATACATTTCAAAAAATTTTTTTATTTAACATTCAGATGGGTGGCAGTAAACTTTCCTCATTATTCAATGTAGAATTTGACCTCTCAAGTTGTTTACATGAAGGGAGACTGTTTTCATTAGATATAAAAATGTATTATATACTACGCAGTACAGTGCTGGCATGGGAACAGACAGATCAACGGAACATGATTTCAGAAATAACGCAAATAGACCCAAGTAATATGGGAATTTAGTACATGATAAAGGTGCACAGCAAATTAGCAAAACAAAAGATGGAACATTCCTTAAAAGAAACTGGGAACTAGACAGCCATTTGGAGACAGAAAAATAATGCCGGATTTAACATACTCTTTATATCAGGATCAATTCCAGATGGATCAAATATTTTGATATAAAAATAAAACCCATAAAGTGCTAGAAGAAAAGATGGATGAATATTTTTATAATCTTAAGTGGGGAAGGTCTTTCTAAGCTTGACACAAACCCAGAAGCCATGGAAGCAAAATGCTTTTAAATATATTTTTAAAAAGTTAAATGCTTAAAGATCTGTAAAGACAAATGTAAACAGGAAACTTGGAAAGGCATTTTTAACACATTTAACAAAGTATTAATTAATTTTCTGAATATAAAAAATCTTCAAAACTCAGCAAGTAAAAGTCATTAGACAATGGGCAAAGGACATGAACTGATTTACTGAAAAAATATGCAAATGGCCAATATCTGAATAGCTTAATATCACATCTAATTCAAGAAAGTAAAATGAGGTTCTTACCTATCAGCTATGAGAAAATGTTAAAAGATATGAAATGCAAATCCCAATATTAAAACATTAATTAATACCACTTTTCATTTTCATTTTGCAAAGTCCATATTTTTGTTCTAAATATTTACAACAGTGCTGTCTAATATTGTTAGCCCTGCTGTCTTTGGAGACAATTGGCCCAGAGCGGCAGTTTTCAAACTTCCATATTCATCAAAATTCTCTGGAGGGCTTGTTCAAACACAGGTTGCCAGATCCCACCCTAGAATTTATGATGCAGTAAGTCTGGAGTGGCACCCAATAATTTTCATTTCTAACAAATTCTCTGGTGATGCTGGTCTGGCTGGTCCAGGGACCACACTTTGAAAACCACTGGCCCAGAACACATTGAGTATTAGAAAATTATGTGATATCATCTCGTTAAGAGAATTGTATTGGTGCGAGGAGACAAATTAGGGGAGCAATCTAAAGTAATGAGAGAACACTTTGGGCCTTTCATGTGACTGTCTTTCTCCTTCTAAATTTATATCACTAACTCATTCCTAAGCAATCAGTCATGTTCATAAATTTAGATATGATTTACCTTCTGAATTTTCTGCATTGTACCCATCCCCGAAAATGTCTTTATCTCCTCTCACCAATACAATTCTCTTAATGAGATGATAGAGTATTAATGAGAAGTTGTCACCATCCACAAATTAGCAAGGAGCATTTATTAAGCATTGGCACGAAAGATAATGTGATTTACTGCTCCCAATGGGATAGCAAAATTAACAAATGAATTAATTAACCTTTGTTTACATTCTCTTTCAAAGCCAAGGTTTTAAGTAAAGCTTTTGTCAAAGCTATTAACTGAGCTTGGTTTACAAACTAAAAGTGCAAGACTTGTGAAAGCCAAAGGCTTTGTGGTCTGCAATCAGGGAAAAACTCTTCCTTAATTAACTCTGGGGATGAAAAGGTAAATAAAAAGATCACTGCAGGGCATACCAATTGTTCTTCCCATGATTTGAGTCTTAGCAAGTATTTGAGAGGGTGCTGAATAACCGAAAGGACCACGGGGCTAGTAACAGGGGAAAGAGAGCCAGATTTCAAGTCCGAAGACTGGAATCAAGGCCAGAGTCGATCACACACTTACCAGTTTGGGGACCTGAGAAGCCACCAGTTACTTTATTTTATTACCTTATTTTAGTTTATCCATTTACTGACTGCCCGACTTATTAAAGATGGGAAAACAAATAGTACCTAGCAAAGAGAGGTATTGTAAGGATAATTTCTGTAAAAACAGGGGCAAAAGGCATACAGATGTCACCTAATTTAAATGTCCAACACTGATCTGGGCTGTACTTGCATTTACCGTTCAGAACCACTGGAATAGCTTTACACACTAGCACATACACACCTACATCTGCCAGACATTTGGCCAAAGGAGCTAGAGCTTTTCCAGTCTCGTACAATTCCAGTCAAACCGTATGGATACCTTTTTGCCCCCCACCTCCTTACCCCCAGCCAAAAAAAGAAAAAAAAAACAAAACCCACAATGAATAATCCCAAACGTAGTCCATTTCTCACTCTGCAAGGAGCCACAACAGTTCCGTAATCCAGCATTCCCAGACCCTTTGCTCTCTCCCTCCCCATTCCACTTGCTTCCCCTGGGGCTGAAGAGAGGGACATCTGGAGTGTGTGGATTCTAGTAATCCTGGCTCAAGCCTTCACTGGCAGAGGCTGTGAAACTTGGACTATCCCCAGCCATCAGCACGTTACTGAAATTGTGTGTAACCTCTCGTCATTTTAACCCTGTGCCCCCGCAAAAGGAAGCATCTGTTCAACTATATCATATTTAACTCGTTTTCCCTTAGCGTGTTTAGTGCCATGTTCTGTGTGTTCTTCTAAAGAGCACACATACCTGTGTACCTGCAGTAAGTACCTACGTAGCACAGATGTACATACACATACGCCTTATGTGATCTCCCACTGAAGCAAACTCTAAGTTACTGGCTTATATTCACTCACTCACACAATAACAGGAGAAAACACCAACCCAGAACATTCAAATAACCAGGCTCCAATAACTACCTCCCTTAGCTAAGAGATTTCAATAATCATCTTGGTTTCTTGGAAAAACCAGTAATAGCTGGTGGCTCTGTGGGGCGCCTTATATAGTAGCCATCCGACCAACCGCACTCGCATGCCTGATCGCGTGCCCTGATTTCTGCACCCCGCCCTAGTCGCTGTGGGCTCGGCAGAGTGGAAATCAGCCAAAGCTCTGCCCTGCTCTGCAGGCCTGTCCTTCCACTTGTCAGAGATCCAGCCAAACTCAAGGCTGACTTTCAATCTAATGAAATATCTGAGGTCATTGCCTGAGCCAAAAATAAAAATGCAGCAGGAGAAGAATCCAGCATGAGCAGAGCAGAAGCATTTCAGTGACCTCAACTTGGGGCAGGGGCCTTTAGCAGCTTCCTGTGACCCGCCTCTGCGCAGCTAGAATCTGGAAGACACAGACAAAGCCATCAAGCCTGTCTCTAATTGGTCTCACATCATCAGCATTCCAGAACAGGAAACTGTCCACAGCCAGGAATTCTTGCCGCTTTGCCATATTTGAGAAGCAACCCTTGTCCCCTGCACATAGGTAGTTCTGTCCGTTTGCAGCAGGTGTGTTTTCTTGGTTTTGAGAGCTGGAAGAAGACCATCGTGTCTGTGGCTATTAGATTTCTAGGGTACGTACCTCTCTGTCACTTGCCATAGGTCAGTAAGCTAATGTTTATAGGTCAAAGACTGTTCATAAAATGTACAGTCTCATGTGATGGTGCCTTTACTAAGAGAATGAGATCTGCGCTGCCCCCACCCCCACACAGTGGTGGGGCTATGTCCCCGCCCCGAGCCCTAGGAAGGGGACCGGTTTGCCAGGGCACACGTGGACAGTTCATGGCACTGCCCCCTAGAGCTTCCGAAGAAACAGACCTAGAGTTCCCTCGTCCTCATCCCACGTCGTATGGTGTACGCGGTGCTGATATGCATACGGGTCATTCCAGTGCATCTGTCCCAGTGGTTAAAACACAATTTCTTCCACATAGGACGATCCATGACTGTCACCTCTAGCCAGCCCCCATACCACCCCCAAAATAAAAACCCCACAACACTGAACCATTCTGGGTTTTTTCTTGGGGAGAGAGGATGCTGATGAGGGTTGGGAAAATCCTTAGAAAGGAATCCTTAATGTTTAATTGAGATGTTCTGAGAAAGAGGCAGAGTCAGCTCCTTTTGGCCAAATTCCTGATAACCAGAGCTGTATGTACTAGTCTGTAAGCTATTTCATGGTTTGATTAATCAGTGCAAATAAATAAAATTTAAAGTAGTGCTCTTCACTTTAAGGATCCTCCCATTCAGTCCCAGCTTGTCAGTTTGAGACTTTCCAAGGAGTGGCCAGCAAGGCTGTATTCCCACTCATCCATCCACAGACTTTGGGGCAAGAAAATGTGGAAAGAGAAGGGTAAAACCCAGAGTAGTCTTCCCCTGCCGTCCCCCTCCCTCTTGCACAAAATCTGCAAGTTGGAAGGAACCTTAGATAATCCAACCTTCCCTTTTACTTCTGTGGAGAACAAGAGGTTCAGGGATGAAGTAACTTACCCAAGGGCCCAGGGACAATGGGGCCAACCTGAGCCAAGAACTCAGGGCTCTTCACTTCACTGGAGCCCTCCTCTCTGCAGTAAGTGGCCTTGTTAATATTTTCTGGTCTCCTTTTCACTGGAGATGTTGCTGAAACCTAACTGCTTCCCAGTTACATAAAAGCAATTTGTTTTGTGGGGCAAGTACAAGTTTTTGGTTTAGATTTGCTAGATGGCCTACATAGGACATGAAGAAGTAAAGAACACCACAGAGAAACAGCCCAGATGTTCTTGGCCATAGGGCAAATACATGCAACTGAGGGTCAACCACCAAGATGGCTTTTGAGGAAGACTAAAAAATCAGAGTGAGTTGATAGAAAGTTAAGGGTTACTAAGCAATGCACAGAATTGTGTCATGGGTATTGACTTCTTATATGATGTTTTAAATTACTTTTCAAAACCACGGGATGGTTAATGCCTGTGAGTTTCAGCTATTTTAACTGAATGATGTATTAAAAATGTATATATTTGTGAAAATGAAATGAATAAGAGCACTATGTTGGACCCTCTTGGTTGGTATAAGCCTGCAGTTGACGCTTGGAAATTCCACCGGGGAGGGCACTGTTTAAAGTACCCCCTGGGTACTCCCTCTATGATGCCTTCTCCAGATAGATTAGGTCAGTGTTTCTCAACTGGGATGATCTCCCTGGCCCTCCCAGGGGACATTTGGACTTTTGGCAGTGTCTAGAAACACCATTGATTGTCACAACTGGGGGGAAGGGATTGTGACCAGCATCCTGTGGGTAGAGGCCGGGGATGCTGCTGAACATCTTGCAGTGCACAGGGCAGCCCCCCACAACAGAGAACTAACTGGCCCCAAACGCCAACAGTGCTGAGGTTGAGATCCCTGGATTCAGTGAAGCAATGGACGTTTTCAGGAAAAACCCATAGGATGGCTTCGGTCAATAGCAAATGTCTCCCTGTAGTTGCATTCTCTGGGACACTGGAAAGGAGGACATAGGTCTTTGTTCTCTGTGGTGTACAGCAACAACCGGAAGGCAACGAAACTGCTGATTGCTGGGAGCGGGGAACTCAGAAATGAAGATGAAACTGGCTGGCTTTCATTTGATTTAGCACTCGGGAACACTGAAGGGCATTTCTCTTTCATTATCTGCTGCAATTTTCTACATGGATGATTGCATTGGTAGATTAACCTTATATATAAGATATGTTCCTGAAAAGTTGCTTGTAAAATCATATTTTAAATACAGTCAGAAAATTCAGTAAACCCTAAGGGGCCAGCGAACTCTTTTAAAGTGGAAGGGCCTTTTAAATAATATTCTCAAAGAGGAGCATGCCTACATATTGCATTTTTTAATGCAAATACTTTATTCTTCCTGCACATTTTTCTTACGAAGCTCCATAACTTTTACGTAAGAAACAGTTTCTCTTCCTCCTTCCTTTTCCTGACCTTATTCTTTTCATTTAAAAAAAAAAAAAAATCAGGGGGAAAGTTAACAATAGACTGTCTGAATTTGGGAAGGTCATTGATCAGTCTGTCCGTTATACAGTTCAAACGATGACTGCTGGCTTACAAATGGTTAGAAAATAGGACTTGGTTACATTCTGAAATCATTAATTTTTTATCTCAGACTTTTTTTCAGTTACTGACCTTTGGCTAGAAAGAGCAGGTGTACTCGGCCCCTCCGTCACCTCGGGAATGCTTGTTGCACCAGAAATCCCCAGTAAGACTCAACCTCTTCACCGGAGCAGGGTGTGGGGGTGCTGGTATCAGCAGAGATAAGGGAGTGGTACTGAAGGAACCCCATGGTTTTCTCCTTATCAATCACTGCCCTAGGGCAACATCCCTAGGTGTATAAATCACTAACTCAGCAGGGCAAAGGGGGCAGGAAGGAGGAAATTTACTTGATAAGGCTACGATTAGTGTCACTTCAGTGACAGGAGGGTAGAGAGGTGTGACCCAGGGAGGACAGAGCCATTGCCACTGGGGAGGAGCTGGCCCAAACGAGAGGCAGGAGGAGACCTGGGTCTGACCTTCAGCCCCCTGGCAGGAGGGAGGGGCCGAGGGCAGGGAGATGCTAGAGAAGATTCTGCCACTGTCGACTCTCCTGACCAGCGTGGCTCCAGCATCAAGAAGGCAGGTACTGGAGTCACCGTGAAAGGTGGTGTCACACCCACCTGCTCATTCCACAGACGGTGCCCCATTTTCGTCCCACAGAACCCCAGGGAGTAGGAAGGAGGTCACTGCGAGCAGCATTTTACAGACGAGGAGACCAGAGCACCAAGAAAGTCAGTGACTTGCCCATAGTCACCAAAGAAAGGGTTGTGATTGGAACAGGAGTCTTCTGACTGGAAGGCCTGCATTCCCGTCCAGGACGGCGCATTCCCCCCACTCGGATGACCAGGCTTGGGTGGGAGCCGTGGCTGGGCTGTCAGCAGTTCCGGGTTCTAGTCACAACCTGTCTAACTCACTGGGTCCTCATGAGACAATCACTAAGCCTTCTTAGAGTCTCAGTCTTCTTATCTATGCCAAGAGGGGGTTGATCAAGATGTCCTCAGGTCACGGTGGTGACGTCGGTGCAGTCAGACTGCAGGAAGCGTCCCTGGAAGACACCAGGAGGCGCTGCTCACCCTGGAAGGCGCAGGCTTAGCTGCATTACTGTGCCAGGTACTCCGCTACGCGCTTTATTTGTGATTCCCGTTGAGCCTCACAAGACCTCTCTGAGGGGCATGTTAAGATAAGGTGACTGAAGCTCAGAGAGGTCAAGTGACTTGCACGATCACTGTCACAGACTGCTCAGGCTGTCCTACAAAATACCACAGACCACGGGGCTCCAACAACAGACACTTATTGTTCACGGTTCTGGAAGCTGGGAGTCCCAGCTCAAGACCCAGCAGGGCATGGTTTCCGGTGAGAGCTCCCTTCGTGGCTTGCAGACGGCCACCTTCTTGCTGTGCTCCTCACATGGCCTTTCCGCTGGGTTCACACAGTGGGGAGAAAGAGAGAGAGCTCTCTGAGGTCTCTTCTTATAAGGGCACGAATCCTATCAGATCAGGGCCCACCCTTATGATCTGATTTAACCTTAATTCCTAAAACCCCTATCTCCAAATGCAGTGTCACTGGGGGTTAGGGCTTCAACATCGGCATTTGGTGGCAGGGTGGGGAGCTGGCCACACAATTCCGCCCATAGCAGTCATGCAGCCAGAGAGTGATTTGAGGGTGGGATTTGAAGTCAGGCCATGTCACCCTATTCCTAGTTTCATAACTACCACTATGATTTACTTGCCCAGAGAGCTGAGCTTGGGCAGAGACCGCTGGCTACAGCGAAGCTTCTGTCTTTTGGTCTCTCAGCTGATCGATACGCCCTTCCTCCCCACCTCACCCCACTCCCCGCGTCTCTCGCTCCCTGGGTACAAAGGTGGGTGGGAGGATCCTCCTATCACCAAACTTTCTGAATCCTGAATGGTGCCAGGGCTAAGTCAGTGGCACGCCAGGGAATGGTGCCCCAAAGACTGACCTATGTGCAGGACTGAAGCCCAGGTTCCTAGAGGAAAACCAACAGAAGCCCAAGCTGAGCCCTGAGGACTGCTTCCTGCAGAGTCATCTTCGAACCCAGCCTAGTGCTGGACCCTCCAGGGACTGCTGCTGGTTGAACTAATTCCCTGGGCTCCTGAGATGAGGGAGTAGTTGCTTGTCACTCCCGAACGGCAGGATGGGCACCGTAATCCGCACTGGCCAGCCACCTCTTGGGGCAGCCATTGTTGCGCTTGTCAGTTCCTCATTATTAAAGACTTTGCCATAAAAACAAGCTATTTGGACTCTTGTACAGGCTTCCACCAAGCCAGACAACAAACTAGTCATCCACCTGGAATGCTTCCTCTCTATAAATTACAGTATCTGAGTGTTTTCTTTAAAAACTTTTCTTTTCCCCACTTTCTCATGCTTTACTGTTCCCACTTGTGTTATAAAGGTGGGCTTACAGTGGTGGAGGTTTTCCCAATTTTTAAAAAACTCCAAAGGACAATAGACCTAAGGATAACATTCAGAAAATGAAAATGTGTCATTTTATCTGTCCAAACTGTTAAATGAGGGCAAGCAGTAACGGGGACCCACTCAGTCCCTGTTTACAGAAGTGGGGAGCAACATTTTCACTGCGGTCACACTGGGGTTGGTGTTCAGAGCACTTGCGGTCGGTGAAACACCTCACTCCCGTTCTCTGTCACTTCACCCCAGGGCCCATGGAGGGGAAACTTCCAGAGCTCTGGCCACTGTCACCATGATCACACCATTGCTAGTTGACTGCTGACCCCTCTCCGCTGTAAGCCATAAGCCTTGCCCCAGCCAGTTCTAATCAGGGAAAAAAAAAAGAAAAAAAATTCAACCTTGAGCATCTTGGAAAAGGGAAGAGCCCATTTCTGAGTCCTCTCTCTTCCCGGTGGCAGGGCTCGCCAGAATAAACGTTGTCCTCTGAGCGGCACAGAGGCCCCTGGGTTTTAGGTGCTTGTGTCCTGCTTCTTCCCACCTTGTTCATCATCTCCGTGGTTGGTTTTTGCAGGTGTGAAAGCTGTGGAGCCGTTTTCCATTCTGAGTGCAAAGAGAAGTCCGTCCCCTGCCCGAGGTGTGTCCGCAGGGAGCTGCAGAAGAAGCAGAAATCTTTCTGGCGGAGGCTGAACATGGACGAGAGCCTGGAGGAGGCTTGCAACATGTTCGAGCTGTCCTATCAGAACACCTGAGTCAGCAGGGGCCTGAGGCCAGGGATTGACCTCTGGCTGATGCAGCAGCCGGCAGCTTCCCAGCTAGCCCGTTCGATCCCTTTGGAAGAAGAGGATGTCTCATCTTCAACTAGACATAGATGTAGATTTACATACATATCCACACTTCCCAATACGTCCTTATGTATGTTCTGTGTAAATCGCTGTCCAAAAGGTCCAGGAAGCCTCTGTGGCTCAAAAAACTACCAACAGAGGCATCAAAAAAAAAAAAACAAAAACACTACCGATAGCTGAATTACACTTAGCCATGAATTTCAGCAGTTCACTCCCAAGCAAAACGTGGTTTACACACAATGCTTTATAGGTCAGACTTTTTTTTTCCCCTTTTTTTTTGGCTCTCAGGGGCCATTTTATTACACAGGAGGAAGCTTTTCCTACAGAACCACAGAACTTCGGGTTATTTTTGTGTTATTTATTTTTAGCAGAGGACGAAGTAACTGAGGCAAGCACTCATCATCGTTTGTTTCAGAACACAGGAACGATGCCTGGATCATCCCAGACCCCCGTGTCCCTGACGCCGTCACCTCAGTTTCTACCACTCAGGTGGGGATCAGCTAAGCCAAGCCGAATGGCTTAGAGATGAGGCGTGTGCGCTTCCTCTGACAGAAAGCATGCACCCCCTACTTTATGAGGAGAGCCCCTCTGGTTTTGAGGTTGATCTCAGGGTTTTTCCTGGAAAAAAGACCTCCGAGACCAATGAGTACGTGTGGGTCCGTTTGCTGGTACGAATCCCAGCGCCCCCTAATGACGTGGCACCCCACCACAGTCGGTCGAAAACCTAGCGCTCTGAAGAGCAGTTTTCCCCAGTTTCGTGGGTAATATTTATGATGTTGTAATGGTGCCGGCCTGAGGAAATTTCCTGCGATTGTGGTTAAATGCATGGGTGTGGAGACTGGTGGAGATGGTGCGTACATGCCATGAGATGGTCTTCAGTTTCTTTCCACAGAATCTTGTGTAGGCATTTGCTACCTTAATTATTTTAAATGCTTTGTTTCTCATTGTTCTTCATTGCACTTTCATTTGGACCTTTAATTTGTCAATTTAACCACTTCCACTTTCACATTTTTAAAATTGTTCACAAAATCAAAGTAACATGGGACTTCAAAACACCCACGCTAGGCTATTAAGAAAATACCAAACTTACAAATATAATGAATTCAGTGTAATAATATTGTTTAAATAAATATATAGACACACACACACACATATAATTGCCACCTTAAAGTGAAACAGAATGTGCTAAAATCATATCGTAGGAATAGGAACTATAATGAATTGCTTCACCACTTGGCCGAGTAGGGGGCCCCCACTGCAGCACCCCCACAGCAGTGGCTGTGGCCAAAATGTCAGGTAGGACGGCGCTGGAAATCATGGCTCCGGTCCTCCCACCAGAACTCCTCCCAGAACAGAAAGATACACTGATATTGAAACAATTTTCAGCAGACTATGTGAGAAGACTGTGTATGTTTCCACTGAGCAGATGCCTCCATGCCTTCCTGGTTTGGCAGTTTCACTGTTAGGATCTAGAGCATCAGTGACTCACAAAGTACAGGATACGTTTAACCCCCTTACCACTTTCCCCCCAACACCTTGCTCCCTCCAGATCCTGACTCTTGATACCTCTGTCCATTTAGAGGCGAGACATTTCAGACACACTTGTGCAGACTGCCAGTTCCTTGGGCCCCGGACCACACGCTTCATTTATTTTCCAATTCTACAGCAGCTGTGACCAAGGGCATAAAAACTTGCTAAAAGGCCAAGGCCCCCTTCACGAGGAGACCTTAAGGAGCCTTTTATTCTTGGAAAAACAGGTTGACTTTTCCCCCACCCCAGTTATAGAGAATGTTGCACACAAAAGATAAAGGGTGGAAAATCTCAAACAAGCACTTGGCACACAGGCAAACAAATTTGATCCTCTCCTCCTTTTTCCTCCCCTTCGTGAAACACAGTATTTATATTTTCCAGCCTCAGAGAAGATAGCAGAACATGATCTTTCACAAGAGAATTATAGACCTGCTTATTATAAAACAGATGTGCTTCGATGGCAAAGTGCCTTTTCCCTCCGCCCCCAGCTCCCTGTCACCGTAGCTTACTTCTGCCTTCGCCGTAATTAATGTATCCGTGATCCCGACTGTCAGCAAGGCCGTCCCCAGCACGCTGCGTTTGGAGTCCTGAAGTGCAGACCCCCCTCCTCCCCATCCAGCACGCTTGCCGGACGTTCAGAACTTCCTGCCCCCCCTCACAGGCACCGAGCGTCCAATCTGCCGAGGGGGTGAGATTCTGGATCCCTGTTCTAAGGCCTTTGTCTTCACGGGTGCCCGCGTAGAGGGTCCTGCTAAATATGGGCCTCCCCTGGGAACTCCTAAGGAGAACCTCCTACCCACGTCGCTTTCTGCGTATTTTCAATAGAGAAAAATAGATATATACATATATATATATATACAGGAGAGGTATTATGGCCATCAGCTGCCCAGAAGTAGGACTACCTCCCGGCCGCTTCCGTTTTCTCTCCTCTTCGTACGCCCCTGACAGCCTGGCCGGTGCCACCTGCCGGCCTGCACAGCCACCACCACCCAAATCTGATAGGACAGAGTGGAGCCGGCTTCGGAATCGGGTCTGTCCTGAAAAATTCAAAATTGCCGTTTTCCAGCCCAGAACGCCTTAGAGCACATGAACGCCCTTACTGTTTTCCACCCAAACAAATGACTTGGTGCACTGTTAGGGAATTGTTCCACTGCTTAGAAACTGTCGAAACAAAAGCAAATCCGTGGATTACCACCTACCTAAGACCAAGCTAATACCTGCTTTCCCTCACATTCCCTCTCTCATCCCATCTGAAATAGCTCACACATAAAACACACGAGAAAATGGCCAACTAATCTCCTAGAGCTGGCGGCCGACTCAGGGGAACCTCTTTTCACTTGAAAGGCCCATTCCCCAGTGGATCACTGGAGGAAATCCCTCCTAACGGTGCCAGAAACTCATGTGTGAGACCGTCCAACCCTGGTAAAATGTTGGCACCTAACCCTGCAGGAGAGAAGCCAGTTCCCAAAATAGACCTCCCTTGTACCACTGAGGGGAGGCCACAAAGTACTTTAAAAGCAGTCAACTGGAATCGCATCGTGTTCTTTCCAGGGCTGATTTCCCCCAAAGTTGAAAGCCTCTTTATGTGAAAACCACGTCAACGCCCGTCATCCCCCTTTGCTTCCCTGCCTTCCAGGGGACCATATTACCCTTCTTTTCCCATCCGTAGGACTAAAGGGTGATACTGTTCGGAGCTTGCACACTTGATTCGCTGAGGGGGTAATCGCTTTTGGATTCTACCAGACTAGGCCTCCACCAAAAAGGGAACCTCAGTGGTGTTGGGGATTTGTGGTTTCCAACCAACTCAGTGGGATCTCAGACTCCCGCAAAGGGACTGTGCCATGACTTCCTTCCGGGGCGGCGAGCACCCTGGCGTTGACCTCACTCCGGCAGCCAAAGGCAGCCTTTGCGAAGCTGGTGAGAGTCCACCTTGCTGAGGTCTGGCCTCCGGTGTGGTCGCTGCGCGTGTACACCCTGGACATTGACGCTGGACGGTCTCTCCCTGTGCCTCCCCGGAAAGGCTTGGCTTCCAACCCTGGGGGTTTGTTCTCTACCTGTTGGCCCAAAGAGGCCATGCGGGAATTACGGAATCGGGGTACGACTAGACGCCACACTGAACACTTCCTGCAAAGGGAGGCATTATCGGAGGAAGCCAAGATACGGTTGCTCCTAATCTAGGGTGAGGCCAGGACTGCCGTTCCTGAGTTTGGGCAGAAGTATTCATCCCCACCGCTCTGCCGCACTCTACTGAAATAACTGCATTAGCAAGTCAGTCTTCAACTCTTGACTCTAAGACTGCCGAGAGTCAATACGGAGGTTGTTTTATTGTTTTTACTTTTCCCAGTAAAGAGCGATGCATACAACTTCCCCCTTATTTCTTGTTTTCTGTCTCCATACTTTCCTTACTCTACCTAATGTCAGAAAATAAAGAATTTGGGGCGAAACACAAAGAAATGAACACTCTCTCCTTGGCATGAACTGAGTCAGTAGAGGTACTGTTTTCCTTCCCTCGGTCCTTGCTATCAGCTGGGCGTTAGCGTGCTGTGTACCTCGGACCGTTCTTCTAACCCCGCGTCCGGTAGAACTCCCTGCTAGAGGGGGGGCCGGTGATGCGTGAATAAGCCCCGCTCAGTTCATTTAAGCGGACGAGTGTTGGTTTCTGTCACGGGGCACAGTTCAGTCCTAGCACCCGGCAATTCCCAATGGTAGACAATTCTAATTTCATTGTCTTCAGACCCTCTGACTTGAAGGGTTTCCTTTGGTGTGTCTTAGTGGGTGCACGCCAAGGTCAAGTCTAAGTCACTGTTAAACTCTAGGTAAAAGTCAGAAGTGTGGAATGCCCTCCTCAGCACAACCGTGGTTGTCAGGGGTTTTATTTTAAATGGGTTCCCGGTGATCGTGTTACGGGGTACTCTCCTCATCAAGTGGCCTCCGAAGTGACAGAAGGCATTGTTCAACTCGAGGAGAGGGAACAACTGCTATTTCGCTTTGGTTCCTCCCTGTGGAAAGAGAAGCCACCTCGTTAGGGGTGGAAGGAAGCCACAGTCGTTGCCCAGGGTAGAAGATTCAAGTGCTTACAGCAATTCTTAGCGCGGTGAAGACTCCCTTCTCGTGGCCGTAACGCCGTAGGCCAGCCTCTTCCCCCTCCCCTTGATCCCAGCGCCCTCCTCCTGAGCGGGGTGGGGGGTCAGGCCTCCTGGCCAGAAAGCCTGCCGGCAACCGTGGGAGCCTGCACTCCTCCTCCATGCTGGGCTTCCCACCTGTCTTTCCCCGTAGGAGTGCCTTACAGTACTGCCTCGTGCTTCTAGTCTCCTCCATGGACCCACCTGAAGCCTGCAGGGCCCTTGGCCTAGACACAGATCACTTTGCTTCTTCCCTGCTGGCCACTCTTGATACAGATGCGCTCGGAACCTGCACATTCCACAAGCATGGCAGACCTTTCACCTTTGTTTAACCTGGTGCCTTAACCTCGCGAGGGAAGGATTCCTTTGGGGAACGCATTGCTAAAGTAGAACGGTAGAAACGTGGGCTTCTTAGCTCCGTGGACACTTATACCAGGAAATACAAAAGACACAACCACATAATGTTTTAACTTTGTTTTATGCTGGGTTTTTTTTTTTAATCACTTTTTATTTGTTTGCTTGCTTGCTTTCGTTAACCAAACTCAGGGGAATGTATGTCATAATGTCACCAAGACCAATGAGTAGAGGAATTAAACCAGTTCTCTATAAAGTCGGTGAACTTAGCCTTTCTTCAGGTCAAAAATTTACACAAACACAGAATTTTCTTTTCTTTTACTGTGTAAAGGTTTTCTTTTTTACTTCGCCCCCTGTTTTCCAAGTAGGAAGTGGGAAGCCTCTTGGACACATTGTGATAAAAATGTTTCTGGGTGGCATGGGCGGTCCACCAAGCTATTAAATTCGGCTTTTGCTGCTGGAGGCCTCGGTTCTGATTTCGGTCACCTACCACAATCTTATTTTGAATAGCCAGAACCCTCCATACAAGATTGGGGGTGGGGGTTGGGGAATCTGTCTTCAAGGAACAGTAAAAGGAGGGAAAACGTTCAGTTTGCAAATGAAGAGCACGAACGTGGTGAGAAGAGTTCTGCTCCACTCGTTCCTCGGTTCCTGGGTCAGATCCGTGTCGTTTTCCCTTAGTTCTGCTCGTGCAGTACAGAATTAGCTACAATTCTAGGTTTGGGCTATTATATCACTCTGTGTTGAGCTATTTGAAATGTGCTAATATACACACACACACATATATATGTTGTTTCTGTTTTCTGGAATTTATTGCCTTTTGTTTTGGCATAACTTATACATATTTTTGTTTGTATCATTTTTAAATATCAGTAACTGTAATAATATAAGATGAAGTTGTGTTGTTGACAAAAGCCCGAGTTTTTATGGTCATCTGTCATATAATTTAAGTGCACCAGTTCCTAATGTATAAAGTTATCTCTCTCTCAATAAACAATACAGAAAGTACTTTCTCTTCTCATAACAACTTCTTTAAAATACTGTTTTCACGGCGGGGGCGGGTGGTGGTGGTGAAAGCCCAAGATGAGCTCTGGATGTTAATTCAAAGTCAAGATTTGAGCTTTATTGAAAGTGAGCTACAAGGACTTTAAAATCTCTCTTAATCTTATAGATTTGGGTTTTTCTAAATTCATCAACTCATAATACCCTCATCAGCCCCTTCCTATGCTTCTGAAGAATATAGTGTAATTTTTAAAAAATGCAGATGTGGTATTATGGGTCTTGTTTGCGAAATTGGCATGATTTCCTTCAGGTCTGAGACAAACCTGCCAAAGCTCATGCATGGAAGGTCTTCCTACCATACGTAGCTCCGCCCCAAGCCTCCTTGCCCTCGTTTCATCTCGCCACCGTGCTCTCCAAATTAGATGGACAAGTGGCAGGCAGTAAGCCACTAGGCAAAGACGCTGGTCTTCCTGAAGACCATATGCAGGGGGCAAAGAGTGAAAAGTAGAGTAGGTGTTTATGTGAAAGATAGCAGTCCTCTGGTGTTGAGAAGTGATCGGGAGTATCTGCGCTACCTAGCCTGGGCTGGCCCTTGCTTTGCCTCCACAAAGGCCATGGGGTGCAACACCTGTCCGCTAGGAAACTTTCAAAACACCTTTTAAACTCACTTTCTCAAAGACAGACATTGAAGACTAGTAAAGGTGCTTCTGGTTAAACATTTACCAAAGGTGAACCCTGAGCCTCACTCCCCGAGACATACCTAACCATGTTCATGCCCAGCCTCTCTGCCTCCTCCCTCAGGAAACCAACTGGGGCTCACGCCCATTCTGTCCAAGAAATAACTGGACTTCATCCTCACAAGAAACCTGCTACAATCTGTGATAAAGGAAACAAGTTAATGTTTCACAGAACCAAACCAGACACTCGATCTAGTCAGAGCCGGGATTCGTTGGATTCACAGCGCTGGTTAGCTTTCCCCCAGCTGTAGTAAACTGGAGTGACTGGGTAATTCCAGCAAGTTTGGCATTATCAGAGAGAAGATATGCAAAGATGTTTTCAGAAGCATGGAAAGCGACACGATTTTGTTCCTGTCTCCCCACCCCCAGGAGATGATGATTTGAATCTCCCCTCATTGTTTCCCCTGTCCTGTCCTTTGATGATGGCTTTAATCAGCGGTTCCCACATCAGACACACAAAAACAAAAGCAAAATGTCAGGACCCCATCACAGACAACTGAATCCGAATCTCTCTGGGTGGGGCCTGAGTGTTTATTTCTTAAGAGCTCCCTGGGTGATTCTCATGTGTTCTGAAAGTTAAGAACCACTAGATGAAATGAAGCAAGTTGCCCTGAAATAAACATTTGCTTCGCATGCTGGTGGTCGGCGGTGGGAAGGGCGGCAAAGGGATGTGGACGGACTGCGTGGCCTTAGTTACCCTCTAGCTAACAGCTGCTGCCACCCTTCTTCCCAGCAGACGCAGAGCAGTACTTTGGAACTTGCCGCGCAGAGGTTGCAATCGTTTCCATAAAACCTCACCTTTATACCCCCTTTATTTTCTTCCAGGGTGTGGTCAGCTTCTATTTCTCCAGTATATACTATCACCAGGCAGCCTGGTGAATGGAAGTGGCCAGGTCATGGGCACAGGTGACTCAGCTGGCTACAAAGGGAGCCCTGTATTCTCCCTTCCACTTTTTCATTCCTCCTGGTTCTGCTGCACTCGTCCTCACACGTATGTGTGTGAGAGTCTGCTCCCAGTTCGGGCCCATCCAGTGAACTTGACCCTCAACACTCTCGAGAGTGGTGTTTAAAATGGAAAAGCACCAGGTGCTTCTTGCCCAGAAAGATCTGGGAAATTCATGAAATCTGGGGCTGTGTTCAGATTTGCTTTGGTTCAGTAGAAGAACTAGACTTGAAAATGAACCAGAGTCCTTCCAAATGCAGGCACCTATTGAACTGCCGACTTTCAGCCTCAATTGCCAGTTACAGGTGAATAGAAGCAGCCAGTTCTTCCCTCTTCTCCCTTTCTGAAGTCAGTGACTTTGATGACAAGTATTCCTCCTTCATGAGCTTTTCCAGACGGTTCAGAGTCTTACAAATTATCATCTCCTCCATGCCCATAATGCTTATCACATGGAAAACACCCACAGTAGCAATGACTTAATTCAAAATCACTATAGGCAGCTGGTATGCTGTGGAACAGGAATACAGCCGGAAATGAACTTGGGTCTACCGGGGCCTTACCTGGGGTTTGGTCTAAAGCAGCACCGTTAGGGCACCTGGGTGGCTCAGTTGGTTAAGCGACGGCCTTTGGCTCAGGTCATGATCCTAGAGTCCCTGGATCGAGTCCCACATCGGGCTCCCTGCTCCACGGGGCATCTGCTTCTCCCTCTGACCCTCCCCCCTCTCGTGCTCTCTCTCTCATTCTCTCTCTCTCAAATAAATAAAAAAAATCTTAAAAAAAAAATAAATAAAGCAGCACCATTAGAAACTACATTCCTGATTGGGGCAAAAAATGCTTTTAAATTTATTTCTTATTATGGTATTGGATTCTGATTGGGGTAGAGAATCATTCCTCCCCCAGGATAACAAAGGCCTCTGGTACATAGAACCAGGAAGCCCGAGACAAAACACACCCAGCAGAAAGGTAGAGTTCATGCTCTCCTGTTGGCATCTGTTTGTTCACAGCTTGGGCAGAAACGTCCAGCAGGAAGAATAAATGTTCCCATAGCTGAACATACAGGAATCCTGATTTATGGGCAGTGACTTCCAGTTTACTTGGACAACAGGGAAACTCATTACTCCACCTTTATTTCCTATTCCTCCATTGAGGGCTCCTGGTTTTATGCAAATCAGCTAGAGTTCACGAGTCCCTGCCCCAATTCGATCCTGCTGTACAACCTCCAGACAGCTGCTGGTCTGGGGGAAATTCCAGCAGCTTTTATGCTGATGCTCCCAGACAGACTGATGGGAGAATCGCTTTCAGGGACTTCCACGTTCTCCCAGGAAGGTCTGTTGTTCTGAAGCTGAAGAGCTGCTATTAGCACGGTAATTTTCTCAAATGAACATTGAGCTAAATTATCTCAAATGTATGAAGGAACATCTCTCACTGTGTTATGGAAAATTGCCTCCCAAATTACAAGACTATACAAAGCGCGTATTAATTTGGGGCCCAAGGACATCCAAATTGCCTTAGCTTCTGTACTGTATCGTGATGACACGCTCTTAGTAACGCCAGGTTCCGAGGACACCACGAGGTGCACGCTGTTAGGAAAATCAGCCAGGCAGGAGCTTTCTCTGTGAAGATCCCCGCATGCATACCCGGGCCCAGCGAGAGGCCCTTTGCGCTGAGATGCAAGCCTTTTGCAGAGGAAATAAATCCCAATTGCATAGGCAGGGAAGTGAATTTGAATTCTACTGGGTCAACTTCCCCAGATGGCTTTCTCACTGATGCCCCGGAGCGAGGCAACAGAGGAAGCAGCCATCGGCGGCCCCAGTGTCCAGAGGAGATGTCCGATGACAGGTGTCTCAGGAAGTACTCCTGCACGTGCGCCTTCAAGTCCACGCCAAGGTGAAAGTGGGAGAGCAGAGGCCAGGCACGGGCTGACAGCCTTCGCCAAGGGTCAGCGCTGTGGTGACCATGTGTCAGTGTGTGGTCCTACAGACAGTGAGCCCTGGAAACCAGCCCTGCCTGAATTCCCCCCCACCGGTTACCCCTGCACCCAAACAGTCAGCTCACGTGCAGCCCACCACAGGATGCTTCTAATGAGGATTTTTCAAAGATAAAAATAAACATTTTTTAAGATAAAAATTACTGGATTTTGCCTTGTTTATTCCACCTAGCCTTGTTTTTCATTTTTCACTTTTTTGAGGAAGTATCACAAAGCCAATCCGAGACATAATGACATTTTATCCCCCATATGCTTTAGTACACGTCTAAAAAAGATGTGTATTTTGGGGGGCACCTGGGTGGCTAGTCGGTTGAGCATCTGACTCTTGGTTTTGGCTCCTGTCAAGATCTCAGCCCCAGATCTCAGCCCCGCATGGAGTTGGGCTCTGTGCTCAGCAGGGAGTCGGCTTCAGATTCTCTCTCCCCCCCGCCACTCCCCCACTCTCTCAAATAAATAAGAAAGAAAAGATGTGTATTTTTTTCTATGTAGTCACAATGCCATTACAAACCTAACAAAATTAACAATGTTTCCTTGCTATCTGATACTCCGTTTCAAATCATATTCATCTTATCTCAAAAACGTCTTTTGTTTTGTTTGTTCAAACAGTAAAGCTTTTACAAAATAAAAACAAGATCATGAGGTGCCCCCACCCCAAGGCTTGGTAAATTATAAAAGGCTCTGGTGCCTCCTCAGCTTCCCTTCCACCTTTTTTTTTTTTTTTTTAAGATTTTTATTCTTTTTTTTTTTTTTTAGTAATCTCTACACCCAATGTGGGGCTTGAACTCACAACCCCGAAGATCAAAAGTCACACACTCTATGGACTGAGCCAGCCAGGCGCTCCCCCTTCCACCTTCTTTAAAGTGTCCCACCCTTCCTTCAGAGGACAGTACTCTCCATTCCAGGTCATCCTGGTGGCCTTTCAGAGTCTGACTGTTGGGACCCATAGCCCAAGCTCAGAGTTTGACCTTGACCGGAGCTGAGCGTGCACCTGGACGACAACCGCTAAAGGGGATTTCCGTTCACCCAACTCCTTTGAAACTGCCCTGAACTCTGCTTTTCCAAAGATCTAGGGGTTTGTTTTGTTTTGTTTTTTTAAGATTTTATTTATTTATTTGAGAGAGAGAGAATGAGAGACAGAGAGCATGAGAGGGAGGAGGGTCAGAGGGAGAAGTAGACTCCCCGCCGAGCAGGGAGCCTGATGCGGGACTCGATCCCAGGACTCCAGGATCATGACCTGAGCCGAAGGCAGTCGCTTAACCGACTGAGCCACCCAGGCGCCTGATCTAGGGGTTTTTATTCCTTAAATTCTATCAGCTATGCAGCAATGGCTTCTCTCTTCAAGTCAGCCAGAGCTGGTTTCTCACACAATGCCTTTCCCATGCAATGTCTCCTCACAATTTGTCCCCTTTCTCTGTACATTTGCCATCCTGTCCCGACCGAGGCTCCCAGCAGACACTGCAGCGTGAACACACAAGAGCAGACCTGCCAGGGGCCACCATCCCTGGCCTCTATTCGGAAGGCGACATCCCCAACACGACGCTAGTGGCTTACCAAGGGTCCCGGAGGAACGGACTAATTGAAACGATGTGCTCAAGGAAAAGGGTTGGTTCCGACAGAATTGAGTAGAAAGAGAGCCCTTGGCTTGCAGGCGAGGCAGAGGGTCCCATCTGTGGTTTCCCGGCGCCATGTTGAGACCCAAGGCATTGGCTCCCGAGCTGACAGGACACCCTGGTCCTCATGGGAAGGCACCTCAAACCTCACCTGACCCCTGATGCCCTCACCAAACACACGAGAGCTCAAATCTCTGCGTCCCGTTCTCCCTTGCATGAGCATCTCACCCAAAAGCATAAGATATTCATGAAATAAAATTAAAAGGCACAGAACACCTGTGGGAAAGAAGGGCTGTGTGAGGAGTCTCCCCAAATAAAAGATTCAGTCCAGATATTTTCTTGAAAATGCCACTGTTTGCAGTGTGGTTAGTTGGGCACGTGGCTTTTTTATTTTTTCCATCAGATATAAGTGGCTACTGGATAAGATTGTTATTTAAAGCAGGCAGAAGGGGCGCCTTGGTGGCTCAGTCGTTAAGCATCTGCCTTCGGCTCAGGTCATGATCCCAGAGTCCTGGGATCGAGCCCCGCATCGGGCTCCCTGCTCGGCGGGAAGCCTGCTTCTCCCTCTCCCCCTCCCCCTGCTTGTGTTCCCTCTCTCACTATGTCTCTCTCTGTCAAATAAATAAATAAAAATCAAAAAAAGAAAAAAGAAAAAAAAGCAGGCAGAAGCCTGAGATTATTATAATCAAAACTTCTCAACTTCAATTTCTCCTTAATAAAACTTCGGGGCTCAGGCCACAAAAAGACAGAGATAATGGAAGGAATGGGCTCCCCGCGGCGGAGTTCGCATCGTGCTGGAGCTGGGGCAGCCCTTGTCCGGCTGGGGTCTCAGGACCAGCAGCAGGGGCAGGAAAGCGTTTAGGAAGGCACGTTCTCGGGTTCCACCAGGACTGGGGGTGGAGGGGGCGGGGGCGGGGGGGGTGGGGGGGTGGGTAGGGCCCAGGGATCTGTGTTTGAGCAACCTTCCACCCCAGGGGATTCTGATGCAGGCTGAAGTCTGAGACCCAAAGGGACATGGAGGATAATTGGCAATAACTGCCAGTTATTCAGCCCTCCCCACCTCCCCCTTCAGGCAGCAAACCTTTCTGGAAGCCTCCTGTATGTCTGGTGCTGTGTTAGGTGCTGGGGATGTAAAGACCACAAAGAGCCTCTGCCCTCCAGATACCAGTGACGGGGGAAAGGTGAGCATGGAAGCAAAGAGGGCCCGGGAGCTAGCATCCTTGTTGCAACAGTTAGATAGATTCCCAGCCTCTCTGCTTTGATGCTGGGTGACCTCGAGTGCGATCCTGAACCTCTTAGGGAGGCTAAGAGGCCTCAGTTTCCCCATTGCCTTCTCTATGGAGATAAAAATCATCCTCCAGTCCTGGGGCTGTTGTGAGATTTAGGTGAAATGATGTGGATAAGGGCCCTTATCCCTGGGCCTGGCACCCACAGGAGAGAGGACTAGAGGTCAGGTCCTGTGGTTTTCAGGGTGCAGAGTGAGAACATGAAAGAGGGTGTGGGCCGACCCCACCCGGCCAGGAGGGGCTTCCAGGAGAGAACACGTTTGACGTCGGTCTAGGAAGGTGAGTCATTCTGTGCAAAGGAAGGGTGTCAGCCAGAGCCACGTGGCTGGGAGGATCCCACAGCCTCTGGGGGACATTCTGGGGCCTCTCGCACCTTCTCCAGCAGGCCCCAAGAGTCCCAGCAGCATCATGTGGCGACCATTGTGCTCTGGCCCACAATCCTGCCCAACTCCTCTTCTGGACCAGTTTAAAGGTCAGAGTCGCCGCCCAGAGCCCCTGGACTTCGTGAGAGTCTAATGCGCCACAAGGCGAATGGCTCAGCCTTCTCCCTTTCTGGCTTCCTCCCCTCGCTGAGAAATGTGGTGGAAACAGGGGCATCACCACACACCAGCCTCAACACCTGCCTTTTGACCATCCCGACCATCCCGGAGAACACTTCCCCCAGAGCCTTTTCTCACCGGCCTCTCCGACTTTCCCATCCTTTAGTGGAAACACTGGAACGCTGGACGGAGATGCGGAGGCCACTCAGGTCCCTTCCCATAGAGACGAACTGAGGGCAGTTCACCTCCCCCCCCGCCACCACCAGGACCCTGAAGTTGTCTGAGGCAAAGTCTGCTTTTTCCCCCAAACAATTCTTTTCTCCTTCATTTGTATTATTAATTTAGAAAGCCCAACACGAGCCCCAAGTACTATGCCCCCTCTGCAGATCGGTCTCCCTCTCACCAGGAGCCCGGGCCTGCCATCCTCCTCCTCCTTCTCCTCTCCTTTTATCCTGGTGGCCCACTGATTGGAAAAGAGCGCCCCCCTCTTCCTCCCAGCCCCACAATTGTCACCACCAATTAGTGCATTGTTAGGACACACAATGGCGTTACTGTAGCCAGTGGAATGGGAGGCCTTTGTGCTTCTCCAGCCGGCCGTGGGGGCAGTCAAGTTTCATTTAGAGACTTAAAACACCACGCCAGAAGAAAAATGCTATCAGAAAAGCAAAAAGAATAGAGGGAAGGTGGTGGGTAAGGGGAAAAAAGCACCAAAAAAAAAAAAGAGAGAGAAAGAAAAAAAGGACAGAAGGAGAAGGTGAAGTTGGAGATGAAGGCAGAAGGAAAAGAAGGGTGGGCAGAAGCAAATGTTGAAAAGAGAAGGGGAAAAAATCTGCTATTCAGGAGTTAGCCCGAACTCATGAAAAGACCCAAGTGGTTGCTACACACTGAAGTCCCCCCCCTCCGAGAACACAAAAAGGGGCTCGGGCTTAACAGTAATTAGTGGCCTGATTGTGCTTGGAACACTGTGTGTCTTTAGAGGATTTTTCCAACTTTCCTATTTTTTTTCTAGTCCTCACAAATAAAGGGGGCGGGAGGAGAAAAGCAGGGGCTAGGGGAGGGAAGGGCCTGCAAGCCGTGTCCCCCCCACCAGCAGCCTGGGGTGGGGGCAGCTTAGCCTTTCTTCTTTGACAGGTAAATTGGATTTTATTCCCTGAAGCTTGTAACTAATTACAGAGAGTATTTTTCTGTAAGAACGTGACATATGGGTATGTTTTGGAGTCACTGTTTTATTTGTTTCAAGTACCTTTCAAGCAGCCTAGCCCTTTTTGCAGCCAGGAAGATGTCCCCAGAGGCCCAGCCCTTCCATCCAGGGCCCACGGGCCATGGACTTTTCCTGTCAGTCAAACTTGTATGTTCAGAGCCTTTCCTGCTTGTAAAATTCATATCCCAGTTTACAGCCAGGACCAACCTGGAAAAGCAGCCTTCACTACTGAGCTGGTATCCACTCTGAGCATTGATCAGACTGCTCTGGGGCTGATCAAACAACCTCCCCATGTTTTTCCTCCCTCTCTTCCCCCTCACTGATCCCTAAAACCATCGGAAGTGTTCTGTGCTTCCAAGAGCTGAGGGACAAGGAAAGTTCTTTGAGACAAAGAAGCCCCAAAGTTCAGCTGGTCTCCCGGATGCCCAAGTTCATTCATGTTCATTTTCATATTCTCTCTCTTCCTCCCTCGCCCTCTCTCTCCCTCTCATCTCCCACCTATCCCACACCACATTTTCTAGAAAGTGCAAAGACTCACCAAGTTGGACTTGCCAGGGAATTAGGATATTCACATGTTGCTCCTTTTTAACAGTTTTCTTGGAACAACGAAGCCAGAGGCAGTCAACTCACAACTCATACCTCCTTCACTCTGCTACTCGTGTTTTTTATTTCCCTTCAAAGGCATTAAAGGGGAAGCCTATTTAATGTGGATCTCTGGATCAGACCAGACTCCTATTATTTTACAAATAAGCTAATGGAGACCATGCAAGGTTTCAATAAAATCACCTCCCATCTTAGAAATGAAGCCCTCGGAATTTACCCAGGACTGTCTAACCATTATGCCTCCTCTTTTTGTCTTTTCTATGTTTGAAGTTGAAGCAAAAAAAAAAAATGGGGGGCTGTTCCCAGACATTTACCTGGGACAGGAGGGATAGTGGGGTGATGTCCGGGAACACGAAGACCAGAGTTCTAATCCACATCCCCAAAGAGTGGAGTGGCCAGGGGCAGGTGGCTGTAGACCTGGGCCCGCTCACTGTGTGTGTATGTGTGTGGAGGGGCCACTAAGCTGGCCCTCAGGCACTGTGACAAATGTGGTGAGGGCTAGAAGAGAGATCCTATCAAGAGGGAGGGGTGCTGGCACATGGCCCGCCCTGGCACTGGACACACACTGGCTTCCTTCCCTGCCGTCTGCTAGTCAGGGGAGCTGCCCGAGGTGCGCTCGCGCTGGTTCTTCCTTCCTCCCTCCCTGCTGGGCCGTGGGGCCTGTTCCGGGCTCTGGAATGCCTTGGCTACCCCCCCTTCCCAAAAGGGCACATCCTGATTCAGTCAGAAAATGAAAAGTGAAACTCTGGTGGTGGCCCATGTCAGGTCAGGTCAGGAAATGCACGTCCCAGGGAGGCTTGAACCCAGGAGGATGGAGCCTCCTAAGGGCTGTGCTTCTAGGGCAGAGAGGGGGCCGGTTCAGGTCCCCCAGACCTGGGGGCGGGCAGGCAGCATAAGGTGTACCCTGAAAGGGTTCTGGGTGAGGGGCTGGTGGCACTCGCCCTCCACCCTCAGCCTTGTGCTCTGGGAGGGGTAACGGGACCCAAAGATGCCGGAACCTGCCAAGGAGGAGGCACAAGAGAGGTCAGGGGAGGACAGCCACTCGGACGTCGAGCCCGAAGACTGTGAGTTCCAGAGTTCATGTCCACACCGCACACCCCACATGCTGTCCAGTCAGGGTCCCATCAGCAAGTCGCCCAGCTCACTGCCTGTGTAGCTCTCAGGTCCCATCTCTTCCGTGTCCCTCTGTCACCTCTCCTGTCCTTAGCCCCTCTTCCCAGGCCATTTCAGTCCATGTAAATTATGAACTCCGAGACAACAGAAATGTGTCAGGATTTCCCACGCTCATTTGAGTGGCCTTGAATGAAGTGCTGTATGTAAGAAATACATGTTGATTGAAAGTATCATTAAGTTTTCACCCCAGTGGGGCGCCTGGGTGGCTCAGTCGTTAAGCGTCTGCTTTCGGCTCAGTCATGATCCCAGGGTCCTGGGATCGAGCCCCGTGTCAGGCTCCCTGCTCGGCGGGGGGTCTGCTTCTCCCTTTCCCTCTCCCTCTTCCTCTCCCTCTGCTTGTGCTCTCTCTCTCTCAAATAAATAAATAAAATCTTAAAAAAAAGTTTTCACCCCATGACCACACCCATGCTGGGGATAGCCTCATGTGGGCCCCTCAGGACCACAGTGCAGGTCACCCCCTCTGGGACCAGTAAGGTGGCCTCTGGTAAGCAGCTTGCCTTAGAGTACCGCCATCCAATCAGACTTGCTGCGATGACAGGAGTGTCCCGTGGCCACGCGGTCCGGTATGAACGCCACCGGCACTTGAAATGTCATAGCTCGTGCAACTAACAATAGGAATGGTGGATCTTATTTCATTTCAAATAGTATAAATTCCAGTAGCCACTTGTGGCTAGAAGCTCCCACCTTGGACAACAGAGCCTTCCGTGACGTTACTGATCCTTGCCGTGGCCAAGGAGAGGCCTGCTCAGAAGGACATCTGGGCAAATGACAAGCCTTTGAGCACCTCCTAAGGAGGAAGATTTCCGATGAAAGGGGAAACAGTCTTTTCCGTCTCCCTCGATGGAAAGCACCAACTTCTCTCTACGCACGTTCTGCTGACAACCACGATGTGGGGCTCCCTGGTGTAGCCACATGTGGTCTTACCTCGAAATGAGAAAAAGAAGCCTTCCACACCTCGGTGTGGTGGGGAATATCTGGCGGAGTCAAGGGATTCTGCGATGACAAGAGGATGAGTCTACATTCCTTTCCTCCAAAGGTGTCAAAGGGTTCCTGTTAACAGTAGTTATGGCTCTCCCCAGAGCCATAGGTCCCAGTCTGAGTGTGACCGGGTGAGGGGCGGGGCTTCCATCTTCAAGGAGCATTGTCTCTTTCAGTGAGGACTCTGTAAATGATACAGGTAACAGTAGATCACCCGGGGACAATTTCAAAGATGAGAGAGTAGAAATCACAGCAGATCTAGGTGGCGGGGAATCAGGACGGCGCAGGCGAATCACAGACGAGTGAGCCCCGCAGCGTCTTGGTATTTAAAATGATCCACACACTTCCGAGAAAAGACAAAACCCCTGTAGGATTTGAATGATAATTCCAAATGCTATTTTAAATTGCCATCCAAAGGATAGATTAATTTTTCATGCCTCCAAGGAAAATGGGGGTCCTCTTCTCACCTTTGCTGCCACCACCCCCACCAGGTTCCCTAGGGGCACTTCCTATTTAATAGGCCCTGGAGAAGGCAAGTCTAGAAAATGAGCTACACTTAAGACCAGAAGTTAGGATGAGCACGAGGGAAAGCAGAGCTGGAACTTTGGTGGGGGGGGGGGCGCTCCCCTTAAAGTTCGGCTGATTACATTTACCAACAGGTACATGGCATTCTTTCTGGAAATATAAAATTCAATTTGAGAGGTTCTTCCTCATCTTTCTTCTCCTCTCTGAGAACAGTTGTTCATACCACTTATTCTCAGCTGACACTAAGGTCTCAGAGACTCTGAAATGGTTGTCCACTAAAAATACACTTTATCAGGCAATACCTGGGTCCAGTGCCGTATTTGAAAAGAGCCTCTGGCCCTGGAGATGTCACTGTTTGTCTGGTGTGACAAGAAACAAAGTTCAGAGAGCAATACGAGAACAAATACATGCCTGTACTAAGTTGGGAGTTGTGAACGCCCTCCGTGGTCAGGGTTCAAAAGGCAGAGACCTCTAAGGGCTACAGTTGGAAGGCAGGGTCATCCCGCAGATGAGCAGAGCCGTTCCCCAGGGATGCCAAGTTGCAACATTCATGCTGCACCCTGGAGTCCCCTCCAGCCCCAGGACCCTGCAGCTCCTCAGGGAAGCAGTCTCAGGAGGGGGAGGGGCTTGGCCAGGGAAGCTGTGGCCCTCTGAGGTTCAGGGATACAGTCACCCCAACCTGCATCCCCCAGCCAGCCATGGGGCACAAGCAAACCTTCCTGCTCCCCTTCCATGCACGTCCCCCCGGCCAGGTCATCCACTCTTGGCCATGGTTCCTGGTAGGGACCCTGGTCCAGTCTTGGGGTACCAGGGGCACAGATGAGAAAATGGGTAAGATCTCAGAGCCTGCCACCAAAGGGACAGGGATGAATTCCCAGCTCTACTATTTACCACGAGCTGTGTGACCTCCAGCTGGTGACTTAGCCTTCCTGAGCCCCCCGATCTGTGTCAAATGTGCATGGTCATGGTTCCCCTGCAGGATTATGTTGAAGATTAAATACCAGATGCACAGTGTTCAACAAATTATTTGGTATGGATTAAGCCTATACTAATCTTTCCTGGAGAAGAGGCAGGAGGACTGAGTGAAGAACTACGGTCCCTTTCCCGCGCTTTTCTAGTCTACGGGTTATTTGATCACTAACTATCCTCATTTTAACAAAGCCCACTGCAGGACCGTTTCCCTGAAGTGCTTTTCAAATAACAGAAACCTGAATGATCTATGATTTTCATAGCAATTTGGATTAATTTTTTTTTTTCCTGAGGCTGGTAGAACAGGTTAAACTTAAGGAGAGCTGTGCTAGGAGGTATCATGAAGGATTTAATTTAGCTTCTGGATTGGACAGATCGCAGTGAATCCTTAAAAAGAAACTAATGAAACCATGTGCTGTCCAAAAGTAATTCAGTCATTCGGTAAACATTTACAGAGCACCTTCCATGAGGCAGGCCCTATGCTGCGTCCAGATGGCCGCCTGTGTGTTCTTATCTTTAGAATAATAAAAATTCTCATCAATAAATAGTTCTCAAATAATCAGAGATAAGGACAAGTGCTCGGATCTGGAATGATGTAGAAAGATGTTTTTAGGGACGCCTGGGTGGCTCAGTCGGTTAAGCAGCTGCCTTCGGCTCAGGTCATGATCCCAGGGTCCTGGGAATGAGCCCCACATCAGGCTCCCTGCTCAGCGGGGAGCCTGCTTCTCCCTCTGCCTGCCGCTCTCCCTGCTTGTGCTCTGTCTCTCTCTGACAAATAAATAAATAAGATCTTTAAAAAAAAAAAAGTTGTTTTTAAATGTGAATAATTTGCCAGGTGTATAACAGATAAAAGAATGAATACCTAAATTATATAAATTATATCTAAGATCCCATTAAAAAATCATATCAGTGGGCAGTTTATAGAAAAGTGAATTTAAATTGCCAGTAAACGCAGGAAAGATACAATGGAATAGGATTTGTTACTTAGAAGGAACAAGTGAGCATAGGATTGCATATGATCCAGCAATTCCACATGTGGGTACCAACCCCAAAGAAATGATAGGCGAGGACTCCAACAGATCTTTGCACACCCATGTTCACAGCAGCATCATTCACAATAGTCAAAAGGTGGGAACGATTGATAGAAGAGAGAAAAACAAAATGTGGTATATACATATGAGGGACTGCAAGCCTTAAAAAGGAAGGAAATTCTGACATATGCTACCACAGGGATGATCCTTGAAGACATGATGCTAAGTGCAATAAACCAACCCAAGAAGACAAATACCACATGATCCCACTTATAGGAGGACCTGGAGCGGTCAAATTCGGGGAGACAAAGTAGAATAGTGGTTGCTGGGGCAGGGGGTTGCAGGGGGAAAAGGTGGAGCCGCTGTTTTGTGAGTACAGAATCCAGGGAGGGAAAATGAAAGAGTTCTGGAGATGGAGGGGTGGTGATTGAATGTGAATATGCTTGATGTCACTGAACTGGACACCTAAAAATGGTTAAAATGGCCAATTTTATGTTATGGATATTTAACCACAATAAAAAAAGTTATTTCCAAACTTGGATTCAAAAATCACTATCATTCTAGGGGCGCCTGGCTGGCTCAGTCAGTGGAGTGTGAGACTCTTGATCTCAGGGTTGTAGGTTCGAGCTCCACGTTGGGTGTAGAGATTACTTAAAAAAAGAAAATCTTTAGGGGCACCTGGGTGGTTCAGTCGGTTAAGCGTCCAACTCCTAATTTCGGCTCAGGTCATAACCTCTGGGTGGTGAGATCGAGCCCTGAGTCGGGCTCCACACCCGGCATGGAGCCTGCTTAAGATTGTCTCTCTGCCCCTCCTCACCTGCTGTCTCTCTCAAAAAAAAAATTATGCCTTAAAAACACCCTTCTTTCTCCTCCCATCATTGAATTTCTTCAGTGTGCCTTTACTATTAAAAATGCAGGGGGGCACCTGTTGGCTCAGTCGGTTAAGTGTCTGCCTTCGGCTCAGGTCATGATCCCAGGGTCCTGGGATTGAGCCCCACATCGGGCTCCCTGCTCAGTGGGGAGTCTGCTTCTCCGTCTCCCCTGCCCCTGCTCGTGCTCGTGCTCTCTTTCTTTCTCATTCACTCTCTCTTAAATAAATAAATAAAATCTTAAAAAAAAAAAAAATGCAGGGCACCTGGGTGGCTCAGTTGGTTAAACATCCAACTCTTGATTTCAGTTCAGGTCATGATCTCACGGTTGTGAGATCGAGCCCCCCATAGGGCTTGACCTCACGGTTGTGAAATCGAGCCCCCCATAGGGCTCCGTGCTGGTCCTGGAGCCTGCTTAAGATTCTCTCCCTCTCTCTCTCCTCTCCCCACCACTCGTGCTCTCTCTCTCTATATATAATGAATAAATCTTTTAAAAAAATGCAAAAAAAAATTTTTTAAATAATGAGGTAGGCAAAGAAAGAAGTCTACGATAAATCATGACGTGAAAAGCCTTGCTGTACACAATACCTTTCCATTTATGTTAAGAAAAAGAAATACATTGTATGTGCACAAGCCAAGGAAAGGTCTCCAAGGAAATACCCTACACTGGTCGCAGAACTTGCTTCTGAGGAGAATGGGGGTGGGGGGAGTAAATGGGAACCCTTTGTGATTTACTTTTATCATGGAATAATTTTAAAATAGGTCCATAACTCCCCAGTATCAGGGGAGGAAGGCTGGGGTTTCCTCCCGGTAGGCTTGGCAAAGTGGGCCCAGGACTGCCGCCATGTCTGACCAGAACGACATGCTACAAAGTGGAGGACAGGCTCACACACGCCCAGAATAGAAGGAAACCTTTCAGATTGCGAATATTATAAACAGTTGTCTGTAAAAATAAAAACATACCGGGGCGCCTGAGTGGCTCAGTCGTTAAGCGTCTGCCTTTGGCTCAGGTCATGATCCGGGGGTCCTGGGATTGAGCCCCGCATCAGGCTCCCTGCTCAGTTCGAAGCCTGCTTCTCCCTCTCCCACTCCCCCTGCTTGTGTTCCCTCTCTCGCTGTGTCTCTCTGTCAAATAAATAAATAAAATCTTTAAAAAATAATAATAAAATAAAATAAAAACATACCTGTGAAGTCATGAGTTTCAGTTTCCAGTGTGGGAAATAGGGCCACCGCAGTTCGGCTTGGGAGGTAACAGCTCAGCATTGAGCCAGAAATACAGAGTCGAAAGACACCATAGGTTATTGGTGTGAGGTAGGCAAACGATTTTACCTCTTCCACATCTGTTTCCTCATCTGTAAAATAGGTACAAGAAGAATACAGATGGGGGTGGTTGTGAGGATTATAAAGCATCTGGCATATCCAAACACCCAATAAATACCATGAATATAAAATAACAAAGTACTCATTTCTTTAAAAGGGTACCTGGAGTTTGGCTTTTCAAAAACCAAACCAAAGCTATTTCTCTCCCTTGTGCAGAGCCTGACATCCAGAAAGCATTCAGTACATAGGACCCCGGGCCTTCCCCTCTGGATCCGTGGTTCTCAAAGGTCAGTGAACGTCCACATGGTCTGAGGAGCTTGTTAGAAATACAGATGCCCAGAGTCCATCCCCAGAAACTGTGATTCACTTGGCTTGGAGTGTGGCCCTGGAAACTGCATTCTACCTCCAGTGCCCTATAGAGTGCACTTAAGAAATCCTGTTCTTGTTCGAAGAGTGATAGTTGAAAAAGATGAGGCAAAGTTCAAATGTCCTCCCTGCCCCCAAAAACGTTCTCTTCCCCGCCTCCCAGCCCCCCGTTCTGCTTCCGCTTCCCGTCTGCAAGAAAATGGCCACTCCTCTCCTTCCTTCTCCAGAGTTTTGGGGAGTGCAGTTTCTAGAAAAAAATGTGCTTGCTGTTTCTTGACAAAACCTCAACAGGACTGTTTTTTAAAAAGAAGAGAGGGGAGGGAAGAAAAGTAGGAAAGGAAGGAAAAAAAAAAAGGAAAGGACAGCTTCCTGGAGGTGGGGTGAGTGGGAGAGTACCAGGAAGCAGAGGATTTGGGAGGCATTTGGCACAAACCAAAAAGACTAAAAACCCTCAAAAATCCCGTCTAATGGACAGACAGACCTTTTCTATCCTCTGGGACAAAATCCAAAGAGTTTTCCAGTTGGAGAAATAGCGGAAATGAGAGACAGAGAAAAAAATGGGCTAGAGGAAAGGAGGGGTGGAGAGCAGGGGACGGGGGTGGGGAGGGTGTGTGCAAACCAACCAGTGTGCACAATAACTTGGATGTAAGTTCAGTTTTTCAGTACCTTTTACATAGAAAATAAATAAATAAAAATAAAAACTCACCTAATGGGTTTTTTTTTGGGGGGGGGGGTTTCCTGCCACTCTGCAAACACCAACTAATGAATTCATCTGCCCAGGACAGCCCCTCCAGAGGGAGGTAAACAGTTACAGGCTCTTAGGCCCTATCTGCTAAGTAAACCAGAGCTACAATGGGCTAGAAGTTAGGCAGCTCGCTTGGTGAGAGGCTGCATATAGTTAATTAATTGCATCACGTCTGTAGCTGATAAAGCAGGTCTCGAGGGGGGCTATTTTCAAGTCACACAGCTTTAGGTGGAAGTTGAACATTGAAATAGTCGCTCCTCTGGAGAGGGTGGAGATTTCAGGATCAAACCTTATTAACAGGAGGGCTTCAGATGAAGGGGCGGGTTGGTGAGAGAAACCCCGAGGAGCTGGGCTGGGCGGGAGGAGGACCAGCACGAGCGGCTGCCTCAGGTCAGGAGCCCACGCAGCCATTAACCTGGATTTTTAATTCTAAAGACACGTGTACCAATGCGATGCGGTGAAGACATCTGAGAGAACCCATCTGTCTCGTGCAGCCATGACCCCTCCCGGTCAGACCTACACTCCCTGTGTCTAGTGTGTCTATTAATTCTTTAAACTTTTTGTTAGCGAAAATTTCACCCGTATGTATGACTCCCCACCCCATCCATGGGTCACCCAGCCTCAGGGATCATCAACTCAAGGTGAATCTTGTTTCATTTAAACCAGCCTTGGCCTCAGGGTCACCTTGGGGGTTTGTTAACACTGCATTCCCGAGTCAGTAGGTCTGGAGTGGGACCTGAGAATTTGCATTTTCCCCGGTGCTGCTGGTCCTGCTGGTCAGGGAACCACATTTTGAGAACCACTAGTCTATAAGTGCAGTCGCTTTTTTTTATTAAAACTAATCTCGCATAGCATGTCATTTCATCTGAAATACTCAGTGCTCTAAAAAATGATGCCATTATCACACCTAAAAAATCAGGATAATTCTAAAAAAATAAAAAATAAAAAATAAATCAGGATAATTCATGGATATCATCAACTATGTAGTAAGGGCTCAAATGTCCAAATGCCTCATACATGTCATCATTTTTTTTACAGTTTATTTTAATCAGAATCCAAATAAAGTACATATCGTGATTGTGGGATATTATGTCTTTAAGTCTTTTCATCTTTAACCATTAGTCCTCCTTCAGCTCTTTTATTTCCTTGCAATCAACGTGTTGAAAACTGTTTATTATTTTTTAAGAGGTAGAGCAGCATAGTGGTGAGCTCTGCGGGGGCCAGCTGCATGCTTGTGACCTTGCTGAGTTAGTCACCCCCTCTTAGCGCAGGGACGCTGGTGAATGTTTAACCACCAGCTCTCGAGGGAGGAGGGGCCGTGGGGGAAATACAAGCCCCGATTTGTACATTTGCCCATTTCGGTGGCGTCAACACCCCCGCCGTGGCCGATTTCAAGTGACCAACATGCTGTCAGGAAACGGAGGGCCTGGACCTGTGGGGGGTAGCGCCCTGCGCCACAGGATGTCCACCAAACGGACACAACCGACGTGAATAACCCCAAAGCATAGACACCAATGAAACATACGAAAATAATTAGCAAGTGAGGACTTTCGAGTATTTATTACCTTTGTTTTAAATATAATTTATGTAATTATAGGTTTATTTCCTTTTTAACGATGGCCATGTTTACCCACTCGCTTGCCAAATTCCTGGAGGTTTAACCAGCAGTGCGGGCTCCTGCACACGCGGTCCCTCCGTCTCTCCGCCGGGAATGGGACGCATAAGGGCACTAAGGCTCCGTGGCCGGGACACGGAGCGGCCACGCGCGGGGCACACAGCGAAGACTCAGTGCGCATACACAGTCCAGGGGCCGTCCACGGGAGTTACTCGCTGCCGTGGCTGGGCCTGGAAAGCAAACCCCGTGGGGGCTTGTGTCACATGCAGGGGACGTTCAGAGTTTTCAGAGTTCCAGGGGGAAGAAGCAGCCAGAAGGGTGTGAGCTCCAGGGGTGGCCCTCGGGCCTGGCTTGATCACCACACAGATTCCAAGGGCCCAGAAGAAATGCAGTTTAGGTAAACGGACTCAGGCCCTCTGTGCTCCACCCTTCCACTTCACGCGGCCACTTAATCTGTTTGCTAAAACCAAGACCCTTCTTTGGAGGTAGATCGGGTTACTGGCAAGGTGATTATTGTTTCTAATGGTCTGCAAACAGGTTCTCAACTGTTAACCCCTCCAGCCTCTGGGGACCGGGGGACAAGCCAGACCAGGCAGAGGCAGACTCAGGCACAGGTTGCTCAGGAGGTTGAGGGATGCCAAAAGAACGAGGCTGGAGTCAGGACCGGGTGCCGTCCTGGCGAAGGCGTTGGAGCTCAAGTCCAGGCTGAGCACAAGGCACCTGCCTTAGTTCCCCGCATGGCCTGTGACTCCCTCCGGACTCCCTCCGCTCCCAGGAGGTCCTGAGCATAACCCGGGGCTGGGGAATTCCTCGGGCGCCCGCACTGTGCACAGAATAAGCCAATAAAGAAGGCAAGCTCAAGGGGCACGATGAGTTCTTGGCCCCCCACTTCCCAGCAGTGTGAGCTTGGGCAAGTTATTTAACTTCTCTGAGCCTCAGTTTCCTTATGTATTCCACGGGGTAACAATGATTTCCACCTGTGGGGTTGGGGGGGCGAATTATAGACAATGTGTGTAGGGCACTTAGCAAAATACCTGGCACATAATAAGTACACAAGAAATACTAGCTGCTTATTATTATTTCAATGCATGTAGATGCTGTCATCATTAATAAAATGCAAATCGATTTAATTAATAGCTTTTCCTTTCCATATGTTTTCTCATTCAATAAATATTAAAAGTGTCATAGGGAACATCTTTGGGGCGTTTAGACTTTGAGAAGGGGTCCTCACTCTTGGGAAAGCACGCATCTAGACTGTGAGAGAGCAACACTTTCTCCACGCACCTCAGAGGGGCTCAAGCCCATGAAAGATGACAGTGTTCTGGACAGTTGAGATGGCAAGGAGGCGGGGCGCCTGGATGGCACAGTCGGTGAAGCGTCGGACTCTTGGTTTCAGTTCAGCTCATGATCTCAGGGTCGTGGGATCAGGCTCCGTGGCAGGCTCCACACTCAGTGAGGAAGTCTGCTAAAGTTTCTCTCTCCCTCTCCCTCTGCTTCTCTCCCTGCTGGCTCTCTCTCTCTCTCTCTCTCAAATTAATAAATCTTAAAAAAAAAAAAAAAAAGAAAGAAAGAAAGAAATGGCAAAAAGGCAACAGAGCTTAAAGAACATCACCTGAGATGTCAGGAAGAGAGTGAGGCAAGGATGAGGCCAGGAGAGCCTGGGGCCAGCGGTGGGAGGATGAAGCTCCCAAGAGAAAAACCATTTTTTAAAGATTATTTATTTATTTGAGAGAGAGTGTGGGAGCGAATATGAGGAGGGGGAGGGGCAGACTCCCGGTTGAACAGGGAGCCCAACATGGGGCTCCATCCCAGGACTCTGGGATCACGACCTGAGCCAAAGGCAGACGCCTAACCGACTGAGCCACCCAGGTGCCCGCTTTCAGTTTTTTATTATTAGGAATAAAGGTACAGAAAAATTCATGTCCAAGCTTTTTTGAGGGCCCATGTGTTCGCTCCCATAGGCAAATATCTGGGAGCAGAGTTGCTGGATTATAGTTGACTCTGTTATACATTCTTACTCAGGACCTCATGATCAGGATGAACTGGAGGCAGAGAGGTGGTGGGGGAGTGGGCTGGAATGGGGAGGATGCGGCATTCTAGAGCAGAAGATGCCGTGGACTGTGATTTGGAAGCCTCAGCCTCAAACCAGCTCTCCGTTTTTGGGCAAATCACTCCCTCGGGGGCCCAGTTTCCTCCCTAGAAAAGAGCAGCTATCACACCAAAGAATGGAAGGTGGGAACAGATGATTTCAAGAATGCAAGTGGGTCACTCTCAGACCTCTTGCCCTGACTTTGAGGTGGGAAAGCTGGGCCGGCATCCCCATCACCGAGCGTAAGTGATACGCTTGACTTTCTGGGTGTAGCTGGGGAAGAATGAATGAGGGGCTAGCTTCAGAAAGTCAGCGCTGTATGGTCTCCAGCTCACAGCTTCCCAGGGCCGACGTCCCGTCCTATGCACCTCTTCTTCCTTCCTCCATAATCCAGCAGAGTGGGAGATCCAAGCCCGGATCCACATGCTGCAGGGAGAGGACTGTGCAATGGGAAGGATCGAGGAAGGTACTGGGATGCCCTTGAGAGCTTGGTGAGGGGAGTTCCATCGGTGAAGCTTCAGCGGTTGGCCCAGGGGAGGCAGCCCAGCAGGCTGAGTCGTCCCCGGGCTTGGCGATCAGCACCCGCTCTGACCTTGCAGTTACCCCGGCAACACACGAGTCTCACGTGAGGTCGCATGCCGGTCCGGGGAGCTGTGTTTTCACTCTGAATCTCTCCCAGTTCCCTGCAAACGGTAAGAGACCCCTGACCATTGAACAAATGCATGAAGCATCCTTCCTGTGGCTTCACGTTGGGAAGAGGCTGAGGCAACATTTTTAAGGCTGAGCAGGATGGCTGCGTTGCCCAAGTGACCTAATGCTGGGATCATTGTTTCCAGAGCGTTACATTTTCCCGCTGCCAATTCCAAGTTAAGTCTCGAAATTCTCAGTCCCTTGCATGAAACTTTCCCCTTTGTTTATAGGCAGGAATATTTCTCCTCTGTGTTCCTGCCTCTGGCAAGATTTTAAACAGCTTCAGGATGTTTAAAAGTACACCACTCAAATAGAACTTCGGGGAGGGGGGAGAAAAGGAGGATAATGTGAGCATTATTTTACAGACTTTTTTCCCCTCCTAGCCAGTGCCATGCTGTGGCTCTGATTACAATAATTTTCCCTGGATCTATTAGGTCTTGTTTTATCAAAATGACTTGCTCTTGTTTTTCTTTCCTTCGCTCCTGAAGGCACGGCCTTGGGAGGGAGACGTTTTGGCAGCTGTGAGAAGCGTTGGAGCAGAAGGCTTGTGGGGCCGCTGGGCCTGCGAGTCGGGCAAAGGCCTAGCAGCAGATCGGTCGCCTCCCCTTCCTGAATGCCGCAGACTGCCCTCTGATGACAGCCCCCAGCGAGCAGTATCACCACCGGCTTTCACTTCGCTTTACAAAATAAAGACCAACATCACCCGGAAAGTGAGCTGAGCCTCTTCAGAGCCTCGTCCTGCCACCCACCAAGTGCCTTGAATGAGCCACTTCCCAGCTGGGCCCCTCAGGGAGCTTCCACTCAGAAACTTCGAGTAAAGGAGTAAAGATCGTAAAGACAAAGTGTGTCATTAGAAGTTACAGTGAGGAGCTGAGCCCCAAGGTTTAGGGATGAAAAGAAAAGTAATTGAAGGAACTCTGCCATCGGCGACTTTCAGTGTCTTCCAGTGTGTCTCTCCCTGTCCTTCTGCCTGGTGTCCCAGCCAAACAGAGCAGCCCCTCGGCCCCCCCCAACACACAGTGATTTCCCGCTGGGCTCCGGGTGGTCTTCCCTCGTCCCACCGCTTCCCAGCCAGGCTGGGGAGCTGCGGGATGAACAGGCTGCAGTGCCTGAGCATAACCGGCCTGGTTCGGAATGCGGGCCCCGCTCACTCCTGGGCGTATGCGGATTTGAGTGAACCATTTCATCTCATCTTCTCTGCCTGTAAAATGGGGCCAGTGTTACCTTCCTTGGAGGATTCTTGTGAGGACGGAATGAGAGAGTATGTATGCAGCATAGTGCTAGACCATCGGTGCTCAAATAAATCTGTGAGTGAATAGCAGGACAGAGCAATCCATGGGTGTCCGGGGAGCTGTGAAGTGTCAGATACCATCAGAATAGAATCCAAGATCATGAGCTCCGTGAGCTTGGAACCCCTGTGTTACTCACCTGTCACTGTGCCTGGAATATGGTTGGCGCTTGATCAACGCTTGTCCATATTCCATATGGAAGGCCACGGGTGGCAAACTAAGAAGTCTAGTGATTATTTTGTCTTTTTATTCAATTAACATTCATTAAGTGCTGACTGTGTGCCTGGCACTATGGCAGCCTCTGGGGAGACAAAGAAGCCGGGCTCTGCCTTGCAGATGGCTACGGAAGTCAGGTTTTAGGATGGGGTTGTGGATGGGCGGTGGGGGGGAGGGTTGGATGAACTGGAGCGCAAGGGAGCCAGGGTCGGGGGAGGCCAGCTGGGAGACCCCAGCGTGGCCTGCCAGGCCAGGTAGAGCTGTGAGTGTGGCCAGAGGGCTGCTTTGGGAGACAGGCCAGAGGAGAATTCTTAGCAGGAAGGGGGACAGGTAAGATCTCAAGAAAAATTCAGGGTTTCATAGTCAGATTTTCTATCCCTATACTTGGCCATTGGAGAGTAGAACCTCATTTTCCACTTGGTCCCAGGTTATTCGGCCTCCTCTCATTCCAGAAAGGGAGTGGATTTGGCATGAGAGATTTCCACAGAGGGGACTCCACAATTTCGGGAATTTGTCCCATCCCTGAAGAGCAGGGGTTTTCCAATACTGCTGGGAGGAGGTAACACCTTTAACCACCTCCCACCCTCGCCTCCTACCCTTAACTAGAAACTCTGTCCTGTTCACAGCAGGGGAGACTGGGGTTCACACTGGCCTCCAAATGCAGGGAATAATTTCCCAGTGAAACCCGCAATCTCAGAGCCCAAGACCCAAGGCTTGGAGACTTTCTAAGACAGAAAGAATTGGGCTGCAATCGAGGAGCTTAACTGAACATTACACAAACACAAACCAACTCAGCGTTTCCATTTGTCTCCTTAATGTGCAGTTAACTGTTCCGCTTTATGCCATATTATTTCTCTCTCTCCGCCCTCTTTCTCCCTGTCTCTCTCAATGGTGTGAGATTTTAATTTATCGATTCATTTAACAATTATCCATTGAGTGCCAACATGCCAGAGATCCAGAGAAAAACAGGATAGAACTCCAGCATTCCCCCTTGACGACAGTTATTGAAAGTTAAATGTCATCAGAACCTCTGATTCAGCAGTTAACTCCCAAGAATTTATTCTAAAGATATACTCCCACAGGTGCCAACACTATTAGGTAAAAAGGGCAATTCTTAAACTATTTTAAATACCAATTTAAATTTAGGGGGCACTGGGTGGCTCAGTCGGTTAAGCGTCTGCCTTCGGCTCAGGTCATGATCCCAGCATCCTGGGATCGAGCCCCGGGTAGGGTTCCCAGCTTGGCGGGGACCCTGCTTCTCCCTCTGCCTCTGTCACCTGCCCCCTTGTTCCTGCTTGTGCTTCCTTTCTCCCATTCTGCTCTCTCTCTCAAATAAGTAAAATCTTTTTTTTTGTTGTTAGATTTTATTTATTTATTTGACAGAGAAGAGACACAGCGAGAGAAGGAACACAGCAGGGGGAGTGGTTGAGGGAGAAGCAGGTTTCCCGCTGAGCAGGGAGCCCGATGCGGGGCTCGATCCCAGGACCCTGGGACCATGACCTGAGCCGAAGGCAGACACGTAACGACTGAGCCACCCAGGTGCCCCAGTAAGTAAAATTAAAAAAAAAAAAAATTAGAAACAATACAAATGTCTACCAATAGGAAACTGATAAAATTGATTATGATAAATTTAAACAATAGGATTCTATGATGGTCAAAAAAAGGGTTGATCTTTGTGTGTATGTGTGCCTACATGCTGATTTCATTTGATTTTTTATTGAAGTGTACTTGGTACAATATTATGTTAGTTTCAGGCTATAACCTAGTGATTCAACAGTTAAAATACATTGTGAAGTGATCACCACTGATAAATCTAGCTACCATCTATCACCAAATAAAGTTGTTACATATTAACTATATTCCCTATGCTGCACATTGTATCTCTGTGTCTTTTTGATTTTATAACTGGAAGTTTGTACCTTTTAAGCCCCTTCCTTTCTCTTGCCCATCACCCCACCCTCAGCCCCTCAGGCAACCACCAAATTGTTCTTTGTATCTATGAGTCTGTTTGTTTTGGTTTTTAGCATCCACATATAAGTAAAATCATACAGTATTTGTCTTTCTATGTCTGAGTTATTTCACTTAGGGTCATACCCTCTAGGTCCACCCATGTTGTCACAAATGGTGAGATTTCGGGGCGCCTGGGTGGCTCAGTCAGTTGGGCATCTGCCTTCAGCTCAGGTCATGATCCTGGGGTCCTGGGATCGAGCCCCGTGTCAGGCTCCCTGCTCATGGGGAGGCTGCTTCTCCCTCTCCTCCCCACTAATGCTCTCTCTCGTTCTCTCTCTCTCAAATAAATAAAATCTTTTTTAAAAAATGGTGAGATTTCATTCTTTTTATGACTGAGTAATATTCCATTGTGTATATACACAATTTCTTTATCCATTCATCCACTGATAGACCCTTAGTTTGCTTTCATAGTTTGGCTATTGTAAATAATGTTATAATGAACATAGCGGTGCATATATCTTTTTAAAGTAGTGTTTTCATTTTCTTTTTCTTTTTTCTTTTTATTATTTATTTTTAATGATTTTATTTATTTATTTGAGAGAGAGAGCACAAGCCAGGGAAGCAGGGGGAGCAGCAGGCAGAGGGAAAAGCAGGTTCTCCACTGAGCAGAGAGCCCGATGTGGGACTCGATCCCAGGACCCTGGGATCATGACCTGAGCTGAAGGCAGATGCTTAACTGACCGAGCCACCCAGGCATCCCTTCATTTTCTTCTTAATAAATACCCAGAAGTGGAATTGCTGGATCATATGATAGTTCTATAAAAAAGGTTAATCTTGGGGTGCCTGGGTGGCTCAGTTGGTTAAGCGACTGCCTTCGGCTCAGGTCATGATCCTGGAGTCCCGGGATCGAGTCCCGCATCGGGCTCCCTGCTCGGCGGGGAGTCTGCTTCTCCCTCTGACCCTCCCCCCTCTCATGCTGTCTCTCGCTCATTCTCTCTCTCAAATAAATAAATAAAATCTTTAAAAAAAAAAAAGGTTAATCTTTATGGAAGATAAGGAAAGATCACCAAGAAAGATTATTCAGTGAAAAATGCATATATATTATACTAATTTTATTCTCTTAAATTTATGTAATCATATACATACAAATTATCTAGATTCATGAGCTGTCTACATGGTAGCCACGAAACGTGGAATGTGACTAGTTGGAACTGAGATGTGCTATAGGTACAGAATCCACAGCAAATATCAAAGACTTTAGTACAAAAACAAGAATGTAAAATATTTCAAGAGTTATTTACATATTTGTTTTTAAAGATTTTTGAGAGAGAGACAGAGAGAGAGCATGAGCAGGAGGAGGAGGAGAGGGAGAGGGACAAGCAGACTCTCTGCTGAGCACAGACCCAGACACCACACGGGGTTCAATCCCACGACCCTGAGATCACGACCTGAGCTGAAATCATGAGTTGGATGCTCAACTGACTGAGCCACCCAGCGTCCCAACAATTATTTATTTTGATCATGTGTTGAAATGATAACATTTTGGATATATTGGGTTAAAAAAAACAGACTATTGAAATTGATTTTACTTTTTTAAAAATTGTTTTTAGTATATTTATGAGAAAATGTAAAATTATGTATGTGGTTCATATTATATTTCTATTAGACAGCAAGCACTATTCTAGATCAGGAGCCAGCAAATGATTGTCCCCGGGCCAAATCGGGCTGAAGCCCGCTTTTATAAATGAAGCGTTACTGGAATACAGCCACACCCATGTGTTTAGGTACTGTCTGTGGCTCCTTCCCTGCTCAAAGGATCAAGATGAGTAGTTGTGACAGAGACCCTATGGCAACAAAGCCAAAAGGATTTACCATCTCTGGCCCTTTACAGAAATGGGGCCTCGGTGTTGTCCCAACCCTTTAGAATATCTAAAGGAGTCTATAATGATATCTTCAGGGTTGAGATGAAGGGAGATTTTTAGTTGTTGCCCCCCGCCCCCAACACCATAGTAATATATTATTTTTGTCAGCAGGGAAGGAAAACAATTAAAATAACTTTTTAAAAAAGATTTTATTTATTTGTCAGAGAGAGAGAGCACGGCAGGCAGAGGGAGAAGCAGACTCCCTGCTGAGCAAGGAGCCCGATGCGGGACTCAATCCCAGGACCCTGGGATCATGACCTGAGCCAAAAGTAGACGCTTCACCGACTGAGCCACCCAGGTATCCCTAAAATAACTTTTTTTTTTTTTTTAAAGATTTTTTATTTATTTGACAGACACAGCGAGAGGGAACACAAGCAGGGGGAGTGGGAGAGGGAGAAGCAGGCTTCCCACTGAGCAGGGAGCCCGATGCAGGACTCGATTCCAGGACCCTGGGATCACAACCTGAGCCGAAGGCAGATCCTCAATGACTGAGCCACCCAGGCGCCCCCTAAAATAACTTTTAATTAAGAACCTGCCTTTGGGGCGCCTGGGTGGCTCACTCGTCAAGCGTCTGCCTTCGGCTCAGGTCATGATCTCAGGGTCCTGGGATTGAGCCCCGCATCGGGCTCCCTGCTCAGTGGGAAGCCTGCTTCTCCCTCTCCACTCCCCTTGCTTGTGTTCCCTCTCTCGCTGTATCTCTCTCTGTCAAATAAATAAAAATCTTTAAAAAAAAAAATAAATAAATAAAAGAACCTGCCTTCAAGGAGTGCACATTCTAGTAGGCAGGTGGGTCTAGCAAGTAAATAACTAAAGGGTCAAGGAAAAGTACAAGGTCATGGTTAGATCTTTGGAATGCCAAGTGAAGAACAATAGCCAGTAATTGCTGAAAGCTTAGAGATGGCCACGGTGTGTGAAGTAAGGCTATACATATCTTATTTTGTTTGATCACAACATCCTCATTTTAGATTTGAGGAAACTGAAGCCTGGAGATACATAGTTTGCTCAATGACACACCAGTCTCTACTGGGGAGTCACCGTGGGGAAGTGATCTATCAGATCAAGGAAGACTTTCACTATCGCTCTCCCTGCCTCTGTTTCCCTAACTAGAAATTTGTCTGTTTTCCTCTAGTAGGTGTGAGCAGGGGGAAGCTGTGCTTCTCTGGGATGTGTGAAATGCCTGCAAGAGTCTTTTCATTATAAGCACTAAGCTGCTTGTAAAATACTATAATACTCAGAAGCAGAAAAGTGACTTTGCCATTCCGCACCCTCCCCGCCGTCACATCTCCTCTGCGCCTGCTCGGGGGTGGCCTCTCAGGCTTCGTCCTTAAAACAGATACAGTCTTATAGGAGGAGCAAGGTATGATGCTACTGTCAGGAGACTTGCTTCTATCACCTAACAATGAAGCCTGGACTTCTTTACATGATGGCCTACGTGATCATAATCGACTTAATTTTTTAAGAGCTACATGTTATTTTAGCAACCCCCCTTTTAAATGAAAACATCAGGGGCGCCTGGGTGGCTCAGTCAGTTAAGCATCTGCCTTCGGCTCAGATCATGAGCCTTGGGCTCCCTGTTCGTGGGGAAGTCTGCTTCTCCCTCTCCCACTCCCCCTGCTTGTGTTCCCTCTCTAGCTCACTCTCTCTCAAATAAATTAATTAAATCTTAAAAAAAAAAAAGAAAACATCAGTTAAAGTTCTGAATGAATACTAGAAAAATACCTCTTAAGAATTACTTTTACCCTGTAGTCTCTGCTTTCAGGAAGTGGATTTGTGTTTACGGTTTCTCTGAGCATCAAGCCAGGTACAGCTCTGGCTGCATTGGAAAACATGTTCCACATTAGTTTTCAATCCGTAACGGTCTGCAGACAAAGAGCCAGCCATGCGCCTGAACGCCACGTCCGGAACCCTTGGGTCCTTACACAATTGCCTGTGTTATACACCTGTAAAACCCAAGATAATAACTGTCCCAGTAATTATGACTTGCCAGGGGAATGTCAGAATCAAGTCCAGGCAGGGTAGGTGAAGGAATAACACCTTAGTGTCTGCTTCTCTTTTTCCACTTTTCTGGCTCCCAGCCTAGCTTGGGCCTCCCCACCCCATCCCTGGACTCCTGCTGAGGTCTCCAGGAGTCTCCTAACCTCAGACATGCTCTGCTACAATCCATTTGGCATAAGGTGGCTGGATTACACTCCCCCAAACACTGTTTTGTGCACGTTGCCCCTGGCTCAAACACCTAAACAAAATTCCAGATCTTTATCTTGGCGTCCAACGTCCTCCTCAGTGTTGCCCCAACTCACCATTCTGGTCTTACCACCGAGTCACTCTCTAAGCTCATCTCCCCGCTCTCTACCAAAGAGGTCCTCTTTGCCGCCAACCTGCCTTGCTCATTCCAGACTCAGCTTCTGTGAAGAGAGTCTCCTGCCTGGCTCCCACAACCCTCTTGTTCTATCTAAACCCTTCCCTCACTTAAATGAAATTCTCCTGAAGACTTCTGAGTCCCGCAAGCCCAAACTTCTTCCTCATCCTAACATAAGGTTGATTCCACAGTCTCTGATCATATGATGGTTTTGATGGTTAGCTATCTTTTATATATAAAGATTATATATACTCCAACAAGGCCTTACTAGATGAGAAGGACCTTCTCACAAAGCATTTTATATCTTTTGTAAAATATATCTGAGCACTTTCCATATAATCCAAAGTCAATAAGTGTTGATACAGATTGATTAAGAGTAATTAGGTTATTTCCAGTATTTTACTAGAAAAAAAAATGCTGCTTGAATAATTTCAAAGATCTGTGATCTATATTTCTACAAAACAACTTCCTCAAGTGAGAATTGTTAGAACAAAAAGCATGTTCATTTGTAGTTTTGATATATTTTCACATTGCCTTGAGGAACTATAACAATTTAAATTCTCACCTATAAAGTTTGAGGCATAGCCATCATATTTAATGTTTTCAAAGTAACCCATTGAGCAGAAGAACACACTTGATTAAACCATCCCTTGTTTTTTATACATTTAAGCTTTGTCCCTATTCAATTCAGGAACCTATTTTCATAGTATTAGGCACTAAGAGAACTTGAACAGAACAACAAAAATCCAAGTACCTATTTCATATACAGAGATGTACTCCTAAAACAGTGTGTAAAAATAACATTTTAAAAAGGATTTTCATTTATTTATTTGACAGAGAGAGAGAGAAACACAAGCAGGGGGAGAGGCAGAGGCAGAGGGAGAAGCAGGCTCCCCCACTGAGCAGGGAGCCCAACGCGGGGCTCGATCCCAAGACCCCGAGATCATGACCTGAGCCGAAGGCAGACGCTTAACTGACTGAGCCACCCAGGTTCCCCTCAAATAACATTTTTATAAATAAAATCAAACAACCAACTGGAAGAGTCAGCCTAGTGGGGTAGAAACGACAAAGATTTAAGGTCAAAGTGTAATTTTTCATCTTTTTCTTACAAGTTGTCTGACTATGGACAAGCCACTTAAATCTCTCTGAGCTGTATTTTTCCCCTCTGAAAAGGGATCTAGTATTGTATGTTTTGATATGAAGGACAATGTTTAAAACATTCATCCAGCCTGAGCTGGGAGCCAGCTCGGGAACCACGTCTTATTCACTGTTTCATCCACAGTGCCTGGAGCAGTTCCTGGAATGTAGCTTGTGATCAATACGTAACAAATGAATGACCCATATTTCATCTTCTTGTCCACAGGAAATGTGACTTGTCAAAGGTCAGATAATAAACGACCAAGAAAAGTTAAAGGTGGCCAAGGAAAGAGCGCACACAGGCACATCTAACTGCTAGTCTGGCCTATTACCTTTCCAACTGACCGAAGACTCCATAATTGTCCCTAATGTTGTTTTGTTCCAAGTGAAGAGCTGTCAGGAAGGCACTTTCTATAATCCATTTTCAGGGATATTTATGTACCCCAGGCTCTTAGGACAGTGTCTTTGGTTCTCTGGGGAAATGAACTTTATACCTAGGCTCCAAATCTAGCTCCCAGCCTTAGACCAAACATATTCTCCAAAATCATCCAATACACATCTCAACGGATCTGTCCCTTTTATTTGGGCAGGAGACCTCTCTCCCACGGTCCCCATCCCTCTCTTAATATCCTACCAATGAAGTTCTGGGCCCATATTAATTTTCCAACATCTTCTCAAGCTCTCATGCTTTTGCATCTGCAAGCCAGCTCTGTAATTGATGATAAGACCCAGAAACGTGAAATGATCTGCCCAAGTTTACAGAGTGAACTGGGGAGGGGAGTGGATTTTAACACTGGTCTTCAGGTTCGGGGTCCAGGGCTCGATCAACAGCCCCCCTCTCCCCTCTGCTCGCTTCCCATGGCTTCACATTTGCAAAGAGCTTTTGTTTCTCATATAATCATCGTAATAGTCTCAGAGGGCATAGCTTCATCCCTACTGCTAGAGTACCAACCATCTCAAAATTCAGAGGCTTAAAATAACAATCACTTCCTACTGCAGCTTCTGCATCTGCAGTTCCTGGGAAGGTTGGGTAGGCAGAGCTGCTGATCTTGGCTGGGTTTCTTCAAGCACCTTGGGGGGAGGCAGCTGGACAGCTCTGTTCTGGGCAGGGTGGGGCCAGGCAGGTGGGGGCAGCTTCCTTGGGGCAGCTCTGCCCCACACATCTCTCATCTCCCTCCTGGGACCAGTGGCCTAGTCCAGGCAGGCTCCTCTCATGGAAATAGCAGAGATGCAGGCCAGCAAGCCCAATCACACAAGCACGCTTTCAAGCCTCTGCCTGTATCCCATCTGCGAGCATCCTATTGGCCAAAGCAGGTGTCATGGGCAGAATCAGTGGGTCCGAGAGCATCCTCGTCTCTTGCTGGGAAGAGCTGCATGGCAGAGGGTGGTGAAAGAGGAAGGGATAAAGACTGGAGGCCCTAATGCAGTCTACCACAGCCATCAAATATCAAGTCATCCTAGGGAGGCTACTGTTTCTTCTTGCCTCCAAGCGGAAGCCAATTCCCTAAAGCGGCGGCCTCCCCTTCACACAGGTGCCCAGAGCACAGGGTGTCACAGGAGCAGGCATTGAAGAGCTTCTTTCGCTGGTGACTTCAGTGCGAGGCCACAATCTGGCCGCTGCGGCGGGTAATCAGAGAAGGAGGGCGACAAGCCGGCACTGGCTCGACCCCCCAGCTCTGTCTCCGGCCGTCCCCACCCTAACAGCCTCTCAGAGCGTGATTCACTGCTCCAGGAAGAGAGAAGTAATTGACGGTGTAATTTACATTGGAAAACTTGTTCTGAAAAAAAAATGAGAGAGCAACGGAGCGAGCACTCGGGCTCCAAGGGAGTTTCCTGCCCAAAGACCAGAGCAGCTAAAGGACGCAGACGCAGGGTCCGGGGACGTGGGGACCAGGGAGAGGAGATGGCACCTGGGGGCGCGGGCTGGGGGACAGATCTAACAGAAACTCCAAAACAATCTTAGAGGAGGGATATAGAAAGGCAATAAGCCCCACGTTTTCTGAGGTTTGTTTTGCTTTCTGGAAGAGCTCGAGGAGTAAGGCCTATGCAGAGCAGCAAGTTGTCAACGAAAACTTCTCGGCGGACACGTGTCTCACGCCCTCCCCTGCCGTCGCCAGGATGAACACGCTAGGAGGGCCGTCGCAGACGCTGCGAAATCCAAACCAACCGAACAAACTCAGCAAAACCGAGAGGATCCCGTTTCCAGCTCCAACAGCTTTGTGATCATCCGATCTCTGTCTCGTTCAGGTTAGAAGCTCGCTCCACAGAGACTGTTAAGAGTTGCACAACTAACAATACTCACCGGTGTTAACTAGTAATGTGACATCCCGTCACTAGCCGCAGAGGGAACGAACACAGGTCGCACACCCCTGCGTCTGTGGCTTGGAGAAGTCGGTGCCCTACTGCCCAGCCAGGGCCTTCCCCGGCCTTGCCCCACAAGGGTTCCGGCTCTCTCAAATTTTCCCCCATTCAGCTGAAGGCACCCACAGTCTCTCTTGGGCTCTTTCCTCGTCTGAAAAAGAAGGAGGTAAAACGACATGCTCGTCAGTGTCCATCCCAGCACCCGGGGTAGTTGTGTGCGTTTCCTTCCCTACCTCCCGGCTCACTGCACCTTCAAGAGAGCGATTAGAGTGCCATGACTCTGTCCAGGCCTTTCGTGGCAGAGGGCGGCTGGTACAGAGACTTAAAATAAAAACCAGAGTGGAGAGGCGGCTGGAAGGAGCTCTGCGTGTGAAGCTCTGCCAGCTACCAGCTGTGTGCCCGCGGGCGACTTACTTCATCTCTTTGTGCCTCCGTTTGCCAATCTGTAAAGTGGGGGAGATCCAAGAAGGTGCGTGTTGAGTGTTCCCAGGACTGACGGGGGTGGTGCATGAAGCGGTCAGGAAGGCGCTCGGGTCCGGTTTTTTATTGTGATCCGGTTTAAGTGTGACTTCGGCAACCCTCCGGACGGCAGGCGTTCCTTCACTGAGAAGTGAATGCCCAGAACACTCGTTTCCAAAAGAGGGGCTCTGTTTAAAAAACAACAGCAACAACACTTTTTTCATTCTCGTTGACTTGCTGATGGGAAATCAGACTTACACCTGTCACCTGTCACCCAAGAGGCAGGAGGTGCCTGTCACCCAGGAGGCGGAAGTGCGGCCTGCCTTTCGAGTTTGCTTTCATTTTCTTTTACCTGTATCTGCGCGCTGGGTTTCGCACCTCCTGCTTCCCTACCTTCGACCAGTAAGACAACAGCTCGCTGTCTTGGCTGCACGGGACACGCGCTTGAGGGAGCTTGAAGAATCTACCCAAGCCGGGCTGGAAGTCAGAACAGCGGCCGGGGACGGGGTGAGCTGGGGGCGAGAGCCTGCATGCTTCTAGGGGGACGGTGACGGTCTGATTCTTGGGCTGGGTGGCTACCCAGGTGCCTGCACTTGGTAAACATTCCCTGTGCTGTATACTTAGGGCAGTGCATGTTTCTACACGCATCACAGACTTCAGTAAAACATTGCACCGGAACCTCCATGCTGAAGTTGCACTGAAGAGCAATTAAATCAAAATCCTTAGGAGCGGGACCATGCAATTGATATTTTTGTAAAGCTTCCCAGGTGATTGCCATGTGCGGCCTCGGGTACGAGCCACTGCAGCGGTCCTGGGGGCCACAGGGGGCCCAGGTCTCAGGATTGGCATTGCAGCCAATGTAGAAAGCCCCGTGGAACAGCCAGGAGTCGGTGGGATTGGCCCGGGATTTGTTTAGGCGGGTCCCGAATCCAGAGGTCACCGAGCAAGCAGGACAGTGGGGGTACCTGGATAGACACCTGGGTTCAATGTCCAGCTCTGTCACTCACTGGTTGAGAAACTTGGGGCTAGTCACATAGATAACCTCAGGGACTTGCTGCTTCCTCATCTGTTAACTGGCGCTCCCACTGGACTTCTTACCTCACGTGGATACCCCCCCATATATCAAGGGCTCCATAAATAAGCTATAATTACAAGATGTTGCAAATTTACAAGAACCTCCCCCCCCCAAAAAAAGGCTTTTGTCTTTACCTCTGATTTCCAGGAGAGCTCCTAGGCAGTACTTTTCCATTTCCACCACTATTGTTCCTACCACTCACCTTCTTGTACTGGACCAATAAGGAAGGAAGAGGTGCTGATTTGAGTTTCTATTGCAACCGATGATTTGCTTGTTGCACGTTAATTAAGTGCGAAGACCAAGAGCATGTGGATGGGAAACTGGCCACCTGTGGCCACCCCTGCCTCCAGCATCTGGGTGAGGCTTGCCTAAGTCAACCCAGCTTTACATCCCTTCGGAGGACACTGTGATTTCTCCTGTCCTTGCTTTCTGCTTACCTCCACCAAGTTTCCAAGAATCTTCAAGTCAAAAAAATCGTTCCTTATGTGCTTCCTGAATCTCCATTTTATTTATTGCAATTGTACCTACCTCTTTTCTTTGTCTATGGGGAAATAAAGAGCGATCCTTCTCAAAATGACTCATATACTTGAACATCATTAATAGACTCTCTTTTTCTTTCCTCCTTTGTTCTATATTTTAACATTTCAGTACTTAAAAAAATTTTTTTTATATATGTGGTTCTTCAAAACTATATGAGTAAGTACAATTGCAAGTATAATTTAGTAAGTATTATTGGATAAAGATTTAACAAATTAATTCAACAAGCACTTATAGGGGCTTGCTACATAGAAGATTCGGGGCTGGGCTAAGAACACCATTGATTCCGGCCTTAGAGGAGCCCACATTGAGGTAGATTAGGAAATAATAATACTGGTACAAGATGGGCTGTCAGACATTCTGCAATATGGTTTGCAAACAGGAAGACCACAGCAATGTGAGATCAAGAAGATAAATTCTAGGGTGCCTGGGTGGCTCAGTTGGTTAAGCGACTGCCTTCGGCTCAGGTCATGATCCTGTAGTCCCTGGATCGAGTCCCGCATCGGGCTCGCTGCTCGGCAGGGAGTCTGCTTTGCCCTCTGACCCTATCCCCTCTCATGTGTTCTCTCTCATTCTCTCTCTCTCAAATAAATAAATAAAATCTTTAAAAAAAAAAAAAAAGAAGAAGATAAATTCTATAAGTGACAGTTGCCCAAGTTGCTTTCTAGAAAAGAGCTGGACCTACTGTTGAACAAGGATACTCGGAAAATTACTGATCATTTAACTGTCCACAAACTGTTACAACTATTTATTTTTGTATTATTCTCCTGCACGATGTCACTGCCAATTTGAAGTTTCGTGCTTATGTAGCTTTTAAAAACAAGTGCGAGTTGTTTGTGTCTACTTCTGTGTCAGAAAGATGAGATCGATTGAATAATTTTGTTAGAGAGACTTGAATACTTGGCTAGCCTCAGAAAAGTCACTTATTTGTAAATCATCAAGATGGGAGCAATAGTATATCCAAAAACTCAGTCTAAATCTGTCCAAGAACTCAGTCTAAATCTGTCCTCCTCATAAAATTTATGGAAATAGTTGGTTCAGGCGGATGCTGAGCCACCAGTTACCTTCAAATGCTAGAAGGCCAGATCATGATGTCTCTCCCAAGATTTTTCAAGCTGCTTCCTGGAATCCGGTGATCTCTTCAGGGCTTGCTTCCCAGCCATTACAACACCTTTAGAGAAACAAAACAAAACAAAACAAAACATGATTCATGAAAGGAAAATTCATGTTGGACTTCATTAAAATTAGGAACCTCTGCTTTGTGAAAGACACTGTTAAGAATAAGACAAGCCACAGACTTGGAGAAAATATTTGCAAAACACGTATCTGAGAGAGGATCTATATCCAAATATACAAAGGACTCTTTCTTATAACCCAGAAATAAAAAAAACATATACACAACCCAGTTTTAAAAAATGGCCAAAGATCTGAACAGACACCTCACCCAAGAAGATACAGAGATGGTAAATAAACATATGAGAAGATGTTCCATATCATATTTCATTAGGGCATTGCAAATTAAAACAATGAGTAACTACCCCATGCCTATTAGAATGGCCCAAATCCAAAACACTGACAACGCCAAAGGATAGCTATGATGTAGATCAACAGGAACTCTCATTCATTACTAATGGGAATGAGAAATGGTGTAGACACTTTGGAAGACAGTCTGGAAGTTTTTACAAAACTAAACATGCTCTTACATACATATAATCCAGCAAGCTCATGCCTTGGTATTTACCCAAAGGAGTTGAAAACCTACGTCTACCCAAAAACTGAACACAGATGGTGGTGGCAGCTATCTTCCTAATTACCCAAACTTGGAAACACCCAAGATGTCCTTCAGTAGGTGAATGAATAAACTATGGTATGTATAGACAATGGGATATTATTCACCACCAAAAAGAAAAAAGCTATCAAACAATGAGAAGACATGGAGAAGCCATAAAATACATACTACTAAGTGAAAGAAGCAATCTGAAAAGGGTACATACTGTACGATTCCAACTATGTGACATTCTGAAAAAAGGCAAAACGATGGATCAGTTGTTGCCAGGGTTTGGGGAGAAGGATAGATGAATAGGTGGAGCATAGAGGATTTTTATGGCAATGAAACTATTCCTTACTATACGATAATGGTGGATACATATTACTATCCATTGGTCATAATCCATAAAATGTACAATACCATCAGTGAACCCTAAGTAATTATGGTCTTTGGGTGATAATGATGTGACAATGTAGGTTCATTTATTGTAACAATGTACTACTCCAGTGTGGGATGCTGATAATGGGTCCAGCTGTGCATCTGTGGGGGCAGGAAGTATATGGAAACTCTCTGTACTTTCTGCTCATTTTTGCTGTAAACCTACAACTGTTCTAAAAAAAAAAAACAACCCAGGGGCACCTGGTTGGCTCAGTCAGTAGGGCACACAACCCTAATCTCAGTTTTGTGAGTTCAAACCCCACATTGGGCATGGAGCCTACTTTAAAAAAAAAAAAAGTCAAGGGCGCCTGGGTGGCTCAGTTGGTTAAGCGACTGCCTTCGGCTCAGGTCATGATCCTGGAGTCCCGGGATCGAGTCCCGCATCGGGCTCCCGGCTCGGCGGGGAGTCTCCTTCTCCCTCTGACCCTCCTCCCTCTCATGCTCTCTGTATCTCATTCTCTCTGTCTCAAATAAATAAATAAAATCTTAAAAAAAAAAAAAATCAAAAAATAAAATAAAAACATTAAAAAACCCGAAAGTATATATATAAAAAAAAAGAAAAGAAAAGAAATAAGCTATCAAGCCATATCAAGCCATGAAAAGACATGAAGGAAAATTAAGTGTGTACTACTAAGGGAAAGAAGCCAGTCTGAAAGGCTACATACTGCATGATCAACTATGTGACATTTTGGAATAGGCAAAACTATAACGAGTAAAAAGATCGGCGATTACCAAAGTTTGGGGGTGGGTGATGGGCAAGTGATGATTAGGTGAAATGCAAGAGATTTTTAGGGCAGGGAAGCTACTCTGTATGATATTGTAATGGTGGATACATGACAGTATTTGTCAAAACCCATAGAATTATACAACAGAAACAGTGACTTTTTTTTTTTTAAGTTTCAGGTGTAGAATTTAGTGATTCATCACTTATACACAATACCCCCGGGCGCCTGGGTGGCTCAGTTGGTTAAGCGACTGTCTTCGGCTCAGGTCATGATCCTGGAGTCCCTGGATCGAGTCCCGCATCGGGCTCCCTGCTCGGCGGGGAGCCTGCTTCTGCCTCTGACCCTCCCCCATCTCATGTGCTCTCTCTCTCTCATTCTCTCTGTCTCAAATAAATAAATAAAATCTTTAAAAAAAAAAAAGATTCTATACACAATACCTGGTGCTCATCACAACAAATGCCCTCCTTAATCCCCAACCTATTTAACCCACTCTTCTGCCCATCCCTTCCAGTAACCCTCAGTTTGTTCTCTATAGTTAATAGTCCATTTCTTGGTTTGCTTCTCTTTTCTTTTCCCCTATGTTCATTTGTTTTGTTTCCACATTTCCACTCAGAAATGTGGTATCTGTCTTTCTCTGACTGATTTTGCTTAGCATTATACTCTCTGGCTCCATCCACATCATTGCAAATGGCAAGCTTTCATTCTTTTTGATGGCTGAATAATATTCCATTGTATATATATACACCATAATCTTTTTTTTTTTTTTAAAGAAGGAGAGGGTCTTCCTTTCTTTTTTTTTTTTTTAAGATTTTTTAAATTCATTTGAGAGAGAGAAAGAGACAGCATGAGCAGGGGGAGCAGCAGAGGGAAAAGCAGACTCCTCGTTGAGCAGAGAGCCCGACCCAGGACCTTGGGATCATGACCCGAGCTGAAGGCAGATGCTTAACCGACTGAGGCACCCAGGTATCCCATACCACATCTTCTTTATCCATTCATCAGTCAATGGACATTTGGGCTTTTTCCATAATTATGCTATTGTTGACAATGCTGCTATAAACATCAGGGTGCATGTGTCCTTTGAATCAGTATTTTTGCATTCTTTGGGTGAATACCTAGTAGTACAATTGCTGGATTGTAGGGTAGCTCTATTTTTAACTTTTTGAGGAACCTCCAGACTGTTTTCCAGAGTAGCTGCACCAGCTTGCATTCCCACCAACAGGGTAAGAGGTTCCCCTTTCTCCACATCCTTGCCAATCCTTGTTGTTTCCTGTGTTGTTCATTTTAGCCATTCTGACTGGTATGAGGTGACTCCTCATTTTAGCTGTGATTTGTATTTTCCTGATGATGAGTGATGTTGAGCATCTTTTCATGTGTCTGTTAGCCATCTGGAGGTCTTCTTTGGAAAAATGTCTACTCATGTCTTCAGCCCATTTTTTAACTGGATTATTTATTTTTGGGGTGTTGAGCTTGATAAGTTCTTTATATACTTTGGATACTAATCCTTTATCAGATATGTCAATTGAAAATATCTTCTCCTGTTAATTTTGTTAAGAATGAATCCTACTGTAAACTATGGACCTTAATAATAATGTATAAATATTGGCCCATCAGTGGAACAAATGTTGCCACACTAAGGCAAGATATTAATAATAAGGGAAGCCATGAGCGGGAGGAGAAGATATTGGGAACTCTACTGTCTGCTTAATTTTCTGTAAAACTAAAAATGCTCTAAAATATAAAGTCTATTAGTTAAAAACAAAAGTGCAGCCCATTGCTTGACCGGTTCCTTAGGTACCGCTTACATAAACAGTAACTCATCTTTGCAGTCTTTGAGCAATAAGCAATGATGCAGCATACCCCATATGGGCTGAAGGGTTCTGAAGCCGGCAATCCTTCAAGCCATTCCCCTAGCTAGAGCGTGAGTAGGAAGCCAGAAGGGGGAGCAGACTGTGGTGTTTGATACACTAGGTTCCCCTTTTAGCTACAGCCGAGGAGTCACTGGGTACACCAAGGCCACCTCGCGGAGGTTGCGTTATTCTAAGAAAAAGCTACACTTGTGACTTGGTTTAGCCAAATAATCCAAATAAGTAAATAATAGCCAAATAATTCATCCTCCATGATCTTCAGTTTTCCCATTGGTACAAAGGAGAGTGTTGGTATAGATGTTGCTGGGATGTTTGCAAGCCTTCCTTGAAGGCCTTAACGAAAACATCAAAACATTCTTGCATATTATGAGGATGATCAGGAAGGGGATACATGTGATCATTTAGGACATGAGACACATTGTTAAGGAAGATAGGGGAGGGTTCTTCTTTAGAATTCATACTTTTTAAAAGAAGATTTTATTTATTTATTTATTTGAGAGAGAGAGAGAGCATGAGTGGAGGGGGAGGGGCAGGGAAGAGGGAGAAGCAGACTCCTGCTGAGCAGGGAGCCCAACACAGGGCTCGATGCTGGGCTTGATCCCAGGATGCTGGGATCACGACCTGAGCCAAAGGCAGACACTTAACTGACTGAGCCACCCAGGTACCCCTAGAATTCATACTTTTAAAAATCCTTTCTAGGAATTAGATATATTATTTTATTACTTTCACTACTGTTATTCTGCTACTTGTTACTTGAAATCTAAGAGTCTAAGGCTCTATACCCTAAACCTAAGGGTCTATACGCTCCATGAATTATAAAGACTTCAGGGGTTATACTAACCCTGCAAATAAGTTTCTGTGGAGAAGGGCCTTCTCATGCTGCTCCTTGCTATTGATAGAGTTTGCTAACTCAACAGCGAGAAGCAATCCGTCCTCCCAGCCCAGTAGCCCTTCAAGAGTGGTGATTCTGGGGATGCCTGGGTGGCTCAGTTGGTTAAGCATCTGCCTTCAGCTCAGGTCATGATCCCATGGTCCTGGGATCGAGCCCCACATTGGGCTCCCTGCTTAGTGGGGAGCCTTCTCCTCCCTCTCCCTCTGCCCCTCCCCCTGCTCGCAATCTCTCTCTCTCTCTCTGTCAAATAAGTAAATAAAAATCTTAAAAAAAAAAAAATGGTGATTCTGCAATGAATTTAAAAGTCAGAGATGAGAATCATTCCCCTCATTTGAGATTGGCAAGTAAGCATTCAGTAAGAGAAAACAGGATGCAGAGCTGAAGAAGTGGGTTAGAGCCCCTGAAGTTCTAAGTATCCCAACTGTTGAAGACATATTTAGCAGACCAGAAAAGAAGTTCAAGGAGTCCGGGCTGAGTGAGATGGAAGGCCTTCCCCTAGCTCCAGACGGTGACTGCTTTCTCCTTCTGTATGGAAAAAAGGATTGGGGAAAAAGGAGATCTCAGATCGTTTGGGATTCACTTGACTCATTCCTACTGCATTGCTCACTGGACAGTATCCTTTTTCCTCCCCAAGGTGGTCAGGTGGCAGAGGCCGTCGCCCCAAGCAACGCCTCTCATCACTTGGCATGAAGCTTGCGGCTGTGAGACCCACCAGGCTCCTGGAAGCAAGCCTGCAGGTGGTTCTCGGGGCACTCCAGCAGCCACACCCCAAGGACACAGGCTGCAGGAGTTGTCACTTATCTCGCACAGGAAGAATTCTATTTTTGGTCATTGAAGCCTAGTTCGGATTCTGTTTTTGGAAAAAGATAACATGTGTTCTCTAAAAACTAGAGGATTTTTTTCAGGGGGAACAGGGGTCCTCTCCAGCCCCACTTTAGAACTAAAAAAGGAAAACTGTTCAGAGTACGGGCTTTTTCTTCCCATGAATTCATGTAGTAGATGTTTCAAAATGACTGGCAAATACTCAGAATTCATTGAATGTTAGAGGCAAAAGGGTGCGGCAGGGCCCTCTGGTTGAATCTCCTCTTTCTATAGTTGAGGGAAATGAGGCCCAGAGAGGTTAAGTGATATGCCCAAGGACACACAGCTGGCTCACAAGATAAGCCTTGAATCCGGCTTGTGCATGTATTGGCCCAAGCTCCTCACACTACACTGTGCCCCACGAGAAGATACCCATTGCCTCTTGCAGAATTTAGGGACTATTTTATTTACTTATTTTTCTTTAGATTTTATTTATTTACTTGAGAGAGAGAGAGAAAGCATGAGTGGGGGGGAGGGGCAGAGGGAGAAGCGGAGTCCCTGCTGAGCAGGGAGCCAGGCGTGGGACTCGATCCCAGGACCCCGGGATCATCACCTGAGCCGAACAGATGCTTTTTTTTTTTCTTTTTTAAAAGATTTTATTTGTTTATTTGACAGAGAGGGACACAGCGAGAGAGGGAACACAAGCAGGGGGAGTGGGAGAGGGAGAATCAGGCTTCCCGCGGAGCAGGGAGCCCAATGTGGGACTCGATCCCAGGACCCTGGGACCATGACCTGAGCCGAAGGCAGACGCCTAAGGACTGAGCCACCCAGGCGCCCTGGGACTTTTTTTTTTTTTTAGAGACTAGCTTTTAAAAGCTTGGCACTACACCTGTGACTAATTAGAATGGAGTGCCCCACCCCCTTTAAGTCACCAGCTAAAATTCCCTGCTCCCTGTTGCGGCACAGCTGAGGCCTTCCGGGTGAGCACCTCAAAGCAAGATTATTGTCTCAACTCAGTTCTCTGTGTCTAGGTAGCCACAAAATGGAAATACCTTTACTTGGGGAAGAACAAGAGGACAAGATGGGATGAAAAGGAAGCATGTTTAAAATGGATAAAAGGAGGTACTTTTTTCCCCACTACACACAATTGACCTGGGGAACTCACTGCAGCAGGATATTAAGATCAATGGTGAAGATTTGTGTTTTAAAAGATTAGACATTTCACATGCATATCATCAACAGCGAGGTTCAACAGGATGAAAGTAGGATGAAAGTTCTCAAGCTTCAGTGCCTAAGCTGATCACCAGCTGGGTCAAGTAAAAAGAAAAAAAGTTGTCTACTTGGCCATCTAAGATTCCACAGGAAGGCAGATTTGGGGTATTCCAGTCATCACCACTGTAACAAAGCCCTCCAAGCTGGTGGTGTAAACCCAGTATGCATTTTATTATGCTCATGGAAGCTCTAGATCACAAGTTAGGAGAAAGCACAGCGGGGATGGCTTGGGTCTGCTTCATGTTACATGGGGAAACTTGAACAGCTGGGGAGGAGTTGAGGCTGGGGGCTAGAGTCATCTGGAAGCTCCTTTACTCATATGTCAGACTCCTGGCCTGGGATGACTAGAACATTCATTCAGCTGGGACTGTCACCTGGAGCATCTACATATAGGTTCCAAGAGGAAGTGCCCCAGAGAAAGAACATTTCAAAGAACAGGTGCTCCAGGAGAAGCAGGTGGAAGCTGCATAGCCTTCTATGACCTATCCATGGAGTCCTGCAGCATCGCTTCCAGTATCCTCTGTGCTCAAAGTCATCACAAGCCCACTGAGATTCAAGGGAGTGGGTGTCGGACCTCCTCCCTCCCTCCCCTATGGGGAGTGGTAGGTTTACGTCACAAAACGTGTGGAAGGGAGATGTTTTTGCGGCCAGCTCTGGAAAATACACTCTCTCAGGGAAGGGGTGAGGATTGTGAGGTTGCAAGAACATACAAGCTAGTGGAAAAAACTGGCACATGAACAGATAACCACAGTACGATAAAATAAACTTCAGGGTAGTTATCTCCTCCTCCTTTATTTTTATTTTTTAAATATTCGTTTATTTATTTGAGAGGGTGGGGAAGGGGCAGAGGGAGAGGAAGAAAGAGAATCCCAAGCAGGCTCCATGCTCAGCACAGAGCCCGAGGCGGGGCTCCATCCCACGACCCTAAGATCAGGACCTGAGCCGAAATCAAGAGTTGGACGCTTAGCCAATAGAGCCATCCAGGCGCCCCTCCTCTTTTAAATGCTGTCATAGAATTATTTTTTTCCCCTTTGGTAAGAGACATCATATTTATTTTTTAAAAGATTTTATTTATTTATTTATTTATTTGACAGAGAGAGAGAGACAGCGAGAGAGGGAACATAAGCAGGGGGAGTGGCAGAGAGAGAAGCAGGCTTCCCGCAGAGCAGGGAGCCCGATGAGGGGCTCGATCCCAGGACCCTGGGATCATGACCCGAGCCAAAGGCAGACTTAACGACTGAGCCACCCAGGTGCCCCGAGTCATCACATTTAAATGTTTTCTTTTCTTTTTTTTTTTTTTTAAGATTCTATTTATTTGTTTGAGAGAGAGAGTGAGAGAGAGAGAAAGCACAAGAGGGGGGAGAGGGAGAAGCAGACTCCCCGCCGAGCAGGGAGCCCGATGCGGGACTCCATCCCGGGGCTCCAGGATCATGACCTGAGCCGAAGGCAGTCACTTAACCAACTGAGCCACCCAGGTGCCCACATTTAAATGTTTTCAGTCATTTTTTGTCTTCCGGCTAGACTAGAATCTCCATGCATCTAGTCCCCTGCTGTATCCCCTGTGCCTAGAAGGTGACCAAGCCCATAATAGGTACTCCATAACTATTTGTTGAAAGAGAAGGAGTAAAATGCTCTAACAGAGGAGTGGCAGAAGGGTTGTGGAAATACAGGCAAATAACAAGTCAGCCAGGCAGGAAAGACATCTGATTGGGTCTCAAATACTTCTTGAAGGATGAATAACAGTTTTTCTGGTTAAAAAAAAAGGCGGGGGGAATAAATTTTTGTCCTTAAATCTCCTCTAGAAACTTCTATTAGCCAAGTTTAAGTGGGCAGATCCTCATCCTAAACCCATAGACTGTGTGTGGTAGTCACGATGTTCTCAGTTGCAGGTGATAGAAAACACTGACTCAACTGGCTTAGAAAATTAGCAGTGTGTTCCATCACATAAGAAGAAGTCTGGAGGCAGGCAGTTCAGGCAGCCCCAGTGTCATCCCTCTCCTGTGTCAGCTCAGTTCTTTCCTGGCTGCAAGATGGTGCCCAAAATGGTAGGCATTGCATGCAGACAAAATAATACCCAGCAAGAGAGAAGACTGCTTTGCCTTTGGAGTAAAACCTTTCCCATAAGCCCCCTGACAGATTTGCCTCACATTGGCCCGCTCCCGGGTTTGGCCAGCCCTGTGCCCTGTGTACCTGTGTAACCTAAATATTGATAAGAAGAAGGGGAGCAGCACGATCAGCTGGACAAATCACGTGTTATTTCTTGAGGCTGGGACTGGAGCTCCTGCCCCTCCTGGATAACATGGCTGTGCAGAAAAGAGTAGATTAGAAAGAAAACATGGTGCCTGGGTGGCTCAGTCAGTTAAGTGTCTGCCTTCAGCTCAGGTCATGATCCCAGGGTCCTGGGATCGAGCCCCACATCAGGCTCCCTGCTTGGCGGGGAGCCTGCTTCTCCCTCACCCTCTGCTGTTCCCCCTGCTTGAGTATGCTCTCTTTCAAATAAATAAATAAAATCTTTACAAAAAAAGAAAAAACAAAACAAAACAAAAAACCTGGAGTCCTGTTAAGAAAGAGAGAGAGGAGGGCGCCTGGGTGGCTCAGTTGGTTAAGCGACTGCCTTCGGCTCAGGTCATGATCCTGGAGTCCCTGGATCAAGTCCTGCATCGGGGTCCCTGCTCAGCGAGGAGCCTGCTTCTCCCTCTAACCTTCCCCCCTCTCATGTACTCTCTCTCTCAAATAAATAAATAAATCTTTAAAAAAAAAAAAAAGAGAGAAAGAGGAGATGACTCCTGCGTATCAACAGTGTTTGCAACAGTAAGCTTGGAGAAGCTTAAGGTTCTGTTTTCTTTGTGTGCATGAACATCACCTAATACTTTCATTTATTTCTTCTTTGTGCTTTTGTCTCATTTCCTTTCTCCTTCTGCATTAGTAGTCAGTTGAATAAGTCAAGCACTGTATCAGTGAAAGCGTGTTACGTGTGGAGTGTATGTAGGGATCCAAGTTTAAAACCACGCTGATTAGACATGAGTGTGCTTTCAGGTGAGAACCTTGATTCAGATGCTCTGTTACTGACAGCCACTTGCGCTGTGTTCTGTCAGGGCCTCATGCCCTTTACTTGTGCTGATTCCTCTGTCTAGGAAATTCTTCTCAGTTTTTTCACCCACAGCAGATACTGAGAATTGCTTCTGTTAGATCCCTCTTCTAGTAATCTAATTGGAGAAATTGGACACTTCAAAGCTACATTTCCCAGACTCTCTTGCAGCTTGGGTCTGCATATGAAATCGGTGCAGTCAACCAGGTGCATTCCGATGAGATCTTGCAGGCGGATGCAAGGAGAAGGCACCATGTCGCTTCTGCTGCTGCTGGGAAGCAGAGTTTGAGAGATGATACCAGAGGCACCAAATGCTGGACTCAGCGTCCTGTCACTCCTGAGACACAGCTGCTGCGGTGGTCCCTGGAACCCCACAGTCCAGGTAGCCTGCTGACTTGTGCCCCTCCAGCCTTTCCAACAATTCTGTAAGCCCCTGCTTGATTCTCAGTAGTGTCTTCCTCTGCTCGAAATACCTAGAGTGGTTTCTATTTCCTGTACCAAACCCTGCCTGACGGATTGCCTAACTCATATGTGGCCGTCCGGGCACAGCCTGGGTCTTCCCTGAGCCACCAGGTTGGGATGGGTGCCTCTGCTGTGCTCCCACCATGCCCTGCCCGGAAAGTCCACTCATCTTTGCACCCTGGCACCAGTGCTTGGCCCACAGTACGTGCCGCATCAATATTTACCAAACCGGAGCTTCCTCTGTCAAGATACCAGGAAGGTTCTAGTCTAAGGGGCGTCGCACCTCATGCCTAGTCTGCAAAGCCCAAAGAACAAGCTAGCTCTCGATTCACACTGGATTCTGGATGAAGCAGAGCCCTTGGCGTTTTTACACACTGGCCCCTCTCCACAAGAGACCACTCCAGAATTAAGATTCAACCTGGTCCCCAGGAGAGGGATGCAAAGGAACAAGGGAAGTTGCTTATCTCAAGATTTACCTTCGGGTGCTTCTCAGGACCCTCTCTGCTGGGCTTAACTTGCGGTCTGCAGTCGTCGGCTGCAGAGGCTTTGGAGTCGGGAAAATCTAAGTTGGAAGGCGTGTGACCTTGTAGAACAAGTTCCTTGTCTAACCCTCAGTTTCTTCATCGATAAAATGGAAATAATAATATCAACCTTGCAAGATTCTCGGGGGTAAAAGAGATTACATACGTAAAATGTTATTATGGTCCTCACTGCTATTAACAGTCTCATCACTATACCACAATCCTGTTGCTTTACTCAGTTTTGCCTACAGCCCAAACAGACTCACATGCAATTAAATGGTACTTCTCTCTACTTTCTCCCAAGGAGTTCCATTTACACACTGATGTGATTAACCCTTTTTGCAGAAGATCCAACTGGGCCCGAGCTTGGGGCTGCACTGAGGAAATAACAGAACCATCTATGTCAGTCATTCTTGACCCTAGCTGAAAATCAGGATCACCTGGAGAGTAAAAATAAAATAAAGAAATAAGAAAACAAAACCAAAAAACAAGATTTCAAGAGTCACTGAACTAGAGTTTTGATTTAATAGGGCCCAAGCATCAGTGTTTCTTAAAACTCCCCGATGTGATCAAATGTGCTGCCGAGAGCCACGGTTCAACGTGGGAAAGATCAGTACTTCCATTTCCTTTGGGACAGAGAAAGCTTTTACTTTTCTATAATTTCCACCATGGTGGAGGAGGGGAAAGGACTAAAGATTATTGTTGAATTATTCCGCTTATAATGTGAATAAGACATTGTCATTATGTACATGGAGAACTGACTCATCACGTTAATCCTCTGGTCAGTGTTGTGGTTTCTCATCTAGAAGTGTCTGATCTGGTAAGAGAAGTGATCAGAAATGTACTAGGATGGGTAAGGAGCTAGTCTGGAAACACCTGTGAGGGATTCATGTTGGCTGGCGGTGTCTCTCCCGGGCCAGCCCTGTGCACGTTCATACACTCACTGGCTGGTTGCACTTGGATTCAGGGCAAGTGAAATGATCCCTGCTTTGGCATAAAATTTAGCTAATATCTAAATACCGGAGATAGCTGGTGAGAGCTGAGAGTGCACTCAGACATAAGTACATCTAAAAAGTGTAACTTTTCCCCCATTATTAAAGTAATATACACAAGAAAATATAGAAGATCGGGAAAACAGAAAAGTAGAATGAACCATAGTAGAAACTAATAATTATGACTAAGACCTATTATTATATAGTTACCAGGTTCTAAACCCTCTATCATATCAATTCATTGACCCCTCACTACAACCCTATGAGGTAGATAACTATTTGTATCTCCATTATACAGGCAAGGAAAGAGCACTTGGAGCCGTTAGGTGGTTCAGCTGTGAAAGGCAAGACAAGGTTTGGACTCATGCTGCATTTAACAGGGTATGGTCATCCTCAGAGATAGAGGTCATAGGGATTCAATACCAGTTGCTAAAGTTTAGAAAGGTAATCTCATTCATGTTGTCAATCACTCATCCATTTATTTCATAAATATTTATTGAGGGCATCTACGTGCAGCATACTGTTCCAGGCTTGATTATGAAGATACTGAGGAGTATACAAAGTCTACCTATTATTCCTAAAGCATTGAACTCTCAGGTGTCTCGACAGAATAACACATGTAGAAGGAACACAAATCCAGTAAGATTAAAAATGCTCCCAACTATTCCCTGATAACAAAATCCAAAGCCAGTACTTCAAAACTTTTGGAATAGCACACACTTCTGTGATGGAATGTTTAGCATTGTCCTCTGTATTTTCATCAATTAATAAACACACCTTGGACAATAATTTAAATTGAATTTCATGAATTTGGCTTTGTAGAAACATGTTTAACATGGCAGTTGTGTCTTCAACTCAGAAATTTGGCTTCTTGGATGGATGGATGGATGGACGGATGGATGGACGGACGGATGGACGGATGGACGAATGGCTAGATGAAAGGATAGATGGGTGAATGAATAGAAGAGAATGCTTGGCAATGTTTTAGGGGCTAACAAATTGCACCTTTACAAGATCATGTAGTGTTTTTTGCAGCTTGTTGAATAATAAATTATGACACAGGAGAACATTTTGATTTCCATCCTTTCTATGGCCTAGATAGGTGACCTCAAGCAAGTTGTTATGGTTCCGGGTTCCATCTGATTGTTGTGAGGTGTTAAATGAGGTAATGTAAATGAATTACTTAGCAGCCTGCCTACTACATGTTAAACAATCAGCGTGTTTTAAACTTCCTTTAAATTGAAGTAATATATGTAAAAAAGCAAAAATTTAAATGATACAAAAAACTACACAATGCAAAATAAGTCTCTTTTGGCAAAGTTTTCTGCTGTTATTACTACTACTATTAGAGACCTCCAAGCAAAAATAACATTTCGCTCTTGATTAAGAGAGAGGTTTACAGACCAGTAGATAACATTGTTTGAACCAGAACCAAGTGAAATAACACAAGTATTCTGGCTAAATTCCAGCATGAGTGATTAACATTCTCCAACTTCAAATAATTTTTATTATTAGCCACCACTTGTCCATCCCCAATAATACACACGTTGCATAAAGGGCGCAGAATGAGACAGCCCTTGCTTGGCATGTTCACAGTCTGCACATACTTTCCACTGAGGGTTTCCCTTTCTTTTTGATTACTATTCCATAGCTTTTCAACTCCCACTACTTTCAACCCTGGGATGTTTGCCGACCCAGAGTGCCAAGTGTTTCCAAAACACAAAAGAGATTAAATATGAACACCTGTAGAATTTCAGGGAATGAAAGATGTAAGGTACATTCTAAACATATTTATTAATAGTTTTGATGCTTGTGAAACAATAGTATTTATTCACTTTAAACTTTGAATCTGGGATTAATGCACATATTCTTCATTATTGTCCACAAAGCCTTGTTGATGAGCAAGACGGAGAGGGCTATTCTGCAATTCAGTCTCCCAGTCTGTACAAACGGGATCCAGGACAGGAGAACGACAATGACTGTGGTCTATCTCAGCCCTTTAGTCCAGTCCTGACTCCTTGAAGTACCCAGGCCCTCCTGCTTTTTTTCCTCCTTCCCAGAGGAAGGAAGGGGTGGGGGAGCGGGAAACAATTCAAACCCTCTTTGTAAGCGTGTGAATGAATTTCAAGAATGCTAAACACCTCAATCTTCCAACCTAATTAGAACACGCAGAAAAGAGGCATTTTTAGGACATTTAAAACTTGCAGCATAATAACCTATCTGGAGAGCGCCACTGTGTGTCCCAGCAGCCGGGGCACCCAGCGGGTCTTCCCGCCGGCGGGGACTTTTTGCGCCCCCGCTCCCCAGAGGCGCGCCGATACGCGGCTCAGCAGCAGGCAGGCGCGGGGGGCCAGGCGCCCACCCATTACCGAGCCGCGAGCCAGCGCCGCTTCTCCCTGCAGGCAGCTTGGGGACTGCCTGGGATTTTAAACTTCGGCTGATAAAGGACTAACATCTCTCGAGTCTTCTGTGATGAAATGCTAAAGTAAAGGTTGAAGACAGGGGGATACAGAGACTACATGGCGGGGTGGGGGGAGAGTGGTTACCCCTGGGATGCAGCTACGTGGGTTCGAATCCCGAGTTACCATTTGAGCGCCAGGCGCTCGGAATACCGGGGTGAAGATTGCCTATGTTGCGGCTTTCTTGGGAAAGTATTAGCTCGGTCGCCTTGGTCAAGTTTCAAAACCTTTGTTCCTTCACCTGTAAGGAGTACCTGTCTCACAGAACCGTAAAGATCTGAGATCTTGTATTAAGATATAAACGATTAACGCGCTGTCTGGCATACAGTAGGGGCTCAATAAGCCTTCGCTCTTCTCTCAGCGTGAGCTCACCTGGTATGAGGACAGCGCAGAGCGGAGACAGGTGCCACGGTTAAGAATGATTCTTCGGGCAGTTCTTTTAAACAAGCGCTGGAAGCTAAGGATTTTTAGCTGCAGAGAGACCTGGCAGGGGCTCTGGAAGCAAGGGTTCATGAACTAGTCTATTACGGGAAAGTGAGCCCCGGACCCGTGGGCGCCCGCAGGGAACTCGGTAGGGACTTCCAGCAAAGGTTTCCCGCCCCGGGTCTCGAGAAGGAGAGATTAGCATTCGCCCCGCCCCCATCGCTTTCCGGCCCGCTATTGGCCCGCGCTCCCCGGCGGCCCGCTCCGGGCGGGGCCGGAGGGCGCCGGGGGAGAGGCCGAGCCCGCGGGGCAGTGGGCGGGGACGCGCGGAGAACGTGGCGGGGCGGCCCACCAACCGAGCCCCAGCGCGAGGGGGCGGGGAAGGGGCGGGGCCTCCCGGCGGGCTTTAGAGGCAGGTGACCCGGGCGGGGCGGGACAGGCCAGTCAGCCCGCGTCCGAGTCTCCGCTGCCCTCGCCGAGCGCGCGCCGTTCTGTACCCGCGGGAGGTGGGCGAAAGAGTGAGAGAGCGCGGGGGAGGAGCCGAGCCGGGCGCGTCCCGGGAGCGCCGCCACCGCCCCCAGGAGTCTGCTGGAGCGCGGAGCCCCCTGCAGGGGGGGAGGCGAGCAGCGGGCTGGACGCGGCGGCGGGCTAGCACCATGCAGTCCCGGCGGTGCCAGCGCCGGCTGCTCCCGGTGCAGTGAGGCAGCGGGATCCCCCGGCTGCCGCACACCGCCTTCCTCTCGCCCAGGTGCTGCCAGGCGCGCTCGCCCTTCGTCCGGCTCCCGGACCCCGGTGGAACGCACGGCCTGCTCCTGCTCTGCCCCGCTCGGATCATGCGGGGGGCCCCGGAGGAGGAGAGGGCGAGTGACCGGCCTGCGGCGGCCGCGCTCAGGGTGCGACCCCCTCTCTGAGACGCCCCACCTGCTGCCATGTGCCGCGCCTCGGATACCCAGTCTATCGTCAAACTTTCCGGGTGCCAGCCCGTCTCTGAGTCGCATTTCTGAGCGAGTGTCCCAGGGACGGAGCACCCAGGCTGGCTGCCGACTATCTGTTTCTCTCGGGATCCGCGAAGGTGAGAGCCCGCGCCTGCCCCTTTCTCCCCGTTCTTTTCCCGGTTCCTCCGCCCTTTTCCGGGCGGCTGAGCTCTCCGACCCCGGGGTACAGCCCGGAGGGCCCAGCGTGGAGGGAGGTGGGGGGTGGCGATGGGCTGGGAGTCGGTAGTTTGGTTCCCGGAGGTGGAGGGGAGGGAAGGGAGAGAGGTTAACTTAGAGATTTGGAGAGCGCTTGCGGGGACTGTGTCGTTGACTCCCCTCTAATTGGGAGTTGCAATTTTTCTTCTCCCCCAGCTTCCTTTTTAGAGAGTACTTTCCCTGGAACCGGAGCCCTAACCGTCCCTCCCCACCCTATCTGGCGAAGAGCTGAGCGCTGCCTGCGGAGGCAGCGCCTTCCCGAAACAGTTTATCTTTGGACGAATTTAAGAGAAAAGCCAACAGGTTGCCAGCCGAGGCGCCACACACAAGTCGGCGGAAAGGCCGCCCGGTTTCCCCCGGCTGCGTGGGCCCCGCGCGGGCTGCGGCAGGCAAGGCGAGGGGAGGGAGGGGGCTATGGCTCGGCCTGACCCGTCCGCACCGCCCTCCCTGCTGCTGCTGCTCCTGGCGCAGCTGGCCGGCCGGGCGGCGGCTGCCTCCAAGGCCCCGGTGTGCCAGGAAATCACAGTGCCCATGTGCCGCGGCATCGGCTACAACCTGACGCACATGCCCAACCAGTTCAACCACGACACGCAGGACGAGGCTGGCCTGGAGGTGCACCAGTTCTGGCCGCTGGTGGAGATCCACTGCTCGCCGGACCTGCGCTTCTTCCTGTGCTCCATGTATACGCCCATCTGCCTGCCCGACTACCACAAGCCGCTGCCGCCCTGCCGCTCGGTGTGCGAGCGCGCCAAGGCCGGCTGCTCGCCGCTCATGCGGCAGTACGGCTTCGCCTGGCCGGAGCGCATGAGCTGCGACCGCCTCCCGGTGCTGGGCCGCGACGCCGAGGTCCTGTGCATGGATTACAACCGCAGCGAGGCCACCACGGCGCCCCCCAGGCCCTTCCCCGCCAAACCCACCCTCCCGGGCCCAGCGGGGGCCCCGGCCTCCGGGGGCGAGTGCGCCGCCGGGGGCCCATCGGTGTGCAAGTGCCGCGAGCCCTTCGTGCCCATCCTGAAGGAGTCGCACCCGCTCTACAACAAGGTGCGCACGGGCCAGGTGCCCAACTGCGCGGTGCCCTGCTACCAGCCCTCCTTCAGCCCGGACGAGCGCACGTTCGCCACCTTCTGGATTGGCCTGTGGTCTGTGCTGTGCTTCATCTCCACCTCCACCACGGTGGCCACCTTCCTGATAGACATGGAACGCTTCCGCTACCCTGAGCGCCCCATCATCTTCCTGTCCGCCTGCTACTTGTGCGTGTCGCTGGGCTTCCTGGTGCGCCTGGTGGTGGGCCATGCCAGCGTCGCCTGCAGCCGCGAGCACAGCCACATTCACTACGAGACGACAGGCCCTGCGCTGTGCACTGTCGTCTTCCTGCTGGTCTACTTCTTCGGGATGGCCAGCTCCATCTGGTGGGTCATCCTGTCACTCACCTGGTTCTTGGCAGCTGGAATGAAGTGGGGCAACGAGGCCATCGCGGGCTATGCGCAGTACTTCCACCTGGCCGCGTGGCTCATCCCCAGCGTCAAGTCCATCACGGCGCTGGCGCTGAGCTCCGTGGACGGGGACCCGGTGGCCGGCATCTGCTACGTGGGCAACCAGAACCTGAACTCGCTCCGCGGCTTCGTGCTGGGCCCGCTGGTGCTCTACCTGCTGGTGGGCACCCTCTTCCTCCTGGCGGGTTTCGTGTCGCTCTTCCGCATCCGTAGCGTCATCAAGCAGGGCGGCACCAAGACGGACAAGCTGGAGAAGCTGATGATCCGCATCGGTATCTTCACGCTGCTCTATACGGTGCCGGCCAGCATCGTGGTGGCCTGCTACCTGTACGAGCAGCACTATCGCGAGAGCTGGGAGGCTGCGCTCACCTGCGCGTGCCCAGGCCCCGACGCCGGCCGGCCGCGCGCCAAGCCCGAGTACTGGGTGCTCATGCTCAAGTACTTCATGTGCCTCGTGGTGGGCATCACGTCGGGCGTCTGGATTTGGTCCGGCAAGACTGTGGAGTCGTGGCGGCGCTTCACGAGCCGCTGCTGCTGCCGCCCGCGGCGGCGCCACAAGAGCGGTGGCGCCACGGCCGCCGGGGACTATGAGGCGAGCGCAGCGCTCACGGGCAGGACCGGGCCGCCGGGCCCCCCCGCGGCCGCCGCCGCCGCGGCCGCCGCCTACCACAAGCAGGTGTCCCTGTCTCACGTGTAGGAGGCCGAGGCCCAGAAGGGCCGGGGGGGAGGGGGGGCGGGCGGGGGCTGTTTTGTTTGGTAGCTTTGCCAAGTTCACTTCCGTTTACTGTCACGGTGCTGATGCCCCCTCCTGGGGCAACTTGGAGAGAGGGGAAAGGGGCCCGTTCAAGGGAGCACCTGCCCCAGGACTTCTCAAAGGGGCTCAGCTCACGTGTATTCTATTTTGTGTTTCTTACTACCTTTTTTTTTTTTTAGGGGAACCCTGTTTTTAATTTATATGTAGTTTTCTTAATTTTAAACTTTGTTGCATTTTGGCAACAAAATTTACCTTTGCTTTGGGGGCTTTACAATCCTAAGGTTGGCATTATAATGAAGTTCCGCTTGGTTCAGGTTTCTTTGAACTGTGTGGTCTAAATTGGGAAAATATATTTCCTATACTTGTGTCTTTAAAAAAAAAAATGTGAACAGTGGAAGTTTAGGTTTCTATGACTGGGAAGTGGTTGGGTGTGCTTTCTCAGCTTGTTTTCTCCTTTCATTGCTTAAAGTGTCCAAGATGCTTTAAGGTGAGCTGCTTGTCTCTTTCTAGTCCCTAAGTTAGGGGAAACCCCAATTCATGCCAAGGAGGGGGAGCATAATGTGGTTAGGGCCTCCCCAAAGTGACAAGGTTAGAGAGTGTTTAACGATTTTGTGTGCCATCCTAGCTTTGTTTATTTATCGAGCTTCGGTTTCTTTTCTGTAGTGCTTGTAATCCTTCTTATTCTTAACAGCACCCGGTGTTGTCTTGAATAAGTTAGAGGTGGCCTTATAGAGTGCCGGTATAAATATTTGGAAAAGTGAAAACCTAAGGGATGGTGATTGGTTGAGCTTGAATTCTAGACTGGTAAAATGGCAGCTTTGTGCCAGAGAAGGAGGGGGTGGTTCTTAATAGGCTTCAGTGATCCCAATTTTTTTAAAAAAAAAGAACTTGTGTTCTGATTTTGGTAAAAGTAAACCCCCACTCCCTTCTTCTGGAAGTACTTAGAGATAGTTGTTAGAGGGGCTGCTTTTTAGATGTAAGGACTAAAATGGATATACCTCCAGTAATTAAGTAAATTTCCAACACTTCTCTTATCTGCTCCACCCCCATCCCACCTCCTTTATCATGTTAAACAGTCTTTTTTGCTTTTCTTATTCCTCCTCGCCTGGAGAGCTGTGATTAAGAAACCACACCCACCCTTGAATGGGGTGCTTGAACTGGGGGGAGGGAGGCTGGCTACCTGTGAACAAACATTGGCAGCAATGAGGGAAAATAAGTGTCCCTGGACTTTGGACTAGTTTAATAGCCAGATATTCCCAAAGCAGCAAAACATGGCTTTCTGCAGTCTCTCAAAACAAATGACACCCATAATACACTTGCATAAGCTTTTAAAATATGGATCAGGGTCCTGCTTTGCAGGAGGAAAGCTGTTCTGTCTCCCCCACGTCAATCTGTTTCTCTCTCTCTCTCTTTTTTTTTCCTCTGAGAAAGCACACACTTTTTTCCTGATGAGCACACACTTGCATGCATCCACATGCAAATACACATGCACTTTGCTATTAGAGAATTCTGTTTGTGTTCCTAAATCTGTTCAACCATTCATATATGAAAGCCTATATATGAACACACACACACACACACACACACACGGGTTTCTTTACTATTAAAGAATTCTGTTTGCTTTTCTAATCTGTTTAACTGTTCCTTCATGAAGAGTGTGAGGCCACAGCTTGGGGAAGGAGGTGATAGTGCATTGGCCAGCAAAACACCAGTAACCAGGGTTGAGTGGGGACTACATTTAGGAAGCTAAAATGCAAAAACAATTAAAATTTTAGAATGGCTCCCTAGGAAAATGACGAGTCTAGGCATTTGTCCCTCATTTATACCAAAGTTGGAAAAGTAAGATTTAAATCCAGGTCAGTGTTCCCTTCATGGGTATTAAGGAAAGAAATGCATAGTTCCCATAGTGAATTGAAACACTTTGCTGCAGGGAGAAGCCTGGTACTGTAGTTTTGCAGACTCTCAAAAGCTTTTGTATTTATAAAAATGCACAAGTTAAAATTTCAGTAGATTCAACAAAACTTAGTACATAGAGCTACAGAACTTTTTGCACATCTTATTCCTGCCCTTATTCAGAAGCTGCTTTTTAGAACCTTGGAGTAGATTCCCTGTCTGAGGGCCAATTTCTTCTGTTTTTCGTCAAATGAGGACCTTTCGTGATCACCTTGACCTTTTCCCTCATTTAGTGTGTCTTCCCAGAAAGTACATAGATTGTTCTGCTGCCTTCAGTCATTGTGCTTAATTTGCCTTGTCCCCCTTACTTCTTTTTCTTTGTGGAGGAATCCAGATATGATGCACAGTGTATCTAAAAGTTGTGGCATGAAATGGATGAAAGTGGATTAATTCTTCATTTAAAAAAATTCTTTTTTCATTTTGGCAACATGCCAAGCCTAAAAGAACAACCAGTTTACTTTAAAAAAAAAAAACAAGGCTGCTGACAAAGGATACTCAGCCAAGGAGAGGCAATATAGGTAATGCCTTTTGGGGTCTAGTTGCAGAACCAACTTTCAGAGGTGTCCCTTTGTTTTCAGTCTGTGTTCTCACCCATGCCCTTCCTCTCCCTTCCCTCAAAGATAAAGCCCACCTGCTTCCCTCAAGTCTTACTACTGTCAACCACCCCACCCCTACCCAGGGGAGAGAGGTTGGATCTATTTATGGTCACCCTCTACTTCCATCCCACACACTGTTTTCCCCTGGTTTGTATTTTTATTATGCAAACAATCCATACTCATGAAAACAAATAGAAGGAAGGGTTGTGTTTGTTGGGGGGGGGGTAGTCTAGCAACTCTTCACAGATAGCTTTGTGAAGTTGGAGAGGATTTATGGTTCAGTTTAATGTCACATGCCCCTTTCACAGTTCAGTTTTGAGCATTGTCTCACTTCATAGATTGGGGGTGAAGATTTAGAAGGTTGTCTAAAGGAACTAATGTGACCTCTTAGTGAATCAGTTGGCCAGACTTTAGGAAGGCTCTTTAACTTACATTATTTCCCTCCTCACATTTTGATGTTGTCTAAATTGGCCGAAAATAATTTTTCTTGGTGCCTTATTGGTTTATCTTTTAAACCTTTGTCATCTTTCCACATGACTGTTCCCAATGACAGGCCTGTGTGTGTGTGTGTGTGTGTGTGGTGTGTAATTGTACGCATGTACAAGCTTAAATAATGTGCCAACAGCACTGTTTCCAAGTTGGTATTCATTAGGCTGTTTCCTCCTGGGCCAGGGCTGCACTAATCCTGACACGGGCTGCCGGGAGAAAACCTCATGGATCCCACACTGAACCTTAATAACAGCATCCGTGACCTGCACTCTCAAGTACAGAATGGGAACCCCAGAGCTAGGAAATGTAGTTGTATATTTTAATGAACTGCTATCCCTGCTAAAGAGGCTTCTTTCACTTTGTGCTCTACAAAGACCAAGGGGGGTAGGAGAGACAAAGCTTTGAATAACTGCTTTCTAACACCAAATGTGGCAAACAGGACAGAGAACATCACAAATCCAGGCAGGTGTGAGGTACAGTGGCTGAGAATTGCCTGCTCCCTCTCTCTGCATGCCCTTTCTTGCCGCCCAAGTCCAATCAAGTGATCCTGGGAAGAAAATATGCCTGGAGTGAGGGAGGGTGATTCTGAGGGGAAAAAAGCTACCAAGACATTAAAGCCAGGCCAAGGGTGGGCAGGATGGAAGTAACTAAGTAACCTGACGCAGAACACTCAAAACCTTCTAGCAGCTCAATGACAATTGCAGGATTTATTTCCGCCAGGATAATGTTTGTGGTACATCATTTTGAGACAATATTGCTTCATGTTGTTACAAACTGTATGTATAGTATGTGTGTGTTGTGGGTGTGTATATACATAATATATATATGAGAGATTTAGTGACTTTTGATACGGGTTTGGTGCAGGTGCATTTATGACTGAGCCAAATGAGGCACATACCGAGTCAGTAGGTGGAGTCCAGGGCATTCAGTACTTTCTCTGATGTTCACATATGTATGGTGCCTACCATGCAGCGTCCTCACTGTCGTGTCAAAGCCAGAACTCACAGATCAGAGCCAGCGATATTTTATTTGTAGACAATCAACTTGAATCTATAAATTATTATTGGCAGATGATTATAATTCTGAATCTGTAACATTAACAAACGGAAACCCAGAGCATCTTGATAAGTTTTCGTTTCTTGTTTTGTTCCTGGAAGTCCATAGAACAGCAGTTGTATGTGGTTATGTTAGTCTCGAGATACTTAATTTGCTGACCTTATTATTTCAGAAAAGATTTTGTATGTATTATATTTGTGGGAAGGTAAAATAATGGTTTGAAATTTTTATCAAATATGGAGAGTAGTTATTTATGAAAAACAAAGAAATGTCTATTTTTGTTTCTTTGTTCCCAATTGATGTAGATAAATTTTAAAGTGCATTAAAGCAATGGTAAAGAAAATAAAAAGATGCTGTACATGTCTTTTTCTCCTTAGGCTTTTATGGAGACACACACTTCTTCCTAAGAGTACCTAAGGAGATAGGTGGATTCTGACTTCATAATCAGATTTCTCAGATGTACTTAAAGCGGCAGTGTTTTTATTAATATGAAAATCAAGCAAATTCCAGTCACCAGAAGCAAAACTAATGGACACATATTTTACTTGAATATACTTCATAGGTTTCTCCTGCCGATCCTGTGATTGTATCATGATGCACTTGAAGAAATGAAGGGAAATACACGTAAGACCAGAGACATTGCCTGAGATTGTGTTCTCTTTCATCTACCCTCCACTGTACTATCTACTGAACCTCTTTGAATAGAGGTGATGCTGTTGTTTTGTGTGTCTGGTTGGGGGGCAGGGACTCTCAAAACTGTTTATCACTCAGCAGTTAGCCTCCCAATGTGGTATCAAGCTCTAAATACAAGTCAGGGAGCCCAGATAAAAGGATAGAAATTGATTTCGAGTTGGCACCTCCCTGATAATCAGGACGGATGCTTAGTAAACCTGAGACACCACTGCACCGTCGAGTACTTTCTGCTGGCTCCTGTTTTGGCAAAGTGCAGATTGGCCACCAGGCTGTGAACCACTGCCTCATGTTCATGCTCGGTGTGTCCGTGTTCTCCCGCAAGGCTCCAGGGCCTACGTATGTAGGAGTGGCTGGGTCATTAGGAGCTGAAAATTTTGTTGGGGGGAGATCAGACAAATCCAATAAGGGGTGAATAACGATATGAGAGTATGTAATTTAATGTCAGAGTGAGTGCTGTGAACGTTATCAGATTCCTACAGTAGTTAGGGCAGTTGGGAGAAGCAGAACGGAAAATACACTAGATGAGCTGGATCCCGACCGAAGAGCAACGGTACCTTCCATGCACAGGACTCTGTGCTTGGCGCATCTTCCCGGCACTTTCACATTGCTCACTCCCCCCACCCATTGGAAAGGGGGGTCGGGGCAAAGCCACAAGCTGGAGCCAAAGGGGCCATAGAGACTTAGCAGGTTGGAGAAATAGGTGGGTCCGGGGTATTATTGGTAATAATTCTTGTAGTGATCTAGAGGTGTTTAGTTTGTCACTAATGGAAACAGGATTGAAAGGCAGTAGAATGGTTATGCTTAAAGCCGTGGCAGCAAGATGGCTAGGGATTCAAGCTCCAGCTCCACCATTTATGGGCTGTGTGATCCTGGGTGTATTAATCTCAGAGGATTTCAGTTTTCTCATCTGTGAAAAGGCGATAATAGTACTCATCTTAGGGCTGAGAGGATCTAAAGGATTAGGTCAGGTTAAGGTAAGGCAAGGAAGAAGCAACTGTTCAGTCATGGAATGGAAAGGGAATTGATAGAATCTTTTGGGGTTCCTATTAAAAATGTAGATTCCCAGACTTAAGCTTCAGGAATTGAGATTCAGTAGGTCTGGGCCCAAGAAGCTGCTGCTCCCCCCCCGCCCCCCTTTTTAGTAAACTTTATTTTGGAATTATTTTAGGTTTACGGAAAAGTTGCAAAGATAATCCAGTTCCTGTATACCCCTTTCCCATGTGGCCCTAATGCTAACACATCGTCATAGTACACTGTCCCAATGAAGAGTCAACACGGGCACATCACTATTAACTCCAGACTTCACTTGGATCTCACCAGATTTTCTACTAATGCGCTTTATCTGTTCTAGGATCCAATCCAGGATTCCACATTGCATTTTAGAGAAGCTTCGTTTTTCATAGGCACTTTCAGCTGATGAGAGGTATGTGGTCTGGGGACTGTATCTCGAGAAGTAATAGGACAAGTAAAGGACCGAGCAGGGTCAAATTGCCCCATCCTCGCATTGCGAAGGTGCAGTTTTGAAGCAGAAGGGGATAAATTGGTGGAGGGGTGGATATAGAAGGCTGGTGTTAAAAAGTTGGAATGGAATCACCTCCATAAGGTGAGAGGGCTACCTTAAGAAGTGAGGCATCTATTCCTAATGCCGGATGAAGTGAGTCTTGGAGCTGGAAGGTGGGGATGCTCCCGAGACTGAGGAGATCATCTCCAGTTGTGGGCAGGTCAGGGGAGTGAACAAGGGCAGTATTCGGGGAACAGCTGCTTGGGGGAAACCAGGAGCTCTCTCAAGTAGAGTATAGGGGATTACAAGGGCCGGTTAGCCTGGGGGCCACATAGATCCTGTATTTCCTGCAACCTGGTGCAAATGCTTTGGAAGTGGGTCATAGTGGTAACTAACATCCAGCTTTGCCACTGGACACTAGCAGAGGGGAGACGATATTCTTGAGGAAGGACCCTAATCAGCAGTGGGAGGGGGCACACGGAAGATCTGCTTTTGCGACTCTGTTCCAAAAGTGAGGAGATAATGGGGCCACCATCTGGGGGGCTAGAAGGTTAGTAGAATTGAGAATGGTATGATGATGAAGGAATAGATGTTTTAAGAAAAAGCTAGCAGGGGCATCTGGGTGGCTCAGTCGGTTAAACATCTAACTCTTGATTTTGGCTCAGGTCATGATCTCAGGGTGGTGAGATCAAGCCCCACCTCAGGCTCTGGGCTGGGCATGGAGCCTGTTTAAGATCCTCTCTCTCCCTCTCTCTCTCTGCCCCTCCTCCCCGCTCCAACGCTTGATCACTCTCTCTCTCAAAAACAAAGCAAAAAAACAACCCACCAAAAAACTAGCAGAATAATTTGAGGTCTCGAAGTGGATGCCATTAATACCTTCTTGAGGACCTTAGGTTCTGAGGCGATCATCAAATTTCTCTAATCCAGATTACGTAGTTCCCTTCCCAGCAGTTATAATCATTAACACCTAACCTGTTCCTTCTTAAAAGAACGTTAACCTTTTTTCCTTTGATGTCAGATTCCTCTTCATTTCTATATTTCATTCTTTCTGCACTCTAGAAATCCCCAGCCACAAACTGGTATTCTTAAAATTTGTATCACATTAAGTACATGTTCTTAAAAATAGTGGAAATTGCCTCCGAAACCAAGCCACTTGCACTTGTGATCTACAGGAATAGGCTTTGCTGAAAGGCTCCTAGATTTTTTGCTTTCTTGCTGTCACAGTGTCTGGTCGACCAGGTCAGTAAGTGGCTAACAGTTAAGACTTTAGGCAATCGAATCCTTACCGTGATAGATGCTGCGTGTCATCTACAGATTCAAGTGCTTTTCCAAGTAGCTCTGTACTCAAGAATACCGCTTCTGGGTGAGGCAGCAGTTGTAGTCCTATCACATGTGAGTAGAGAGAGGTCTTGGTGATGAAAGATTTTAGCTAATTTATATGCTGTGGCTCAACTTTTCCAAAACACTGTATAACATGGATACAGAGTGCATGGTTCTCCCATAAATACTGGCTTCAGCATTCTTTTTTTAAATCAAGGAATAGTGTATTTGTACATATAGGAAAACTAAACCAAGAAATGAACCTTGAACCGTTATAAAACCAAGATTCAGTGGTGTTGGATTTCAGTTATGTATGGGCATACACGGGGTACATTTAAGAGTAAATGTCAAAGAGAAGGTCGTAATGGAATCTGATGATACAGCAAGGAGAAAGTTTCTCTTTAACCAGAAACATTGGGCCTTAAGAATGTCTTAGGATGAACCATGTGAAACTGCTCACGAGCAGCCATTTTTGACCTACAAAAATGGCAGTTTCACTTCGTTCAGACATACATTTCAGACCTTTGTCTTTTCCTTGTAAAGACTTAAAAACTCAGTTCACAATATATCAGAGTTAAAGTTTTCACTGGTCAGTAGTCTAATAAGAAAAAAAACTAAAACTGAAGGTAAATGAGTTGAGGTAGATACTCTTTTATATAGTCTTATTTAGGGAACAAACTCTTCCTAGGTATAAAGCCCTGAGAACACTGCCATAGTTACTAAACTACTAGTGACCAGTTTCCATGCCCTTTGTCAGAGAACCTACTAGCTTTCAGGGATGTTTATTACTTTTACCCTGAGTTGACTCAATTTCCCATTTATCAAGATAGCTGTACTGCCATCTAGAATTACAGCCAAGAGGGAAAGGACAATGTGTGATTCTACTTACTCTGCCAACTAGTTCTTGAAGCTAGTCCTGTCCAGGGTTCTTCCTCCCAGATTTTTATGTAACCTTTGACTGCTCATGTCAGCACTTCTGCTTAGTAGTTGGCATAGTAAAGGGTACAATCTTACAACGTTTTGTGAGATTGCCCTTCTAAATGAAATCAGATCATTTAACCCTGTCAGCAGTTTATCAAGAACAAAGTGATCAGCTGAAGATTTGACCTTAGGTAGTGAATTAAGGTGGACAAAAATACAGCAGGACTCTCAGGGTTTATAGAGTATATTGCTCAACCTGAGTGGCTAGTGTCATAAACCTTATGAAGATTTGGCATATTTCTCACTGAAATGTAAGTTTGAAAAGGAGTATTTTAAAGTCAAAACATGTGGGCTGTTTCTCTTTACAGCAACCACAAATCTAGTTCTTCCATTTTCTTTCCTAGGTTTTAACTGCTTAAAATCCTCATATAACTCACATTGTTTCTACACTCTTCCTGTAATTCCCTTCTCCCTGGTATATTCCACCTAATTTAATCTTCCAGTGTGCTTTTTTCCCCTCTTGGTACAATAATGAGCTGTTCAAAGATGCCATCTAATGCACAATGCCTCTGAGTACTGTGGCCACTGATTTTAAGTGTACTAAATGATCTTCAGGTTGAAAAGAGCAGAAGTCAAAGAAATACATGACAACACTGTAACCAGAGGCAAGGGTCAAACCAAATCATGGTCAGTTTGAAAATGCTTTAAGACCCCACTCACCATTAGGGCTGACTAGAAAGCACTGACGTTAGGCAGAGATGTAATGCTATGTGAACTAAGAAAGGTTACAAACAACACTAGTCGTATTTTAATTAAAATAGAGTTTATTAGCTTTTAATATAAACATGAGGAAGAAAAACCACGTAAGTTGTAGCATTCTTTTCAAAATAAAACTGCAATCAATACTTGAATCTCCAAGCTCCGAACTCCATAAACAATGTTTTTTGAGGTGGTAGATTGTAATATTTTATATACTGTTATTTATCATTTGTGTGTCTGTCCTTTAAAAATGATGGAACCTGCAGCACTCAATAGAATATGAAGCCCTGCTATACTGAGAGAAAGTATTCCTGGCCCAGAAATGCTATGTTTACAGGCAAAATTCCTATGATTACATTTGAGAAGGTAGGAGAAAGATTTCACATGGTTAAGAACACTAATCTTTTTTTTAACATTTCAAGTTTAAGTGACATCATTACCAATCTCTGAGAAGATTGATTACTTAACTCCCTGCCCTTTAAAGCCTGAGGTGAGGGTTCCTCTTAAACAGCAGGACTTGAAATGAGACCCCCTCCAGCTAGGTTAACAGGAAGGCTAGAAGAACTGTTTCAGATCACCTACTTTCAGATCACTACTATTAGTCCAGTTCCTTTCGGTTTGTTACATGTGAATTACCATTGCTCTTCATACTCTTTACAAATGTAGAAAAAAGAGATTCAGGTGACCAAAGCAGGTAAACCGCACAGCCCTGCAAAAAACGGTTTTAAAAAGGGAAGGGCACGTCTATGATGATACGAGGCATCCCTCCATTCTTAATGCAATTTTAAGCTTTGATACCTGTGGAGGGATAAACGCTACAAACTTAGAAAACACCATTCGAAAGTTTAGTTATTTCTTGTAAACTTACCCAGTTTTGTAAATTTTAAATATTAAGCTTTTCATTTTAATTTTTTTGTTTCAGCCAATGTGTGCCATCTTCAAGAGGGGCTGAAACAAAAAATTAAAATGAAAAGCTTAATATTTAAAATTTACAAAACTAGGTAAGTTTACAAGAAATGTAATTAAACTTTCAAATGATGTTTTCTAAGTTTGAAGCATTTATCCTTCAGCAGTGCCCCAGAGGGCCCATGTACACTAGATTAAAGCTTAAAGTTGCACTAAGATTTTGCAGGACACCTTCTTTTCACTACCTGCTTGTTACCACTGGACCACCATGTTGGTTGGAATTACGAAAACATCCTTTAATACATGTATTTAATAAAGAGGAAAATCATCAGAAAATGAGAAGCACCATTATAGTTCACAAGAAATGCAGCATGGACCCAACAGAAGTAGATAATCATTGATAACATACTTTCTCTGTTTATGATCCTAAACATACTAATATGCTAATAAGTAGTGCTTGCAAAGAATTTGAATGATAAGTGTTATTCAGCAGCTTTTTGGTTTAAACTGATTGCCAATAAGGACTAGCAGCTTCAATGATAAAGTAGGAAGGAAGAACCCTTCAATACCTAACAATGCTACAGTCTGTTCCTAAGTGGCTTTATGAGTTGTTGGGGGTCCCATGTTTTCATGGTAATACTGCATTGATTCTAAAGAAATATGCAGCAATATGGGGGGAGGGGGGCAAGAAAAATAGGAAAAACATAAAAGTTATATAGTTAGTGTCTTTAAAGTCTAAAAATTTAAACTATTAAAAAAAACCCTCACTTAGTTCACAGCTATCAGCCTACATAGTAAGCAGATATCTGTGTGTGGGTTGGAGCTTTTGCTTTGGAGTGGTTTTTGTAACTCTGTTTACATTAAAAAGGACAAAAGAGTGTGTTGCATTGACAAGGTCCCATTCTTTCCTATGAGCATCATCCTTGTGGTGGATCCACGAGTTTCTTGAATTTGAAGTCTTTCTTTTAGATGAAAATACTAACTTTGCTGGTTTTTGAGCAGGAGAGGTGGTATTTCTCCAGTCCTTGTAGATTGAGGGGTTCATGATGTTACAACCCCTCCCTTCTCCCTTAAGAGAGGATGGCATTAGAGCGCTGAATACCAATGAAGTTATCAGCGCTGAAAGACCTTCTCATAGCAGCTCTACACAAGTCTTTGTATTTGTCTTCACACAATCTGGAAATGGCCTGGGAAAGTCAATCAAATAGAACACAAGAACAATTTAAAACAAGCGTTCCAACCTTAAAAAAACAAAACAAAACAAAACAGAAAGCATCACTGATAAGCCACACAGCCACACTCCTTTAGACAGTTCACAGTTACTGCTACTTTGGATTGTGGAGGTCTACATTCCCAGATGCTGGGGATGCTACTTCCTGCCAGTTCACTAAGGTAATATCCTTAAAAGGCTATGATTAGATACTGGGCAACGAAGAATTTGCTTATTTACAAACTGGGTTCCAAAGATGGCACACATTGGCTGAAACAAAAAAGGTATTTTGACAGGCTCCTTACAGCAGTATCACCTGTCCCTGTACACCTGTTCCTTCAACATAATGAACATACACCTGGGCCGAAATCAGCGTTTACTCAGCCATTCAACTTCTAGTCTTCATTGGTTATTATATTCTCTAAGCAATTCTAACAGGGCAGGCATGTCTGGACTTTATCAGAAGGTCAGAGGTCTAATGACCGAAGCACCAAAAAGTGCTATTTTCACTTGCACATTAACCATGGTAGAAAATACCTTACTGTAAACTACACCAAAGTACCACAGAAAGTGTCCATTTTAAATATGTCTTGAAATTTCAGTTGTGAATAATTTTGCTGTGTACTCACTAAAAAGTCATAAACCATAATTCCTTTGTCTCCTATACATTACCATTTCCATTAAAAATCCATGGGCTCTCTACGACAGTACCTAAAACACACATTATACAGTCTAAGTCTCAGGTGAGCCACGGATGCTTTGTCTAATAAACTCATGGGACTGAACTGTGGTATCTGTACAAAACACTGGCATGAATTTGTGAACGGAGTAAAAGACTGTTGAGAATGGTGAGTAGAGGGGCGCCTGGGTGGTTCAGTCAGTTAAGCGTCTGCCTTTGGGCTCAGGTCATGATCTCAGGGTCCTGGGATGGAGCCCTGTGTCAGACTTCCTGTTCAGTGGGGAGTCTGCTTCTCCCTCTCCCCCTGGCTCATGCTCACTCTTTCTGTTTCTCTCCCCCAAATAAATAAAATCTTAAAAAGAATGGTGAGTACGTAGATATGATTAAGGATACAATTGTAAGAAATTATTCATGTATGATTATATGGAAGGGTAGAGGTTCAAATGGAAAACCATTAAGAACAGATTAAATTTGACTTAAAATATTCTGAATTATGGTCACAGAAGAAATATCTATATACTTTTTAAAAATAATGTGAGATCCTTATATAAATCATAAAAGACACAGGAAATATGCCACCAAAGGGTTAATAAGCTCTTCGATGTGTTAATTTAAAAGCTTTCCATTTTGCTAATCACTGCTTAATGAGATTTAGCCACAGATGCTGGTTTTGGTGGCTGACAGAAAACCCCAACTAATGATTTCACAGCCTTACCTCTAGGTTTTGTGCTCTTTCTTTGCTAAGAGGAGCAAATAGAAAATTCAAGTTGTTGTCATCTGCTAAGGAGCGAAGGTCAAAGTAGTATTTGGCATAAACACTGGCGGGAACATTAATATTAAACTGAAGTAGCTCCAAAAAATGCCTTTCCATCTCATTCCTGGGGGAGGAGACAACACAACCAACACAAGACAATTTTAGTTAACTGGGCGATCTTCAAAAGTATCATTCTGAGCTACGGAGAGGGCTCTAAATTCTGTTTTGGAACAAACAGAGGCTACCCAGTGGATTAGTACACTAACGTTCAAACAAGGTACAGCTATTTGTGGTCCTCTCTGCATCCCAGCACTTTGAGTTCGGGACAAGGGGGAAGAGGTTATGGCCCTCTTATGCACTCCTGCTGCTGACTCAGGGGCTCATTCTTCAGAGGTCCATTAGTGCAGCTGTACGATTCATGCTCCACGCTCACTCACAAGGCCCCACTATAGTGATCAGATGAAAGGAATGATGTATGCTGTTTATTAGCTCTGAAGAACTTGCAGACATTTTCACCGGGCCGATAACAGGAAGGGGCTTATTGAAGTAGAGACGCGCCAACAAAAGGAGTGGGCACATCACCACGGCAACAAATGGATCCATCGAGAGCCACCGCTATTATCTCTGAGGGGGAAAAACTCTTGAAGCAACAAGGATTCATCTCAAATAAATAAATAAATAAGCTACACTGGATGGAAAAGGGAATCCCCTCCCCCTGCCCAGTGCATGGGGCTATGTCAAGGGGCATCCGTAAATGCCAGTCTCTGTTCAGCTTCATTTTACTACGGCAAGAAACTGTCACTCTGACAGGGCAGGATGCACTTTTTTAAACTTTGGAGGGCAGAATGATGAAAGAGATGTCTTGGCTCGACTAAACTCACCATGATATGACCTCTGTGGAGCACTGGACTCAAACAGCCTTTCTCTCAGGGTGGGGATGCAACCCCAAGATGTGGCGCCACCCCCTTGCCAGAACAGAACAAGCACGCCCACAGGGGGCGAGTTCAATAAAATAGGAAAGGAAAACGTTGGGAGCAGTCCTTTGCTTCACATGACCATACAGGCTCACTTGCGCAGTGTTTAATAAATATAAAATTGACCACTTTCCCAGTCATCCTTTAGAGAATTACATAAAAATGATAAATACCCGAACAAACATGAGCAGCTTACTTTATAACATATTTGGTTTCTCAGTTTTAAAGTTTTAGTATTTTATGCGTTGGACAGATCAACAAATGTTGATGTTCTCCCGTATGGTCCGGAGAGCATTCAGAATATGAGCAGAGATGAGGTTCTCATTTGTTGAATTTTAAACCCAATTGAACCTACTTCCAAATTTAATTTCCTGTTCATATGGCTCTAAGTCTATAGAAATGTAAATCAGATAATGTTTTGATAATCAGCTAATCAGGACTTAATTTACTACAGGAATAAATGCACTTCACTGTCCCTTTTATATTTTATCCGCTAACACATTTTAATTGTGTGGAAATACAGTACTTCATAGGATTAACATGTCTATTTAATAAAGGTTTAATCACTGGAAAAAAGCATTATGCCTATAGAATATGCATCTTCTGGGTTTTTTGTTTTTTAAATAGCCAAACAGCTGAATAGCACACCATTTACAGGCACAGCAAATCTTCTGAATAGCAGCTGCTCAGTTTAACTTATTCTTTTGAAGGGGAATACATTCTAAAGCATAGATGTTGGAAAGTTTGAAGAAAAAGCTGATAGACACCAATTTTTCCATTTAAGACTCAAAATGAGACTATTAGAAATCGAAGGCAACAGCAGGGCGACAAAACAAATGTGTATTAAACACTTTGTTGTAATGCTTTCCAATTTCCAAAGATCATACACAAAAGCAGCCTATTTATTATCAACATAGCTCCTGGTGCTTCTCTGTTTATAACAAAAAGTATTGTTTGGAACTGGTCTTCCCGTAGCTAGACGCTGCCATCACTGCTCCTGGAAACTCACTCTGAAGAGCTCACACACCTCCCAGCATGTTCTGAGGTCTTCCCTAGAATCAGAGTCCCAGCCAGGTTCGTTGAAGGTTTTGAGAAAATTTCAGTTGCCACCATGGTAGGGCTAGTGTTCAAGATTACAAATTTTTCTTCCTTCAAGGGACCAGAGTTTGCAGACTGATGACAGTGGTGATCAAAGTCACTTTAGTTTCTGCCACTTCCAAAAGTACTTTTGTTTCATTTCAAATCCATTATTTGCCATTACCCCATTTGCTACCATGGCTGCAAGCAACATCTCCATGCCCACTCAGGTTCCACTATTATCAAAAGCCATTTGGACAGCCACCATCACTGGTCTCTTCTCCTAGTCATAAGTGTCCTCACTTCAGTTGTAAATATGCACTTTGGTAATTCTGAATGACAATCTTATCTAGAGTAACGGGCAAAGGTAACAAAAACAAACTTGCCACTGCCTGCCATGATCTTAATCTTCCTACGCTGTTCCGTATAATCAAGACGTGTTCTTCCACATTTTCCCAAATGCCACCCACAAAGACATTTTCACTCTCACGAGGGCACTTCGAGAATCTACTGGAAATACCTCGCTGGCTCATCCTGCCTACCACCCTCAGGGTCCTTCACGGAAGCCAGGGTGACCAGATCGAAAGCCCTCGTTAAGTCTGGTGTTTCAATCCTGCGTCAGCGTGCCACTTGTGAGCACCCCCCTCATGGTTGACAGAAGGCCCCACAAAGCGCTGCTGTGATTGCCGAGTGGCCCCGGAGACTCTCGAATGCCACGGGCACTGGCTGATGTCCCAGGGCTGCTTTTCAGGACTGCCTGAGAAACAGGAGCTTCCTAACAATTCAGACCTACTTTTAAACAGGTGCAATACTGCTAGCATGGGAGGAGGCAGGAGAACTGGGACCTGAAACCTTCATACATGTGGCTACTTTTGTACCATGGTTTCTGTAACAACAGAACTTCATATAAAAAGGAGAGAATGAGGGACGCCTGGGTGGCTCAGTTGGTTAAGCGGCTGCCTTTGGCTCAGGTCATGATCCCAGGATCCTGGGATCGAGTCCCACACTGGGCTCCTTGCTCAGCAGGGAGCCTGCTTCTGCCTCTGCCTGCCTCTCCCCCTGCTTGTGTTCTGTCTCTCTCTCTGACAAATAAATAAATAAAATCTTTAAAAAAAAAAAAAAAAAAAGGAGAGAATGACCAGCAAAAGCTGACTCACGTTGAAGGTATTAACCTCTCAATGGTCTAGAGGCCCTAAGACCTTAACAGTGGCCAAACATTTATTTTAAAAGTCAGACACAGGCCTCTTTAAAATGGACTGGAACTCATAAACAGCTTTAAGAAAGCCATGAAGATTATTTATAATACTGTGTTGGGCGTAAGCCTGTAAAATGTATGCCAAAAACCAGCAGAAATACACACTTCAATTTACCAAGCAGATTACTGAAACAACAACACATCAAGACCTACCAATTAATGACAGGAAATAGGAATTGTTATACCATAGCCAGATAGGAAGTCTGTAATTTTATGCCTATTTCAGTTCTTTGCACAATGTAACCTTTAAAAATATTTCTTGAAATGTACACTTTACTGGAGCAAAGGAGGCACTGGAAAATGGTTAGAAAGTTCACCAAACCTTACAAACTCACATGTCCTCAACTGTAATGTCCTTGAGGATCTGGCAGTAGTCCACATTCCATACAGCCTGATCGTCCCAAACCTTGGAGGCAAGAAGAATGGCTCCCAAAACAATTCTTTTCCAGTTAGTGGGACAAATGTCGATCTCAGCGTAAGTTAAAAGCCTTTCTAAGTAAACCTGCAAAAGTAGAGCACTGGTCTTTGATTTTAGTTCAGTTTAAGTGCTGTGATAAGAACTGTTAGGAATGACAGATTTCATCTGTTTTTGACATGCCTTTTATTCTTACAAAGGTCTACAAAGACTTGGCCCCGGCACCCAAAGCCAGAGGCCAGGTCACAGTTGTAGGTCAGATAATTCTGTTGCCTACTCTGCCCATGTGAATTTCCAGCCTTGGTCACAGGAATGAATGAACATCTCAGCAAAGGGCATCTTGAAGACAGGCATTGGGTTATTACCCTTCCCATTCATAAAGGGAAGTGATTCAATACAACTGATTGCAGATTCGAGTTGTTTAATAAACCCGAGTGCCTACCCCATGCAAGATACTACACCTGGCTGGTCGTTACACGGTCATTTTACACAATACTTGAACATGTAAAACCCTGGTTAATATTGAGCACATTTTTGCCTTCCCCTTTTCACAGTAAGCGTTTTGTGGCACAAGCCTGAAGATAGAAACTGGTGGTCAAGAGAGCCCCCCTGTGGCTGCTGGGTGGCATGGCAGGACAGCAAGTACAAACAGGTATGCTGGAGGGCCGGCCTTCACAACCCTCAAGTAGGCCCCTAATAGAGAGTGTCTTTTAAAGGAACATACATGCTTCGTCTCCCCCTCTGATTTCCCCCACTTCATTTTTCCCTTCCTTCTCCTAATGTCCTCCATGCTATTCCTTATGTTCCACAGGTAAGTGAAACCATATGATAATTGACTTTCTCTGTTTGACTTTTTAAGGAGGGCACGTACTGCATGGAGCACTGGGTGTTATAGGAAAACAACGAATCATGGATCACTACGTCAAAAACTAATGAGGTAATGTATGGTGACTAACATAACATAATTAAATTAAATTTAAAAAAAATAAAGGAACATACATGCATACAAAGGACAATCCTTCTCCCATCCCCTCACTTTCACATCTCCATTATTATTTCACGATAATTCGTTTCTGTCTTATGTTACCCGCAGCTTAGTCAGTTCTGGTGGTTTTAAAGTGCTAACAGAGCCTCCAGGTTCTGCACCGGGGGACTCCTCTACACTCGCTGTAAGAGACTCCTGGATCTCTCTTACACTTATCAAATGTCCGCTCCACCCAGCCCTGGGCGGTTCCCAGCTGAGTAAAGATTACAGAGGTAAGCCATGATTCGTTGTGACTTCAAAGGGTTCTCTACAGAAGAGTATATATGGCATTTGACAAGAAGAGAAGTCCAATTTTAGAGTGTGTTTATTGTCTGAAGGTTGTCTGGTTGCCAGCATTTTCCAAACTCAACTGTGTTTTCAAAAACAAATGGTTCTTGAACATTTTATGTTCTTAGTGAAATTCTGCTCCCATTCCCCCAAACTCAGCCCTCTCAGGTATTCTAAGAATGAACAAGTTGAACCTACATGATCCAACTCTCTACCTTATGGGAACAATCAGAGGCACTTGTACAATACTGGCGGTCTCTCAACTTTCTCTGTCCCCTTTACTGGCAAACCTGGAAGCTGCCCAGCCTCACGGACTCCGCTGGCTCTCCTGTCTGCGGAAATGAGATTTTCTTCTTCTCACTGAAGTAACTCTTCTTTCGGTGATCCCATCCCACTTCTGCAGAACTATTCACACAATTATCTCTTTTTGAAGAATTTTTTCCCTCCCTGAGATTTTTCCCAATATGAATGGATTTACAATGCCCACTGCCCCCATCCTACGGACCCCCGCCCCCAGCTCTAGCCCCAGCCAGCTTCCTCTCGCTTTTGCTCACAGAAGAATGCCCCATGCTGACTTCTTATCTCCCATTCGCTTCCTAACTCTGGGTAGTCTGCCCCCTGCCGCTATCACTGCCCAGGTCCTTGGTGCCTTCAGTGCAACTCTGCACTCCCCAAGCCTTCCCTAGTAACCTAAAGGGCACTACCACTGGCCTCATTGCTGGGGCCTCCATTTGCCTTAATCCTGTTCCAATCCGCTGGCCGTTTTTGTTACCTCTACCTCCACTGGTGATTTGATTTCTGTCACTTCTCAGCTGTATCACCGTCACCGCGTCCTTACCTCCCTGCCTCCACTCTGACTCCCACTACAGTCTATTGTCCCCAGAGCAGCCAGGACAGCCTCTTCAATGAACAGCTCTTCATACCCCTGTTCGAGATCTGCCAGAGGTTTCCCATCAAACAAGTAACAGTTTCCCTTCTTCCCAGGCCTGCGAGCTACAAGACCCCGGAAGATCTGGCCTTGCCCTTCTGTGATCTCATCTGGCGTGTTGTTCCCCTCATTCTTCCTCTGACCACTGGCCACTTCGCTGTTCCTTGAATACACAAAACATGCTCCCGTCTCAGAGTCTTGCATTTGTCCCCTCTGCCTATAATGCCAGAGTTCATCATCTTCCTCAGGTAGGCCATGGTTCAGGTGTTACCTCTTTAAAGAGGCTCGTCCTAATCATGCTATCTAAAATGGTGCGCCCCTCTGATCACTTTACCCCTTCACGCTGCTTTCTCTTCCTGGTATTTACCACTACCTGAAATATTTAGGTAACACTCTTTTGGCAAAACAAAAAAACAACTCATTTCTTCCTTGCTAGAATATAAGCTATATAAAGGCAAGAACTTTATTCCACCTGTTTTCTCCTCTGTCCCCAACACTTAGAATAGTGACACAGACTTGGTATTCGATGGGTATGCAGTGGGCAACTGCTTGGCATTCGGCCTTTTGACCACACTCTCCTTGAGCCTCTCATCTTGGCATCACTTTTATTATTCCCTCCTGGGTCCTACCACTCTAGCCACTCCTCTGAGGACGTGTCCCTTAAATGCTGTTAGTCCTTACAGATCTAGCTTCTATCCACTTTTTATTCTATACTTTTCTCTGCATTTGAACAGCTACTACTCTTACCAAATTCCCTATGTCTAGCTCGGATTCATGCTCAGTTCCATATATTCAAGTGATGACTAGACAGTGTCACTCTGCTGCCTCACAGGTAGGTCACACTTAACCTGTCCACAAAGAATTCCCCCTCTCCAACCCGGATGCTCTCCTTCCAGCATCGCCTTGCTCCCCATGTGGGAGGACCACTCCTGCCTCTCTGCAGCCTGGGCTGAGCACTCAAATGGTCTGTGGCTCGAAGAAATGGCCTGAGGGCTCTCTACTCAAAAAGCACAAGCCTCCCTCCTAAATTCTAACTGGATACTAAAGGAGTACAGGCGCTGACCTAAGTATTTTCTCCCTTCAGCCCGTGCAGTTAACTTTCCTGTACACATTTGCTGTACAGAGCAGTGAAATAACCCCAGCTGCCTCTCACTTAAATAGAATGTATTTTTCAAATGATAAAATCTTACCACAGGAATCCTGTATGGATAACACAAAGGTCCTTGCAAGTACTTCTGGTACGATAATCCTGGGCAACTTCACAGGCAGGCACAAGAGGACACCAGGGATGGATGCACACCCGTCATCCAAGGAACAGAGAATTTAGGGCAGTAGTTCTCGATCAAGACACACATGAGAACTGTGTGGGGAATACTGAAATAATCTGGGACTCAGCTTGGACCTACACCAAATGAGTCTCTGCCTGAGGACCGGTTTTGTTACTGCCCCTGTCCTAGGCCAGCTCCCCCCAGCGCACCTTCTGAGTGTGTATGTGTGTGCTCTGCATGTCCATCTGCGTGCTGCGGTATGGAGGGAGAAACCATGCAGGGAGAAACCATGGAGGGAGAAACCATGGAGGGAGAAATCTCTCCTGCTGCCTTTAACAGCAATTCTTTTGTGATGAGAAAAGCAACAGCAACGTTTTGAAAAATAATGATTATATTATTAAGCTCGAATGTGTGCATTGTACTTTCAATAGGTTTCTCTTAATAAACTTCTGATGATTTCAGGAACCTATTTTATGTGAAAGGCGGGACCATACCCTGTGCATAAGACTGAAATTGAAAAAAAGAGGCTGTAAGAAAGAAGAAATATCTTACCAAAGTTACTATTGCACATTCAGCTGTTAGCTGTGCAGCACTGAAAAGAGTACGAACAAATCTGTAAATAAATTTATGTTCAGGATCATGCTTAAAGTATTCCTCTGGAACCTTTTCTCGCTGAAAGAAGAAAAAAAAATGCAGTATAAGTATCCACCGAAGAAAAATACTTAAGTGCCCATAATACAGCAGTCTTTACATTTGGGCCCAGGTGCTCAAAATTATTTTGATTGGGTAACATGTCTTTTAGTTTTTTAAATATAAACAATGGGATCTCAAAATACCATACTGATTCAATACTCACCACCATTCATTAAAGAAAAATGCAGGCATGACCTCAGAAAATTTATATATATTCCTTTTTATCAAAACGTAAGCTATTTTTAGGCTCAAGAGTCTGGTTGATTACCATGTTGTATTTCTCTGCAATCAACTTTGAAAAAACAATTTTGGGGCACCTGGGTGGCTCAGTCAGTTGAGCGTCCGTCCAACTCTTGGTTTCAGCTCAGGTCATGATCTCAGGGTGGTGAGATCAAGCCCTGCGTGGGGCTCCACGCTCGGCAGGGAGTCTGCTTGAGATTCTCACTCTCTCCCTTTTCCCCTGCTTGCCTGTCTGCACGTGTGCACATGCGCACACTCTCTAATAAATAAATCTTAAGAAAAACATTTTCAGTTCCCTGTAACCATAAGACTCTTAAGTCCGTGCTGACCTATGCAAGAGTCACTAGCCACACGTGGCTGTAGAGAACCTGAGGAAGTGAGTTTTAAAATTGTTATTTTAGGGATGCCTGGTGGCTCAGATGGTTAAGTGTCTGCCTTCGGCTCAGGTCATGATCCCAGGGTCCTGGGATCGAGTCCCGCATTGGGCTCCCTGCTCGGCGGGGAGCCTGCTTCTCCCCCTGCCTGCCGCTCCCCCTGCCTGTGCTCTCTCTCTCTGACAAATAAATAAAATCTCAAAAAGATAAAATTGTTATTTTAAAGGATTTAACATTTAAATTGTTTTTTAATTTTCTTCACAGAGATCATAACATACTTGTTAGGTTTATTTACAAATACTTATATTTGTGGCTACTGAAAATTATCTTTTAAAAAGATACATTTTCTGTTATCTGGGTCCATTTACTCACTTTAGCTCACTAATTCTACAAAGCTGCAGCTCAGTTCTTGCTCTAGCATATCCCTTATACATCATTCCTTTGGTAAAATGATTAGACACAACATGGAGTAGGGAAGAAGACTTAAGATGATTTTGACTTCAAGCTGGAGGGAGTAATTTTCTCCTGGTAATTAATTTCAAATCAAATCAGCATGAAATAAACCCAACTGCATGAGAGAAAAATACAACTTTAATAAAACTGACACTTACTGTGAGTGGATGTGATCTCTCATCAAAAATATCCAAGGATCTATTTGCATCTCTATAAAATAAGAACGTGCATTTTAAAAATTAATTCAGGAATTAATATCTTAGTAAAGTATCTGCTGGAAGTAGAGAGGGGAGTGGAAGAAGCTTAACCTTCAACAAAGCAAACAGTTTTACAAATTCTTTTGCATTCTGGCCTTCAGAGGGTTTCCTGACGTCTGTGAAATCTCTTCTACCACGACCAGCCAAGCCAGAGCTGCCTTTCAGAACCCTGACTTTCCCTAGCAGGCAATGCTAGTAAACCAAATATATTTTCACTCCTCTAACCCCACATTGGAATACATAAGAACATCTTATAAAGTAGTAGTGGTGGGCAAAAAGTCTTTAGAATTTAATAAATGTGAATATGAAATTCATGTTTTTCCCTGTTTTCTTCTCTCTATAGTTCTCTATATATTATCATGTATTTCTTCTAGTCTCTCTTAAATAGTTTGAGTTAAAAATGTAATTTTTTTCTTAAATTTTAAGAGACCAGTCTTTTCATTTAAAAGATTACCACACTAACATGCTGTGCCCATTTGGACAGTGGTTCTCCAGGTGTGTGGTCTGTAGGCCTCTAGGGCTCCCCTTTTCAGAGGCCCATGAAGTCAAAACTGTTTTTATAGGTATACTAAAGACATTACTTGCTCATACACTTTTGACATTTGCAGTGACTGTATAGAAAATAAAAGGGAGTAAAACTGCTTGTTTCTGCGCATGAATCAAGGCAGTGGTACCCAGCCGTACCTAGTCATTCCGGTCTTCACTGCCGCTTGCAGTTGAAAAAAATTCTGCTCTACTAAAGAACATCCTTGATAAAGCAGTAAGATTTAACAGTGTTATTAAACCTCGATCCTTCTAATATTCTGAATAAGTAGAAAGTATTTATGAAACACTTCTGCATGCTGAAAGACAGTTAAGGAAAGGCACTTGTGACTTAGTTGAGAGCTGAACAAGCCACTTTTTTCACAGAGCATCATCCTTTTTTTAAGGTACAACTGACAGTCATTCTCTTAAAAATGAACAAAGTGAGGGGTGCCTGGCTGACTCAGCTGGTAGAGCATGGGGCTCTTGACCTCAGGGTCATGAGTTCAAGCCCCATGTTGGGTGTAGAGTTTACTTAAAATTAAATCTAAAAATTAAAAAAAAAAAAATGAACAAAGTGGGGCGCCTGAGTGGCTTAGTCGATTAAGCATCTGCCTTCGTCTCAGGTCATGAGCCCAAGGTCCTGGGACTGAGCCCCGCATCGGGCTCCCTGCTCAGCAGAGGAGTCTGCTTCTCCTTCTCCCTCTGCCCCTGCTCCTATGCTCTCTCTTGCTCATTCTCTCTAATAAATAAATAAAATCTTAAAAAAAAAAAAAGAACAAAGTGAGCCTGGAACTTTAAGAAAAATAAAGTATTTGTTGCCAATGATAAAATTCAGACTATCAAGCTAAAAAAAAAAAATCAGGATTTTGGAAAACATGTACCTTTTACTGTGAGCTTCATCTACTGTAAGCTTGATAGCTTCTCAATACTTAAAGGCTTTTCTGATAAGACAGGTGGTGATACTAACAGAAGTGAGTTTTTGACACTGTATAAAGAAACGTGAACTAGTACTTTCCAACTGACTAATGCCTAATATTCTAAAACCACATACAGGTAAAAGATCCATTCAGTGTGCAAGATAGATCAATGGGTATTAACACAGTACAAGTTCACTGATACGATTTAAAATTCCATTGAATTTATATAAATATATATATATTTATATAAATTCCATTATAATCTAAGAAACTAGTACTTGTGGACTTTTAGTAAAGTATCACAGAATATCCACAATATCTGAAGCCTTTAAAAGTACACCTTTTTCCAACTATATATCTGAACAAGGCTGGGTCTTCATACTGTTTCTTCAAAACAAATCACCGAAGACAGGATATGAGAATGAGCTGTCTTCTATTAAGCCAGATAGTAAAGAGATCTGTAAAACTGTAGATCAATGACATACTCTTCACTCAACTTTTTTGTTGTGGAAAAGTTACTTTTAATAAAAAAAATGATTTATGTTAACACTGGGGTTCCCAATCAGGGGTGATTTTGTTCTCCAGGGGACACCTGGCCATGTCCAGGACACAGTGTGGAGGGAGGGAGATGCGCTACCGGCATCTGGTGAGCAGAGGCCAGGGGGACTGCTAAATATCCTATCATGCATGGGACAACCCTCCACAACAAAGATTCATCTAGCTCAAAGTTTCAATAGTGCCATAAAAACCCTGTTTTGACATACAGTGGATTTAATTTTTAAATCCTCAAATTTAATTTCTAATACAGTAAATATCAGTATAACCCAGATGAACAAATACTCTTTGAGTCTTCAATAGTGTAATAAAAGCACTCTACTATCTATTAGATATTCTAATAATATCTATACTTGTTACCTAACACTAAACTTAGTATCTTGCAAATTAGCTAGAATAACAAGACAGGTTTTAAAAGAGCTCACCTGTTCTTTATGTGGTAATATATTGCTAAGGTCACACTGTGGAAGGAAAAAGAAAATTGTAACAATTGATTTTATCATGTTAGGCATGAAGACATTATTTTAAAAGGGGTTGGGAGGGAGACAGGATCCTTCCAGGGGCCCAGGGGCCCTGAAATCCTCTAATTCACAGAACAGTTCATATGGGCACTTTCCCCCTTGTTTTAGTCCTTTGGCTTTTGGCAAAAAAAGGAGGACCAAAAAAAAAAGGAGGATCAACTGTTAGAAGACCTGTTTTGGTCCATAATTATAATATATAAATTATTACACATTTTCCCTGTCATTTGTCCTTTGTCATCATACTACTCACAGAATCTTTCCTCCTCCTCTACAAGTTTTATCTGTTTGTACACATGCTTAAATTTAAGCCATACGGTAATTTTTGTGTTTACTAAAAAAAAAAAGGTTAGGCCCTGCATTTCAATTGATTTAGTTTACTATCTACCAAACCCACCCACTTTCCATTGTTTCCCTAAAAGTAAAGTGTTCCATACCAAATAATTGAAGATCACAATTAGAAAATTTCATAGCAAATATAAGTACCCACAAAATCAATGATAGGTCTAGCTACCCTGAAATAAGCAGTGCTAACAATGCAACATAATACTACACAGTATAATATTTAATGACAGGTATTTCCAAATTAGTTAAGTATTCATGAACAGATAGACGTAAGTCCTCAGACACTCTTTACGTTACTATAGTCCTGTTATTCACAGATGTTTTGTATTAGGCAACAAAGGGGTTCTCCTAGTTAAGATACATGCTTCCCTTTGCCCTCAAGATGTCTGAAATGAAGCTCAAAACTACTGAGGGAAGGCAAATCTGAATTTTAGAGCTAGGTCTACAGAATATGAGCACTTGTAAAAAGGCCTATAATGCTATTAGCATCAAAGATGGATACTTCTATAGTGCTTCAAACAGTTTCATCTTCAATTTGATTTTAAAATCACAGAATTCAACGTTCTATGCTGAAAAGAACCACAAAACCTTAGAGAGCATTTAATTACACAACCCATCTTACACATAAGGAGCCAAGGCTTAAAACTGACTTGCCCAAGGTCCCACAGGTGGTCAGAAGCAGGTCTCAGTCTCCCACACTCTAACCAGGCAGCGGTTCTCCAAGCTTGGCTGCACACTGGGATCGCCTGAGGAGCGTTAAAAACTGCTTGGCTTCCACCTCCAGATGGTCTGATTTAACTGCCACTGGGTACGACTCGGGCATCAGAAGTGCTTTTAAAGTTCCCCAGGTGACTGCAGTGTGCAACGAAATCTGGAAATGAATGACTCATTCGGGATGCTTCTGTCCATACAATTATGCCTCGTATCCTTCCTCAGGCTATCAAAAAGCTTGTGAGACTGTGGTAGGGGAAGGGGGAAATGCATGTATTTTGAAACATAGATTTTTGAAAAAAGTTGCACAAGTGATTCTAATAAGGCTCCCACCACTGAGAACAATGCACTACCTCAATGTAAACATTTTTCAAAATCATTCCTAAAAGCTAATTTGCCCTATTAATTTTCTCAGTAAACCTTTATTTCATCAATAATAAATGCACTGAATTGTTATTTTTAAAACTTAATGAAAGCAAATTAAATTTACTGTACTTCCACAAATTAGACTAAGTTGGGAAAAACAAGCATGAAACCTACTTTGTCTGAGCAAGGTTAATCTTTAAAACCACTTCTGAATTAAATACTAAAACATCAGAATCTTTTGAACTCAAAAGCTGGGGACTCTAACCAAAATAGAGGTTTTTTTACACATGGATTTAGTGTCTTGGCTGAATAAAAACATTCAGCAATTACTTGTTAGGTGTCAAAGCTCAGGACTTCAGAATTTTGGGGCTCAGTTTTTGCTGAAACACAATTTGATCTCTACTACTGTTATAAGAGAGAGAGGAAAGTTATATTATTATGACTGTGAACTTGTTTTTAATTAAAGTAGAAGTTACTGATAATTCAATGAGCTGACAAAGCTGGTACATCAGAAACAAGATTAAATTTACAAGCCAATTTTTTTAAGACTAAAAATTAAAGATGAGAATATTAATATTTTGTAGTAGTGTTCCAAACTGTGTTCTGGAACATCAACACTCACGTCCCAAAGAGACGTTAATAATGTTCTTTGGCCAATCGTGATGAAGTCAGGAAGCTCTGCATATCCAGTTTTGGGGGGTTTCTTTCCTCCCTTAAGTAAGCTTGAAAGGTTCATCTTAGGGTGTTCTGAAAGTGCAACTTTAATTGTGGATTATAAGGTGCTCCCAGAAATTAAGGAATAGTTTCCATCATAACACTGTTCGTGTTTGCTGAAGTATAAACTTGACCACAGTTATGTTTCCAAAACTATCTCTTTCATTGTTCTCTGCTGTGGTTTTCTTATAAATGGACTGATATAGTGTCCTAGAGATATATTTCTATATCTATACACATATATAAAGTTAAAATTAAGTATATCTATTAAATTATAATTTTCAGTTGAGCAAAATTTCATCCATAAAGAAATTAAGCTTGAGAATTTGTTCCTTAAGATTGATTTGGTGTATTTTCCCCTCTTTGGGAGATAGGAAGGAGAAGTTAATTTTCATACAGAAATAGTGCAGGGAAAAAAAAAAAATGCATGATGGGGAAAATCTGACAAAAATCAAATTAAATTTAAATGCAGATACACTTTGCTGCCAGTAGGGGACAAACTATTCCTTCTTTCAAGAGTAGCTTCCAAAGTAGTACACATTGTTTTAGGCCCATAATTCATAAAGAAATACTTTTTTTCTAGAAACATCCAATAAAAAGCACCTCTCCCTCTCATTATGTTCAACAATGTCTTAACAATGGAAATGTATTAAGTAAGAAGTGTACTTTTCCTGGGATTTTTTTATTTGCTAACTGGCTTTCCCTTCTACCATGCACTCTAAGATTAAAATGGAAACTGAATATTCAGACTGAGGTCCTGGAAAGCAATATAAAATAGACACCAGTTTCTTAACCTGATCACTGAAAAGGACAATCAAATGACTGAAATGACCAAGTATGGCTAGGATGCTTTTAGCATGAGGGGGTCTGTCACTCAGCCCTTGGCAACCTAGTTGTACTCACCATTTTATTGTGGTTCTAAGATTAGGTTGGCTGACTGTGCTGTCATCTAGAAATATTGTTGAGCATGAGCTATACTTTTTAGTAAGCTGCCCTGGAGATACCTGAAGGGGAAGGGAAATAGAAGAAAATGTCACAGTAAGTTAAACCTATAAAAGTGTGTTTTTTCCTCGGTTAAAATGTCAAACGATAAAGCATTAAGATTTTTCTTATACTTCATGAACTGCTTGAAGTGTGCGATCATGTGCAGCTCTGTGGGAACCCAGTGGATGCTCTAACTTCCCACACAAGATTTAAGGAATGGGTTATAAACTACTGCCCTTGATAAATTACCTATTATCAAACCTGGCAAGCACCTATTATAAATTCCCTTTATAATAATGTAAGAAACTTAGAATAAGATTTCAGTGGGTTTTTTTTCCTTAAGAAATGAAAAGCAGCTGAGACTATTTCTACTGTTCATTTACTACAATGAAATGTAATGCCTTATATAATATTGATGCAAGAACATTTTATTGCAGAAATGGAAGCTGATAATAAATGTATCAGTTCAGGAGACAGTGTGATGAAACAGATGTTCTTGAGTCAGAGGCTGTTTGTACCAGGGTTGCTCTACCACTAATAAGCTGGGGTGGGGAGGGGGGTGTAGGTCTCTCTAGGCCTCAGTTTCCTTATCTGGAGGGCAACAGAGTACTGCTTTAAGATTCTCTCACATCCATAAAACAGCTTATTATGAGAACTTCACTTTAACTTCATGTTTAAATAAGACTGCCATCACATTACTCAAGTGGGAACCTCTGAGTACTTTCCATTCACTTAAAAATTTTATTAATTCTATTCTGTAAGTTGCTTGACATTCATCACAACAATTTCCTGCCTCACTCGTGCTGCTTTTTATGCCTACAATGCCTTTTTCTTCCTCCTTGTCCCAGAAAGCTTGACCCCATCTACCTCCAGGACACCTTTGCCAGCAGTCACACCACAAAACTTCTCCCTTTTCTGAATGCTCACACATCTAATCTGCCACTTGATACATGTTACCAATTGCTTGCAGGATGTCTCCCTCCTAAGAACGTAAGCTTCTCCAGGGAAGGGAGGACTCTTACTCCTCCTACCTCCAGCTACTGAACACAGAACTTGGGACAAATTAGGAGTTCAATAAGTGCTTGACAAATTATTTAAAATCAGTTACAACTGAAGGTAAATCTTACTACAAATTAGTGAGAATTTATTAGCATAGTGTCAGAGAGGTGACAATGAACTTCTGGAGACCCTCCATAGAATAAACCATCTTTAAAACACTTTAGAAGTATCCATTTATCTGTGAAGAGCCTGAGCCCAAGTATATAGCAATAGTCAAATACTGAAATAGCCTAAGCTATGTTAGGACAATTCTCTTCCTTAAAGTAAGACCAATAAACAAATCCCAGTCACTTTAAGTAGTTAAAAGTAATGGCAGCATTCAATACCACAGAATACCAATAATTTTAATGCTTGGTTTTGTTGTGTTTTTTTGTTTTTTGTTTTTTGTTTTTTACTAATTCAGATGAGCCTTCCTTCCTCCTATTAATATAAAATATTCGCCATGCTGTCATACTCTCCTGTCAGCATCCCCCTCAAATACACGACAGATGGGGTAGGGGAAAAAAAATCTAGTTGATAACTTTTTTAAAATACAGAACATTTAAAAACTGCCAGTAGCCAATAATCAGAAATATCCACACAGTATATAAAAACACCATTTTGCTTGTTTCAGATGTTTTCCTGCAAAGCCATTTACCTCTTATTAAAAAAAAGTTCCAGACATTCTATTTTTGAAAAGTATCACTAAATTCTCCTTCAAGCCAGAAATGCTCAATTATACCTAAAACTGTTATGTTCTTTAAAGCTATTCAGTGAATATGTAATTTATTTTAAGAATCTCAATAAATACAGCATAAAAAATGAAAATGAATTTATTTAAATACTTTTACTCTAAATGGAAGAAAGTTCTCTTTTAAGGCCACTACTAATAGGGTATACTATGGTGTATATTATATCATAATAAAAGTCAATTCTGACCAAAAAACCTCTACTGGGGAGCCATAAAAAGAATAGAAAGAAAATGCACCAAAATATAGACAAGTTGGTAGAGCTTTGGGTTATATTTGCTCCCACTTTACTCCATTAAATTTTTTTTCTATTACGGATATATACTGGCTTGTCTTTGAAAATATTAGTGAAACATTTAAAAATTTTAATTAGATGTGGTCTTACAGCCATATGGGGGGCTAGTGAATTAGCAACTTAGTCTACTGGCTAGATCCAACCAAAGAAACACTGAACACTTCCCCATCAGGCCAGGCCTACTTTTCAGTATTCAGTAATAACCTAGTATTCAGCTAGAGGGTTGCAGAATTAAGCCTCTGAACAAAGCCTGGATATATTAGCTATAATTATTTATTAGCTTAAAATTAACTAAAATTTTAAGGCAATTATTTTTTACAGTTAAAGGCTTACCATCACTGGCTTACAGCCTCAATAAACAACACTGACAAAAATAGGGTCATAAAATGCAAATACAAAAAAAAAATCAAATAGCAAAAAACAGTATTGGCAGTTTAGTGTTCACAGATATTATTTCAGTTGGTTACTAGAATAGACAGGGAAGGCAGTGTTCATCTTTACTCATTGAGCACTAACAGAATAGATGGACTTTTACGATCTTTACAACGAAGGTTATTTCACCAACTTACGGTTCAATGGCAAAGACTAGAAAATAATCATACTTAGAAGTCTAGGAAATCACAATCCAAGCCTTACCATCAAAGGTCAAGTACCTGTTGAAATCTTGCCCCCAGCCACTGACCTGCCCATTGTGCCTACTGCTGAAGTTCACTTTTGTGTCTCCCATTTTCACAGGACAAGTTTTGTCTTTTTCATAAGACAACTTAAAAATTTCCAACACTATGCATTAATGAAAACTGCTTCATCTATGTTGCACATTAATGGGACAATATGACAGGGTGCATGGTTTGAATTCTTAATCAAGGCCTTAGGAGAAAAGCGTAATATGCTAATTATTGGTATAACCGGAAATACGGTCTGAATTAATATCATTAATTATATTGAATTAAAACTTTAAACTTAAATTTATACTTTCAAAACACATTCTAAGTTAGAGTTAAAAACATGGTGGACTGATCACAAATCTATTTCCTCTCCCCCTCCTTTTAGAGGTTATATACAACACAGGATAAATAGCAGGTGCTTTTTAATGTTTGAAAGGTGAAAAGACTAGACAAGGAGTGGCAACTGACATGGCAGAAGAGAGAAAGCACAGAGACTGGGACAGGAACAAGAAAGCCAGTTTGTCTTACAGAACCCAAGGCAGGCTCAGAATTCAGAGGCTCAGCCCCCAAACACCCAGAGTGAGGCCCATTAGTGAACAAGTCTTGCTCCCTTGTGGTACACTTCCAGTGAGATCACAGATACAGGCAGGGACCACTACACATTTGAGAGAAGCCTCCGACAAGTAAGAGAGATCAAAACGGAAAAAAGGAATTGGTGGGAATGACAAAATTAAGAAGCAAATGAAAATTTAAAAAATTCTTAAAAACCCTCAGAAAGATAAGAAATTGCACTGGTGAAAGAACTAGATGCTATCAATAATGACAGACTATAAGAGAACTGTATAAATTAAAAATAAGATAGACAAAACTCAGTATGCAATAGAAGAAGAAGGGTTAGAGCATAAAGTAAAGGAAGTCCCCAGGAAGTAGGACAAAAAGACAGAATGGAAAAAAGAAGGGGGAAAAATTAGAGATCTGTGCAGGAACAATGGTCCAAGAGGTCCAACATCTGAATGACAGAAATACCAGACTAGGGAAAAAAAAAAAGACATTCACTAGAAGAAGAGATGGTCTGCAGACTTACTGGCCCCAATAAAATGAAAAGGTCCATATCAAACCATATTATGAAATTTCAGAATCTCAGGGACAGAGAAGGTACTAGAAGGTTTCAGAGAAAGAAGGGATGGGGGAACAATGACTAAAATTGGAAATGTACAATGTATCATATAATGTCAACAGATTTATGAGCAACATTGTAAATGAGAAGACAATAGAGAAATGTCTGTAGAACTGCAAAAATTAGTTTCAACCTAGAATTCTATACTTTATCAAACAGCAGGAGTTTCAGAGAAGCTAGATCTCTAAAAACTTCTGCCCATTCCCAGAAAAATGTGCTCCAGTAAAACAAGGGCATATAACAAGACAAAGGGAAACCAAGAATCTAGGATATAGGGGATCCAACAAGACAGCAGTTATGTGAGATCCCAGATGACTTCAAGGAGATATCCCAGGAAAACAGACACATAGCCAGCCTAGCGAAAACCAGTCTACTCTACCGGAATAGAAAGACAATCCAAGAAAAAAATGGAACAGATGTGTTTTAGTAAACGAAAAATATTTTTGATGGACACGTGACAAATGTTACAACATTTGGGGGGGCGGAATTAGCTGTTAGAAAATAGGCAAGTGAATATCGTCAGGAAATTAATTCCACACACACAAAAAAAAGGAAGAATGTGAAAGCAGAAAGACCCGCCAGGGAGCTACTTACAGCATTTGGCTGTGTGAGATCGTGTTGGCTAGGAAAATGGGGACTGGATTATCCTGGAGAAGTGCAGAAGTGCTCGGGTTTCAGAAATATTTAAGAAAAAGAATGAAGCGTATACAGGAGAAGGCACAGACAGAGAACAATATGGCTCAGCAGGGAACAATATTTGCATAGTCATAACAACATACACATTGATTCTGACTTAACAAAAACCATGATACAGGTTGAGGGAATAAGGCCACGGTGGAGTGATGAAGCTAAGCTTTCACCTGGCACAACAGGAAGTCAATAGTGCTAAAAATTAACTTAGTTATTATGTTTGGTTACTTTGGTTAAAAAATAAGATTAAAAAATTAAGGCAAAAAAATTGAAGACAGAACTTTATACCACAACCACGTTATTTAAATTTAAGCTACATGTCAGAACGCTTAAAAAATGGGCACTACTGAGCCAGAGACTTTCCTGAATACATTTGATAATGAGGAAGATAGAAGAGATTTAGAAAATCTACAAAAGAGGTCCTAACAGTATTGGATCCATCATATTTTTTAGGAATAATGGCAGACATACTTTTAATTCAAACTATTAATTTCTTACTTAACTTTTCAACTGTTTACTTACATGGTTTAAATGGTTGCTCTTCCTCTTTTCTCGCACTAAGAATAAAAAAAATTAACTGATCAATTCTGATACAAATGCCATAGAAAAGTAAAAGTAGTTGCTACTTATCTGACAGATTACCAACGAACAAAATGAGATGAAATTCCATTTTTCAAATATAATTTCCAATAAAATTTATAATTTAAATCCCCTAGCAAGATAAATCCTATAAAGTAAAATCTAAAAACTTAGTTTTTACTTTTTGACCTAACAGATTTTCTTTGTTAGGTACAAACGAAAGGCTCCCCATGTACAAAAGAAAAGGACAAAGCAAACTAGGCCAGGTGAAAAATTTAACTAATAAAAATGTTTACCTGTTGAATATCTGAACCACTACACAGTATTTTCTAATTCTATGTTTACATACAACTTACTTCAATTACCAGGATCTGACAGCTCTAAGAATCAGTTTCTGACCAGGCACTAATTTCTAGATACATCAGTATCCTGGAAGCATCCTGAAGCACTTATTGGTGATCTACTAAAAGACCTTGCTAAAAAAATAAAATGGGTCATTACACAACTGGAAAGTATCTATCTTAAATTTATATTTTAATGAGTGTGCTAACTTAACTGAATATATCTAGAGCACACAAAATCACTTTGCTCTAACAAAGACCAGAAGAAGAATAAAAGCTCCAATGAGGGTCTTGGACCCCACTTTGTTTCCCACACTGCCTCCTTTAATGTGGGGTGACATCATAGGTACACATTCTTTATGACTGAGGAGAAAGAGACATGGGATAGCTTTGCTTTTACTGTCTCCACACTGTTTCTACATGTGGGCAGGCTATGTTTCTGGAAGAAACAGAGAAATATAGCAATCCTAACCAGAAGTGATCTGCTCAAGTCAGGCTATGTACATACACTGTGAAAATGCAGGTTAAAAACCCCCATTTTTATACTCCTGCTGTCATAATCAACTGAAAAACCTGGTCATGTATGACTTTTTAGTTCAAATAAAAAAGGATTTAACATAACATTAAGGAAAATAAACAGGCAAGCAGGAGTGCTAAAAACTCTACAGTTCTGATTCTCATTATAAATCAAGGACACGGGCAATTTATACTGGTCTCTATTGCTGAAGCTAACCTTCTAGGAAATCCCACAGGGCATGTTTGTTCCCACGTATCCTGGCACGTCACTACATTAGAATAGAGTAGAATAAATGCAGATGTGAGATAGGCTTGTTTGGTTGAGCATAGTGTAAAATGGGGCCAGAATCACAGATTCAATCCCCATAAATTAATGACTGATTTTTTTAATTTTATTTGTTAAATGAAAACCTAACTGTGGCCTAAATCCTATCACTCATCTTTAAAGCCTGTGTTCTTTGGAGCCAGGGGAAAAGGACAAGGTGAGTATGGAGAATTAGACCACATCTAAATCATGTGGTCACAAGTGACTGTGTTGATAAAGAGGTGGCAAAACGTGTAAACAGTCTCCCGTGTTCTGCTAACTAAATCAGTAACAATTAAAGGAAAGTATATCATCACATATTAAAATAAGAAACAAATACATGAAAAAGTGAAACATTTAAACTGATGTATGAGTTCTTTTAGGGGCTTTCTATAAAACACAAAACAAAAAACAGTTTTCAATCTTCTCAGGGGAAAAAAATACTGTCTTACCATCCGTTTGAGATTTGCTCAGGAAAATTGTGCTTGCCCTTGGATGGTCAGAAGGGTTTGATTCCAAAGCTAACTCTGTATAGGAAGAAGAGAAAAAGGTGTGATAATTTGAGTAGAAAAATACATGACTTTAAAAATAACTACACATCAATTTTAATCACTTAGCAGTCTTGGGAAGAGTTTTTAGTAATGATAAAAAGCCAATTTTAGTAAAGGCAACAATATAAAAATTATACTGGGAAACTGCAAAATTGTAGAATCCACATATGTGGAATAAAACCAGGCTGTGTCTTAAACTTTTTTTTAACCTGCACCTAAATAATCTATGCAACTTTTAGATGGAATTATATTTGTGCCTTCCCCCTCCTACTTAACTATTAAAAATCCTGTCACCATCCTTTAAGTTGATATTACTACCATATTCCAAAAGCAGTCTTCAAAAAGCAAGTTATGCTGTGGCTATTACTGTCAGATACCAGCTCAATATATCAAATATGCCAAAACCAAACAAGTTGCTTTTGGCAAGCAAATATTCTTTAGATAATCAAATAGCTAATTCTAACTCCATTCAACAAATGAACTCATCTAGTTGCTGTGGTTTATGTGGGGGACTATCCATCATGGCAGATTTTTAAAAACTGTATAAAAGTTCAATGTTCTAATCTACAGGTACACTTCTATGATAGCAAGTAATTTTTAACTTTTGCTCTCAATTTCCAAAGCTAAACTCTTGCTTCTTCCATCCATGCTGCATGATTAATTTGGGGCTTCAATAAGAGTACTTTCTGGAGCAGATCATGGAGCTACTTGTAAAAAATTTTGTCCATAACTATGTAAAGGTATGTCTGCCTGTAGTTCACTTTGCACCAAGGTGGGGAAATTCTCTATTTACACAAGAATACAAAACAGGTACTTGAATTTTCATAGAACAAGGTTTGCCACCATAGGGGATAATAAAGTTGTCATTTAAAAAAAAAGCCAAACTTCTGATGTGTCTAAGATTCCAAACAAAATGATTCCTGCATTTCCTCAAGATGTTTAGTGACAGTCTGGTAAGCAAAGCAGTCTGAGCAAGAAATAGGAAATGCAGAAATAGGTTTTTGTCTGGTTGCATATGATCTTTGTTCTTTTTAAGCTCTGTGAGCTCTGAAATATATTTTTGGGCCACTTCATTGTGTTTGACAAGACAGCCTGATACTTTAATAGAAGCAAACAAATGACTTTCATATTGCAACAACCTTTGTAAGAACAACTCAAAATTCTCTTAAAAAGAAAAAAAAAAAAAAAACCCACCATGACACTCCTCAGCAATGTCCATCCCAAAGTACTTAGATAATCTTGCAAGAAACTGGACCAAGATCCTGACAGAGTAATGGTTAAGTCTAGTATTTCCCAAACCACATAAGAATTGTTCTGTTTTTAAAAGGGATGTTGGCAGTCTAATAGAAAATAATATCCCTGGCTCTTAGAGAATCAAAATGTCCATTAAAAACTAATCAGTCTTATAGTGAATATTGTCTAATTCAGCATTTCACAATTTATCTACCTAGAATCCCTTTTTCCTCCAAGTAATATAGTTAGACTCTTTCACAAACATCATTTGGGACTTCTTGGTTTAACAGGAATCTGAACCATCCATTTTAATGGTACTGCCAGCACTAAAAATTTACATAGCTAAACACAGCTTTGTTCTTCATGGAAATTCCTTCACTGAATTTGAAGTTTGTTAGACTACTTTTGGAGAAACTATTCTATTCAACATTTTTATGTAAAAGAACCATAAAAATTAAACTTTTCACATATTTGAAAAATGAGACAATGTTAGCTATTTGGAAAATAAATGAAGTCAGCTGTGCTCAAAGTGACAAAGACTTTCACAGCTGCCTCTAACCTAAGGCTTCCAAAAGAGTTCATGACCAACTTCTTACCAAAAAGAAAGCAAATACACTACATGTGAATCTAAAAACTAGGCAGAAATGTTTGCAGAAGTAAACACATTATGTATCAGTGCCTATGGCACGAAAGTTTAATTAACACTTTTCAATGGGAAATCCACGAAAAGTTAAGTACCAGAATCAAGGGGGAGCAGGCCACACACACACACACACTCACTCACTCTCTCTTTCTCTCTCTCTCTCTCTCTTCCCAAAACCAAGATATGCTACTATGGATCTAAATACAAAAATCAGAAGGCCCTGGATAAAAGAAATAGCAACATGCAGAAAAAAAGCAAAATTAGCACAAGTGACAAGAAAGAAAGTGGCACTCCCCCGACCCCATCTAGGCTGGGGCAGCCACTGCTGCCCTGGGACTTCCAAAAAACCACTGAGAAAGGCAGAGCTGGGGCTCCTGGGCGGCTCAGTTGGTTAAGCATCTGACTCTTGATTTCAGCTCAGGTCATGATCTCAGGGTCATGAAACTGAGCCCTGTGTCAGGCTCCCCACTCAGCATGGTGTCTGCTTGAGATTCTCTCCCCCTCTGGCCCTCCCCCCCCCTCACGTGCTTTCTCTAAATAAATAAATAAAATCTTAAAAAAAAAAAAAAAAAAGAAAGCAAGAAAGGCAGAGCCGTAGATTCTTGGCTAGTCTGGAGCTGCCCCAGGCTTCCTTTGCCATCTTGGGGGAGGGGGGTTGGGGGAGAGGGGAGCCTTTCTAGGGTATATCAACAGAGGAGAGCAGAACTGAGACAGGCCATTTAATTCCTAGGTCAAGTAATACCCAATTTACTCCATGAACTCTGGTTACAAAGTCAATATTTAAAAAAAAAAAAATTAGATTTTAATTTGCAACTGAAAGAGACCTGGTTAATCAGCAGTACAGATGATCACATTAAAGGTGCAAACAGATAAAAGTCATTTGCTCATTCCTTTAAGAAATATCTGATCATGAACAAAAATTTGCAAGAGCCAAAATACTACTTTGTTTAAAAATTATTCATCAAGGGGCGCCTGGGTGGCTCAGTCGTTAAGTGTCTCGGGTCATGATCCCAGGGTCCTGGGATGGGCCCCGCATTGGGCTCCCTGCTCGGCGGGAAGCCTGTTTCTCCCCCCTCCCTCCCCGTTTGTGTTCCTCTCTCGATGTGTTCTCTGTCAAATACATAAAAATCTTTAAAAAAAAAAGTATTCAACTCACAACCATTATTTTGTTACCTACACTTTAAAAAGAAAAAATAGCTCTAATCAGTGTATCATTTACATCTTATTTTGTTCCTGAGAAGCAATCTCCACCCCATTCTAAATATACTTACTATTTAATGGATACACAATGGCCTACCAAGTGTTATTCCTATACTTTAGTCAATCCCCTCTTAGGGTTTAGGCCCTTACAAACTTTTATTCTTATATTATGTATGAGGAAAACCTTCCCATACATAGTTTTTTAAAAATAATTTTGTTTTTATCTCCTTAGGAAAGATCTCCAAAATGGGATGAGTAGACCATAAGGTTAGATCATTGTCATGGCTCAATGTATAATACCAATTAAGCTGCTTTCTAAAAAAGGTGTGAGCATATTAGTATATAATGCTATCAACTGCACCAGTTTTCACTCCCACCCTAACTTCCAATACTTGAAAGAAAAAATTCCTACTGATGTAAATGAGGAAGTTCACGGTCTCTAATTTGCATTTCTGATTACACAGTTTGACTATTTTCCTGACAGTTACCAGTGTTATTTCCACTTTGGTGAGTTGCCTATCACTTGTATGTATTATATGTATTACACCTACGAGGACCCTAAAATGTTGTCAATTTGCATGAGGTTTTCAGAAAATAGTAATCTTCTGTCTCTACTCTATGACAATTTTCTATATAACTTGCACTTTTTGCTAATGACAAAAACCACATTTCTATTTTACAGAATGGATACTTAAGCCATTAGATATTAAACTCAGAGGACACAGTGTTTCTGCACTGTCCATTACTGTTTTCTCAAGAACCTAAGACAACTGTGATCAACTGTACTACCCTGCTTGCACTATCACAAAGGTAAGACTGCCAACTATTAAGCAAAGTGTCACCACTTCCCACCAACATGCACATATGCACAGTGACTGAGAGAGATGGCATGAAATTACTGTACATCTTGTATGTGAACCTACCCCAAATTGCTTTTTTTTCTTTTAAAGATTTTATTTATTTATTTGACACAGAGAGAGAGAGAGTGAGAGAGGGAACACAAGCAGGGGGAGCAGGAGAGGGAGAAGCAGGCTCCCCGCTGAGCCGGGAGCCCGATGCGGGGCTCGATCCCAGGACCCTGGGATCATGACCCAAGCCGAAGGCAGACACTTAACGACTGAGCCACCCAGGCGCCCCCCAAATTACTTTAGAAACCTCTAAGAATGTTTCAACCTAAGAGAAATACTCCTGAGTTCATGATTAGAAGTTATGATTCAAATTGTATTTTAAGACCCATCACTTTTTTAAATCAATTTAAATTGCAACTTAATTTGACAGCATGACAGGTTGATGTAGGAAAAGGACTTCAAAAAAAAATTAAACTTGGATCTTAATGTAAATACAGAGGAAATCTATAAAAACCACTGACATGCAATACTGCTTTTCCCTTAATCTAAGATTCCCCCAGTTATAAGATGTACAGATGTTAAAAATGTGAAAATACAGGCAACTTAGAAAAAATGAAATGCATTATCAAAGGCTAAATATGTAAAATTATGCAACTATAAATGTCAATAAATGTCAAAATATTGGGGAGAGAAGGTAGTGACCAAGAAACTGTCAGAGCAGCGTATTTCACAAGGAGATTGATTTCAATATATTCCAATTAAATAGAAGATGTCAGCAGTTTCTGGGCCAACTGCTGGGCACCTGTTCACTTAAGGCTTCCTGCATTTACTGAACTATGCTATCATCCCTATCCAGTACACTGTGTTCATTTTATGGCCCATTAACACAAATATTTCAAGTCTTACAATTACCATGTACACTGATGATTTTATCCCTGAGTCCACCCCTTCCAGGTAATTCCTAATTAATTCTTCTGCTTCTTAACTCTGGCTTCCAAGCCACCTCTGTACCTGCGTCTACCTTGGTTCTCAGTCTTGCCTTGTTTTAATTCTCAATCCATGTTTAGGGACTGTAGCAGAGATGTGACATTTCATAGAGTGAAGTACACCTTTCTTCCTTTATACACTTCTAACGAGTATTTTTGCTCAGTTTCTTGAACTTCAAAGAACATTTCTGGGCTGCAAGTTACCTTTATTTTTATTTCACACTGGGCAATGTTAATATTTTAATTCTAAAGCTTAATTACTTTAATACACACACACACACACACAAGGGTGAGAAAAAAAAGTAGTATCCAAAGTAGCCCACATGATAAGTCATTCAATAAATTCTATTCCAGTATGTCATATATCTGTAATTTATATCCCTGATCTATTGCCTCATTTTTAAAACTTGGACAACTCAGTTTATACCTCTGAGAGCTTGTCTTCTCATGTGTAAAACATTTAATTCTTATACTATGTAACTCAAAACATTGTGAGGATCAAAAGAAATGCAAGAACAATCGATATACCTATAAAGCACAATAAATGACAAAACAAAGCTTTTACAAATGAACTCAAAAGCAAAAAGTGAACATTTAGCATTTCATTAGAAAGTGTATGAAATGCCCACTCATTACTCACACCCAAATACCACCTTAAGCAAATATGTGCTTCGGCTAACAGTAAAGGGAAAGGAATAAAAGTCACACAATCAGTAAGAATTTCTCTCAGTGATTTTGGTTTCTTTAAGCAAATACCTAGTTCCCTTGCTTCTGTCATGTAGATTACTCTTATGTCCTCTCCTTGCTTTTTCCATGTGACATATCCTGGAGATCACTTCACAGCAGTGAAGACCTTGCTCTTTTTTACAGCTCCATAGCTCTCCACTATGTGGATGTACCAGTTGATTTTACCAGCTCCTACCGGACATTTGAGTTATTGCTAATACTTTGCTTTTGAAAATATTAAAACAAAAACTCAGTGAATATGTGGTTTTCATATTTGTGGAGTATATCTTCAGAATAAATTCCTCGAGATAGGGTTTCTGGATTAAACGTATCTGCAACGTTGTGAGATTGTGCCGATTTCCCCTTCACGGGGTCAAACCATTTTGCATTTCCACCAGCAATATATGAATATAACTGTTTTTTCACAGTCTCACCAAAGAATGTGGCATCACTGGATTTTCTCTCAATAGGAGAGAAGCTACAGTATAGTTTTATTTTGCATTTCACATATGCATGAAGACATGGTTAAGGGTCATCTGCATTTCTTTTTCTGTGACTTGCCCTTCATATCTTTGTTATAAGTCAGTCCATAGTTTAGGCCTGAATGGTTTTCTGTTCAGTCCACTCTTGGCTCTCACCTCTACCGCACCAGCCTTCTACCTGGTCTCCCTGCTTCCACCCATGCCTATGTTACACATTCTCACACAGCGGCTAGCCTGTTGTTTTTGTGTTTCGTTTTTTAAAGAATTAAGCTCATTCCCCGGCATATAATCCTCCACTGGTTTCCCATTCCAACTAAACTAAGATCCCTATTTTTTGTGAAGGCCCGATGGGCACACGAGGTCTGAACCCACCACATCCCTGCTGGCATCCCTCTCACCCTGCTGCTGCCGTGCCCGTGTCTCTGTCCTGTGCCTGCACCAGCACATTCCCATGTGAGGACTCTGCTCGGAAGCCTCTTCTCCCACATCCTCCCACAGCTCCCTCTCGCTTTCAGGGCTGTGTACTTGTCACTTGAGAGCCGCAGTCTTTAGCCACATCTTGTAAACCTGCCCTTCCCCCATCCTTGGCCTTCTTTCACTTTCTTTCAGCACCTCTCTACCTGAGGTTCTTTCCTTATTCATGTGCTGTCTGCCCCTAGGTCCCTCCAGAAGGTAAGGGGTGAAGGGTAGGGGCTTTATCCTGTAAACCACTGTCTGTCCTGCATCTGGAACAGTGCCCAAAAAACATCTGTTTCAGTGTACTCAAACCCAGTTAAGTTTCTCCCAGTTTTCCCAACTAAGATTTCTTCTAATGCTTCTTTTGATTAGTCATCTTAGACCAGCGTTACTTTCAGATCTCTTAGAGTAGTAGTTATTCCGAATTAAAGACACAAGACAGGCTACCAAGAACCACAAAAATCTCAAAGAGGAATTCTAACATCCAGTGAAAAACCAACAGTAACTTCAATTTGGCGTAAGGACATTTAATGTTAAAGTACTTTACCTACAAAATGACTAAGTCATAAGACAAAGTATATACCATCTGAATTCTAAAGAGTGGTACAATGCACCAGTTTTTATCTGCGTCCCCAGAATAAAGCATGATAATGGGATTCTGTTCTGCTTTACTATAAGAGATGCCCAACCATAAAGGGTAGGTAAATGAATGGTGCTCCAAGCATTTAATGGCACACTAAACCGTTATTAAAAGGCATGTGGTAGAGCTTTGTGCAGCTCCACGGAAATACATCCTGGAGTGCTTTCTAGGTGTCAAGCACAGTTCCAGGAGCTCTAGGTCATTATTTGTCTTTAAAACAAAAAGTTATAAAGCAGCAAAAATAAAGAGTTATCTCTTTTTGTGAAATAAACAAAATGTTGTTTATATACATATGAAAGGTTTAGTAAGAATAAACACTAAAATATTAATAAAACTTCTGGATATTCTAAGTGAATGACTTTTTTGTATTTTCTAAACCTTTTACAGCAAACGCCTATTGTCAGCAAAAAAAAAAAAATGTGTTTAAAATAGCTACTGGAAAGAGGAAAGCTCTGTTGCTCAGAGGTTTTTCCACATCATATTGCCAATTCCTTCCCCACTCCTCAGGGGAAGGGGGAAGAAGGGGTCACTTGAGAGAGCATTTTTGGCCAGCAAATTAGTGAAGCCTCTAAGGTCGGAACATAAAAAGCTGTATGAAAAGTTGATGAACAGTAATAAGGCCGGATAATACGATGTTAGTGTCTTATTTTGTGTTATTGATCCTACCATCAGTTATTGTGGAAATGCTGTTAGATAAAGGTAAGGTAGTAGAAAAATTCTTTTGAGTCTATATGAAATCTACACTAGGTTCTTAGGAATAGCTCTTTGAAATGGCTTGAAGAAATCATGTTCTTCTGAAATGTTTCAGAAAAACAAGGCACAACATTATGTATGGATGATTTTGTCTAAGAAATGAACCAATTAAATTCTTCATCGTAGAAAAGCCAAAATGTTTTATATTTAAGTAGGTATTTCTTAGTTTCCAGGGAAACTGATATAAAAATGCCGGAAATAAAGACATTAAAAGCAAACTCTCAATGTGCCTGTACTTTATATTTGGTGTTCTGACCTTGTTTCTATGGAAACCTAATAGGCAAATGCTGAAATTGAGGCTTCTCTTATCATTTTATTGAACGCCAAAGAAAATTAAGACAAACTGAATTTTAACTATCATGTTAAACACAAAAGGTAAATTGTGTATTCATGAACTTTTTTTTTTTTTTTTTTAACTTTTCCGGTTTAACACTCCTTATAGTTCTATGCTTAATACTGGGTACCTTACCTTATCAGCTTTTCCTAATGCTCCTCTGTCCAGGGCATTCTTGGCTTTAATTAGAGATCACCAAACAAACTCTTTTAAACACATCAACCCATTTATCTGACTGGTTAATCTAGGCTCTATCATGGCTTCTACTTTTAGTCTTATCTATTGTAATGATTACAGACAAAGGAGGGAGAGGTAAAAGTTGCTTCTGAATTGTGAACAATAAACTTTGAATGGAAATAATCAAAACAAGTGAGTGGAGATAGGCCTATCGTATGGATGAATAATAAAATACCAGATGCATTCTAGAGTTTCTTAGGCATCCCTAGAACTGAATCTGGCAATCTATCACCTCCATGTCAGTCTCTTCTGTTCAGTAGCTGTGTTACACAGTCATTGCCCATCTTGGAGTCTCTCCTCCTTCATCAGCAACACAGGGAGAATACACACGGGCCTTATTTGTAGTTGGAAGGGCCAAATGAGGCGGACACGAAGATGTGTTGCAAATCTTCAAAGAATTATAAAAAGGTCCAACTTTGGTCTCTCATCCAACACTACCCATCTACTAACTAGTTTGTCAAATCACTCAGAGGCTTACCTTACAGCACCAAGCAGAGCGGAAGTTTTCTCAAGTCCTTACATGCTTTGTGTTTAAAAGTACAATTAGTTCATATAATTTGTTCATTCTTTTACAATACTTCAATATTCTGAAAAAGCAGTACTTTCCAGTTACAAAGCCATGTCCATCATATGGGTAAATCCACAGGCTTAATTATTATAACTCAAAGAAATTAACAGCCCAACTAAAGTTTACTTAGAAAAAGAGCTACAAGACATTTCCTCTAGGAAATAATGAAATAAACTGGGGCACTTCAATGAAACAAATGGGCTAATGGGGCTTTAACATCTTTATGATACAATGTTTTCTACTTCAAAGGATGTAAGACTTCATTAAAGATACTCAGAATTATCTTTACCTAGTTATCCCTTTCCAAAATTCCAGAGGCAAAAATCAAACATTTCCTCTTTTCTCTCCCCCTCCCCCAACAGTTAGTCAGAAGAACTTTTACCCCAACATTCTTAAAGTTGAACAAGATTCTACAGGCGGGGAGGGGGGGCGCTGAGAAGGAGAGGGAGATTAGGAGACAAACATTCTTGTGCAAAATCTGACACCTTTTTTTTTTTTTTTAAGATTTTATTTATTTATTTGAGAGAGAGAGAGCGTGCACGCACAAGCAGGTGGAGGGGCAGAGGAAGAGGGAAAAACAGACTCACTGCTGAGCAGGGAGCCCCATAAGGGGCTTGATCCCAAGACTCTGGAATCATGACCCGAGCAGAAGGCAGGCACTTAACCGACTGAGCGACCCAGGCGCCCCAAGATGACACCTTAATTACCAAACCTTTATATTACAAATTAAGTCTAAATTTATGGGTTTTTTTTCTCTTTGGAAACTTCTGACCAATAATCTCATGAACCACCCTGCCTCTCATTTTTAGAACAGGCAACAAGTTAGTGAAGTCTGTTAAGTCACTGAGGTAGGGCTGAAGACATATTTGGGTCAAAATGGGAATTTTAAAGTAATGAGAACTCCCTGGGTTCTCCGTTCGGTATAAAAACTATTGTCGCAGCCCTGGCAGTAACATTTCACACCGTTCACAGTTATTTCAAGCCCCTTCCTCCCATCATTTTCTTTCCGTCTGTCTTCAAATTATAGTTAGAGGAAGGCAGCCTCTATCGAGGCTGTTGAAAACAGCCTACTTAAGAACACCACATAGACTCTCACAGGCCAATCTCTATTTTGAATTTAAATAACAAATCCTTACCAATACGTCTGAACTGTCCCGCGTACTAAGTACCTTAACGGGTGCGAGGAAGAATACCCTCAGGCTCTTACCTGGTTTCTTCGCTTTGGTAAGGATACTCTGAAGTTGGGATATTTACATTTGGGGGAGTGAATATACCAAAAAGTCTTTATAAAGTCCCCGGACACGTTAAGTAGACCGACAAACAGGAAGGGGTTGCGGACTGTAGGGTCTCAGGCCGGGCTGGGAAATGGGAATAGGGGAAAGGACTGAGCGTTCGGGGCAGGGAAGAGGGAGAGCAACTGGCTGGACACGACGGGGAAAGAACAAGGGGTGGGGACGTCAAGCAGAGCCAGCCTGCATCCCCGGCGCCCAGCCCTGGGAAAGCCGGCTCCCGGCAGGAAGGAGCCGGAGGCGGCGGCTCCGTCCCGGGGGACCGCCCGAGAGCGGACAGCGCCGGCCCCCGAGACGGACGAGAGGTGCCCGCCTCCTCCTTACCTTCAGGCATCTCCCGGTCGCTGATGTGCTGCAGGTGGTGGCCCTCGCCCGCTCCGAAATCCAACTCGGCGGGCTCCACGGCAGCAGGCGCCGGCGCTACTGCCACCGCGTCCCCGGCCGCCGCCTCGTAGATCTCAGACTCGTAGTCGGGCTCCGCCGGCCCCGTGCGCCGGCCCAGCTTGGGGCTGGCATTGGGGGACACGCAACAGGTCAACGTGTTCCCCATGGGGCGCCTCCACTCCTCGCCGCCTTCGCTCGCCCCTGACTCCGCCGCGCTCAGCAGCTACCCCCTCCCCCAACAATGGCGCGGTCGGCACCGGCAGCCCCGGGCTACGCCGGGGCTGCGCCGCGCATACAGGCGCGGCCTCGCCCGCTGCCCGCCGGTCCGCCCCGCCGCCGGGCCCCGGGCAGGGCTCCGGCCCCGGCCGCACCCCCGCCGCCGCCCCGCCGCCGCCGCCGCCTCCCCCGAGCCAACTAGTCTGTGAGGGCGGCGACCAGCCCGGCTTATTTAAAAGGGGTGGGGACCCGACAAGCGCTGAAAGGCGCAGCCACTGCCGGGAGAGAGCGCGGCCGGAGCTCCTCCTCCTTCCGCCGCCACCTCCCGACTGAAGTCCGCTTGCCTGGCTGGCACCTGCCAACCGGAACGCATTCTATGGTCACCTGGTTACAACGGACCAATCACGCTCAGAGTTCCCTCCACGCGCCCGCCTCGGAGCGGAGGCACGTGACTCATAATGCCCCGCCCCTGCCCCGCGGCTGCTCCGCCCCCCGCGCGGCGCGCCACGGACTCGGGTTTCCATTCATCTCGCGCAGCCGGGAGCTTTCCGGTTCTGCGGGAAGCGCAGCAGGCGTTTGTTACTCCAAGCCGTCCTGGGTCGGTGGGCTTTATAGAAAGCCTTGTCAGTATAGGGCCGATTCCCTCAGCAACTCGGTTCCGCCGTTTGACAGCTGACTCATTTGATGTATTGGTCACCGAACTTTGTTCCACCCGAATTGTTGACCGTTTTGTAACTAAATGCTTCTCCTCTCCTGCCTTCCAAGTTTTAGTTTCCGCCTGCAACTTGACCACAGCAACTCCCGGAGCCCTGGTCCTGCTCTCAACAAAGCGCTGTGGCTGTGTGTCTTGCATGAGACTCGAGGACAGGTTACCCTCCCTTTCGTTATCCGTAAAATAGGGACCGAACTCGTCCCTCCCAGCCCAGAGGCGCTGGGATTCACCAACTCGCTTTTCTCCCTTCTCTTTCTCCCTTCCACGACAGGAGTTTCCAGGTTCATCTTCTTTGGCCAACAGCGCATAAAGCACGATTTTCTCATACAAAATTGAGAACCACAAAGCGGGGTGACACGGTCCTGATTTGATGATGATAATGATAGTTAACGTTTGGCAAGCACTTAAGTGTGTGCCCAACCCCATTCCAAGTGAGGTATTCATTTAACCCTCAAAAATAATCCTTTTACAGATTTTACAGAAGAAATTGAGATGAAATAACATTCCTAAGGCCACGTGATTGCTCAGGTGTGGGGCCAGGATTTGATCCTAGATAGTGCAGATCACCACAGGCGCCTCATCGTGATTACCAGAAAGTAAAGATAGAAGTAAAACTTCAGGATTTTTTTTTTTTTTTTTGAGGAAGGACAGTTTTCTAATGTAGATTTTGAAGTGTTTCCCTTCATTCAACATTCTCTCCCACATGCTAGGCACTGTATGCAGGAAACCCTCCTGCCCTCAGTGAGCTCACACAGATGACAAAACAAAGGCTTAGAGAGTCCAACTGTCTGAGGTCAGACTGCCGGAAAGGGCTTGAGCCTGAGATTCAAACCTAGATCTATCTGACCCCAAAGTAGATGCTGGGGGAAAGAGGATGGATTTTATCCTGCAAACATGAGACAACTGAATAATATGAAGTCGAGGAGTCACTATCAGATTGTTTGTAGGGAGGTCACTTGCGACAGTAAAGACTGAAGGAAGCAACAAGACCAGTTCAGAGACTTTAAGTTCAACTAGGAGAGAAGGCGGTGGCAGTGACTGAAGTGGAGGGAAAGGACTTCAGATCTTTGGGGAGGTAGAATCAAAGGGCTTGATGACTGGATATGGAGGGAGAAGTGAAGGGGGAGGCAAAAATGGCTGCTAGGGTCCTGGCTTGGAGGATGGGGTAGACAACAGTGACTCTCTCCCAGATAGAATACAGGAAGAGGAACAGGCTTGAGGAGGAAGATAATTTTCGCCTGTTAAGTGGAACACCCAAAAGGAGCTCTCTGGTGGAAAGTTGGATATATACCTCTTTTGATTAAGTCTGTTTTGTGATAGCCCAACCTGTATTTTCAAAAATAACACGCATATTAAACCAAAAAAGAAAAAAAGTGTAATTGGGGAAATTTCCTAAAGTTGACACGCTAAGAATATAACATTTCTTTTTTTTTTTTTTAAAGATTTTATTTATTTATTTGAGACAGAGAGAATGAGAGACAGAGAGCATGAGAGGGAGGAGGGTCAGAGGGAGAAGCAGACTCCCTGCCGAGCAGGGAGCCCGATGTGGGACTCGATCCAGGGACTCCAGGATCATGACCTGAGCCGAAGACAGTCGCCCAACCAACTGAGCCACCCAGGCGCCCACTTTTTTTTTTTTTTAAGATTTTATTTATTTATTCATGAGAGACAGAGAGAGAGAGAGAGAGAGAAGCAGAGAGAGAAGCAGGCTCCCAAGGAGCAGGGAGCCCGATGCGGGACTCAATCCCAGGACCCTGGGATCATGACCTGAGCTGAAGGCAGACGCTTAACCGTCTGAGCCACCCAGGCGCCCAAGAATATAACATTTCTTAATGACTACTTTCATAGAACAACTTGGAATCTATAGTTTTAGTAAATGAAGCATTTTATGTAAAATAAAACTTAAATGAAAAAACATGTAAAATTGTGTTGTCATTAGAATATATAGAAAGTAATTTAAGCCATGGTTACAGAAATGATTGTCTTAAAAAGATGTGTGTAATTAAAAAGATTTTAAAAAAAGAAAGACTGGAGAAGAGAGAGATTTAAGCGGCATTTAAGTAAAGCCTGAAAAGGTGACCTGTGAATTCAAGGGACCTGAGTGTTAATCAGGAATGGCTGATGGATCAAGTGAGTCCCGTGAGGGTGGGGGTCACATCTGCCTCTCATTACAGGGTGGCACCTAGAACAGTGCCTGGCCAGTAGGCATGCAATAAGCAATTCCCTGAAGAGTCAAGGGTGGGAAAGTTACAAATGCCATTGGCTATGGCAACTGGGAGACTGAGGATGTGTGTGAGGCAGATGGCAGGTAGTGAATAAAGAAATGAATCGGAGGTGAGACAGGGAAGACCAGAACCGAGAGCTTCTCTTCCCAAACATTTGACTGAGAAGAGAGATGCGTAGTAGTTAGAGGGAGATGTATGATCAAGGATTTCTTTTTTAAGATCCACCCCCCCAAAAAGTGAGTCTATTTATATGTTAAAGGTAAGAGTCAATGGAGAAAAAAAGTTTGAAGTTACAGAAGATGAGAGAATTAAAGAAGCAAGGTCCCCAAGGAGGCAGAAGTGGATGTACTCCAGAGCCGGGATAGATTAGCTTTGGACTGATAGGAAAGCAAGGAAGAAGAAAGGACCTGTGTGGCCACACAGACATTTCTGATAAAGGAGAGGCTTAGGAAGTGCTCATCTGGTGACTCTATGTTTCTCTATTTTAATAAGCTTCTATTTGCAAAGCTCCTCTGGGAAAGAGAGGACAATGTGTAGAGAAGTCAGCACTTTATAAAAGCTCAATATACTTATTTACAAAATGTAAATATCTTCCCTCAAAGGTGGGTAAATTGTAGAGAGATTTGACCATGAATCAAGGAGCTCTAGTATAAACAGGTATGTTGCAAAAGTAGATGGGGCTATTATTCCCCCCCCCAAAGTTAAAAGAAATTGCATCAACTCTGGGGTGCAAGTAAAAACAAAAATAAGAAGAAAATGACATGTAATTGCAAAAAGTATGAACATTTACAAACCCTTTAACCACATAAGGTACCCAAAAAAGGACCGAAGGGAGGAATGTCCCCCTTTATTAGGATGGCAGAAAGAAAAGGTCACCTCAAAAATCAGAGAAGCAGGCACACCCGAACCTAATGTAACATTGTGTGTCAACTATACTCAAAAGAAAGAAAAAAAAAAAAAAAGATAAAGATCTAAAAATCAGAGAAGCAGAGATGATGAATGCTTAATTTAATTGTTTAAAAGATGTAAATAAGGTTTGGGGACAAAAATAGGCAATAAATTGAAATGTGGGAAACCACAGTAGAATGGCAAAAGATTCAGTAAAGTCTAGGTTTCAGTGAATATCTTGTTAAATCCTCAGCGACTACATTCCATGATAATAATAATATTGTCTGAAGTTCTAGGAATGTCATGGGACGCCAATTTGTTTATTTTTTTAAAGATTTTTTTTGTTAAGATTTTACTTATTTATTTGAGAGAAAGAGCACAAGCAGGGGGAGGGGCAGAGGGAGAAGCAGACTCCCCACTGAGCAGGGAGCCAGACATAGGGCTTGATCCCAGGACCCCAGGATCATGACCGGAGCTGAAGGCAGATGCTTAGCCAACTGAGCCACCCAGGTGCCCCCCAAATTTATTTATTTTAGAGAGAGTGCATGAGCATGTGGCAGGATGAGCAGAGAGAATCCCAAGCAGACTCTGCACTGAGTATGGAGCCCAGCGCGAGCTCGATCCTACAATCCTGAGATTAGGACCCCAGCCAAAACCAAGAGTCGGTCGCTTAACCAACTGCGCCACCCAGGAACCCCTACAAATGCCATTTTGGATGATTCTTGTAGACTTGAGACAATGCCTAAGATTATGTTATAAAATAGTGCTTGCATTTAACAATAGACACACATCAAAATAGATATGTATGACCTTGAAAATGAAAGAATCTTAAATCTTGCTAAGAAAACATTGGAAAGCATTGTTATAAAAATAGATTTTAAAATATTTTGTTTGAAGAGGACCCTGGAGAGCTTTAAGAAAAAACTCTGTCCTCCGATGATAGAACAAAGGGAAGCAAAGAGTAGTAATGTGATTTGAATTAAGCAGAGTTTGATTCTGTGATAGAACCTGAGACCTTGCATGTGCCTACTGATGGCTGAATATCCCCTGGGAGGAATTTTTTTTTTTTTAAGATTTTATTTATTTATTTGAGAGAGAGAGAGAGCGTGCGCACAAGCAGGGGGAGCAGCAGAGGGAGAGAGAGAGAGGCAGGCTCCCGGCTGAGCAGGGAGCCCCAGGCAGGGCTGGTTCCCAGGACCCCGAGATCATGACCTGATCCCAAGGCAGACACTTAATGACTGAGCCACCCAGGTGCCTCTTTAATTAGATTAATAATTGGTAGTTACATTTTTAGGGCCTTGTATTCTATTCTATTTGAGCCATATAATAGACTATAATTAATTTTCCTCTCCTGCCTAACTTTTTTTTTCTTCATTCCAGACATCAGGGTGGGGGAAAAGAATGGAGATTTTTAAGAAGATGCACATAGCATAGAACTTATATATCATTGATTTAAAGCTTGGTCATATGGCCACACGTAGCTGCAAGAAAGACTCAGAAAACGTAATCATATAGCTGAGTAACTAATGCAGAAGGGATAACTGGGTATTGGACAGTAACTAGCACTCTATGCTACAGTCTGTAAGGAAAGATTAGAGAAGTTTCAGCTTAAAGCAAAAGGGATCATGATAAAATTTCATATCCCTTTGCAAGCATGTATGAAAATTTATACAAAGAGTTCTGTAATGATCTTTTAAGCTAAGATGACAGAAAAAGTGGAGCGAGGCTTAAGCTATAGAACAAAACTAGCTTAGATGCAAGAAAGATTTTATGGCAGTCAAGTGATTAGGAATATATATCATATGTGTGTTGTGACTAATTGGATTCCATCTTGACTATAATGACTAGTCATAGAATAGGATTTTGTGTGTAAGTAATATGTACATTTTTTTCTGGGCAGAGAATCTACCCTTATCACCATATTCTCAATGACAAAATGCTAAGAATTATTACTATATCTGATCTGACGTGGAACAACTTGACTTTTCTCATTCCTGACTTTAGAAAATTATAATTGGTATTTTTCAGTAAGTGGGGCATTTGATAGTGCTGGTGATTATACTTAAGAAAACTCTCCAGTGCCTCGAAATTCTGGCCCCAAATGTCCACTGTGATTACAACTCCAAACATCGGGGCACTTTCTAGGACAAGTTCTAGGGAGGGCCTATAGTTTTAAGAGCCCAGGATTTTCTTTTTGCTTTTCCTGGAGCCTTTTCTCTTCTTTGCTGTTTAATGGCTTATTTGCTTCCAGTTGCATTTGTCTAAGTGCTACAGGTAATCTAAAATCTTAGCCCACAGCTGTTCAGGCTCGTTTTCTGAAGCAGATGCCAGTTCTACTCCCAGATCCAAAGGCTATAAAGGCATGTGATCTGCACTTAACTAGTTTCTAGAAAGAGCTGACCTGCACGCTTGCCCCGGAAATAAACTCACTGCCAAATCCACTTTAGAACAAGGCCAAGTAGAGGAGTCCCTGGGTGGCTCAGTCGGTTAAGCGTCTGCCTTTGGCTCAGGTTGTGATCCCGGAGTCCCAGGATTAAGCCCTGCATTAGGCTCCCTTCTCAGAAGGGAGTCTTCTTTTCCCTCTGCCCCTCAGCCCACTGGTGTTCTCTCTCTCTCAAATAAATAAATAAAATCTTAAAAAAAAAAAAAAAAGAACTAGGTTGAGTAGAAATAAATACATTAAATGATTTCAGTTGTTTTCCCCTATCTTGCGGATCCTCCTTACCCACCCCACCCCAACAGGCTTCACTATTTCCACTTGTTTCACTTGAGTGATACCTTGTTGCTTTTAAGATGTGTCAATCTTAGATGTGTCAGTTTTGCTCTTAAAATGGAATCCTTGGCCAAGGTGGCTTACTGAAGTTAGAACCTTTTCCTTGCAGTGATCTAACACGTTCCCCTCCGTGTCTTCGGGTAGCCTTTTTGACAGCAGCTTCCTGAAGTCCAGTTGATATTAGAAACACTGTAGGAGGAGGAGTCTCATTAAACTTGACAGCAGGGAAAAGTTTAAAGAAGGCTTTTTAACCCAGTTTGTCCCCTAGGAACAGAGCTCATAGATTTTAGGGCATGATCTTTTCCTCGTGATGACTCTATTGCCCTATTGTGGAGACAGATCCATCTTTATCCTTACAGTGCGGAGTCCACCCTGCACTACCTCTAGAATTTTCTATCATAAGGGATTAGGATGGCCAACTGGATAGATGTAGGGACCAGGAAATTTGTCTTAAGAGACATGTTTGTAGAGAAAGTGCACTTAGAAAAACAACAGCAAAAACAAAACGAACAACTCAGATTGCATTTGGGGAGGGGGGAAGCTAGGGCTTTGGCCCCTCTGCTGAGCAGGCACCACTTCTGTAAGGGTGCTTCTCTGAGTGATGCCCCACATCCCATGAGCTATGTCTTCTCTGTTCTCTTTACTATGCAGATAACATAGAATACTCTTCTGGAAAAAAAAAAAAAAGATAGGCTGGTTATAGAGCCAATGCTTGGCCGAGAAGAGGCAAAGGAAAACTGAGACAACAGAAGCGGTAGCAGCTGAAGCCCGCACCCCACCCCAGTCTGCCTGTTGGCGTGTTGCAGCTGCCCCACCTGGGCCATTCGGTCAACCTCTACTCAGGCTCTGGGGCTTATATCAAGCAGAGCCTGAGGCCAAGCTTCTCTGACTTCCTTAAGACTAAAATTCTGCATCTTCGGGGCAATCAGTCCCTTCTGCAAACCTTGGCCAGGATGCAGCCTTGTATCACATTGTATGAGAATTGCTTACTTGTTTGAACCGCCTCCCCCCACCCCCATTAAACTAGGCACTCCCCTGAGGACAGAGCTATTTTATTCAGGTTTTGTATCCCCAGCACTAAGTATAATGCCTGGCTTACAGCTCTCTCATACACTTTTCTGGAATGAGAGGATCCTTGAATGAAAAAATTTGAATCTGCGAGGACCAACAATCACAATTCAAGAGCGACTGTAACCATTCCTTATCTTTCGGTATTCTCTCTTCTCTTTTGTGCCTCTGCTTCTAGTTTCGGTTCCCTGACTGCGTTGTTTAAAACCACAGCTATTTTATAACGCCCTCAAGTGTGTGTGGGTGAGGACAGCAGGCAGGACAGGGTGAGAACTGGGCATGAGCGCCCCAGCACCCCCGCGGCCTCAGCTGGAGCGAGTCTGGCCACTGGAGCTGGCCAGGATGGCTCACCTGGGGTCTGGAGCCGCAGTTCTGGCTGTCGGCTGGGCTCCTCCGGCCTTCTGCAGGTCGTGAGTCCTGCGGCCCGAGGGCCCAGGCAGCTTCTTCGCTCACACATCAGGGGCCTGGTCTGCCAGGCCAGAACATCAGGGACTGGTTGGGTATCCCTCAGGGTGTGGTGGTCTCAGAGTAGTCAGACTTATTGGACGCAAATATAAAATCCCAGTGGGTTTCCTTTCTCTGGTAAACACGATTTAATATAAAAATGTGGGGGAGGGAGAGGCGTGGTGAGCAACATTCCTTCAATTAAAACAACCCCCCCCCCCACCCGCCACCAAGCCAGTTCCTTCACTATTATCAAGTTTGTCCAGATCATCACCTTACAATGGATCATGTTGAATGTACTGTAACCAAATCTAAGTCTTCTGCACTACCTGGCATCTAAGCGATCCCTTTCCCTCCTTGCTCTCTGAGTCTTTTAGTAGTTAGCAAGAACACAGATTTCTGCAGGTGCTTTCAGAAACAAATTTGCCATTGGTTACGTGCGTTTTGTGATGTTTCGAATTGTATGTTTGAAAATAGCATTCACATTAAATCAAATTTAGGAGCAATCGGAGAAATCTCCTAAAATCTACATGCTGACAACGTCGCATCTTTCTAGTGATTACTTTGGTAGAGCAACTTAGAATCTATGGTTTCAGCAAATGAAGTGTCCAGTGTAAAATGAAACCATCGCATGAAAACATGACTTTAAATGTTACCGTCATTGGTATGTTTAACTAGTAATTTCCCTGCGAACATGCACTGTGAAGTGCTTTATATGCATAAACTAATATAGCCACCAAAATCTCAGGATGTGGTAATATGAAAGCCCCTCAGGGCAACTCTCCACCTGGCACCATTGACCCATCTGTTCCCATTACATAAGGATTTTTCCTTCCGGGAAGTAGATGGAAGGAGCATGCTGTTTGCTATTGCCTACTTTTGAAGCAAGGTATGCCAAGGTCTATGTGCCCTTCCCCAAAAGTATCAAGGGAGGAGCCTGCCACATCTGCAAACTCTGCTTAGCACTCTTTTGGGTAGAGATCATACTTTGCTGGCAATTTATGTTTCTATAAAAGAATAGGGAGACGCTTGCCCCTAAGAATCTTCGGTGAGGTAAGATGGCTGATTAGTTTGCATTTGGGATTAGGTGTCTCTAGAGGAGAAAGAAAAAAACAGGGTCAGAAAAATACGCCTTTCTCTATGGGTATCCCTACAGGGGCTTGACTAGAAGCCAAAACAATCACAGAGTGAACAATGGCGATTCTGAGGCTCAGGATCCTTTGGATAATTAATTATAATTGAGTAGTAATTAATAATGATTTGAATAATTGCAGGTTCCCTACCTTCAGGCTATGGGTTGGAAGCAGTAACACATTGAGCCATAATGGAGCCTGAGGCAAAGGGGAAATTGGTAATACTTATCCCATCTTTATTAAAATTGTTGGTATTTTGTTCATTATAGATTTTTAACATAATTTTATTTTTCAAAACATGCTACTTATTTATCTATCTATCTTAATTACTGAGTGTTTGTGCCCCCTTACATGGGACTCCTGTGGCAAGTGCCTCACTCACCTCTCCTCAGACCAGGTCTTAAGCCCAGAAACAATTGGAGGGTTATCTGGATACTGCTTGGCCTGCCCTGGGCAGGGAAGAGAGGGCGAGCCAAACCCTTGGACTGGTCTCTGATCCTTGGTGTCTTGAAATTTCCAAATCATTGAGATGAGAAAAATCAAATTCTAGTCAGGGATGAAAGACAGCCCAAGTCTTCTGTGGACCACTATTACTGCATTTTGCAGATGAGAAACAGGGACTCAGTGCATGTGACCGACGTGCCTAAGAAGACAAATCTAGAAAGTAGAAAGTGAGGACTTGGCTCCGTAGTCTGTGCTCTGAGAGACTGCCCATTCACTGTGTCCCCACAAAAAGGATTAATAATGTATTTTTTCCTCTTAATAGCCAGCTAAAAGTCATGACAAAAATATCTTCTGTTAATTTTTAATAAGTTTTTTCCTGGTACAAAAGTAATATATATTCTTTGAAGAGAAATAAGAAAATACACATAAGTGAGAGAAATCAAAATAAATCAAAATCCTACACCAAGAACCACCCCACTATTAGTGTTTTGTTGCATTTCCAAGTTTTATTTTAATAAAGATAAATTACATACATATGATTTAAAAATAAAATGCTACACACGCAGTTGTTTTTAACATGCTTTCCTAACAGTATCCCGTGAGCATCTTTTTCTGTCGTTGATGTTTTGCAGTGTAATTTGCAATAGCTTCATAATATGCATTCACTGGTTCATGAATATTTATTGAGGGCCTGCTACTCTCCAGGCAGCGACCAGGTAGGCACTGGAGATGTATCAGTTAACAAAACAGAATTTGTCCCTCTAGGGTTGACATTTAAATAGAGGAAGACCAGGGACACCTGGGTGGCTCAGTCATTAAGCATCTGCCTTCGCTCAGGTCATGATCCCAGGGTCCTGGGATCGAGCCCCGCATCGGGCTCCTTGCTCAGCAGGGAGCCTGCTTCTCTCTCTGCCTGCAGCCTGCTTGTGATCTCCCTCTCTCTTTCTGACAAATAAATAAAATCTTTAAAAAAAAAATTAAATAGAGGAAGACCTTCGAAAAATAAATGAATAAATGTGTGTCAGTTAGGGACGCCTGGGTGGCTCAGTCGGTTAAGCGTCTGCCTTCAGCTCAGATCATGATCCCAGGATCCTGGGATCGAGTCCCACATCGGGCTTCCTGCTCCGTGGGAAGCCTGCTTCTCCCTCTCCCTCTCCCTCTGCTTGTGTTCCCTCTCTCGCTGTGTCTCTCTCTGTCAAATAAATAAAATCTTTTTTAAAAATCTGTCAGCTAATAGGGACACTATTTTGGATGTTGTCAGGGAGTCTTCTGTGATAGGAAGCTGTTTGGGGCTGAGCTGTATCCTCCCCCCATTCATATGTTGAAGTCCTAACCCCCACTCCCGCACAACGTGACTGTATTTGGAGATAGTGTCTTTAGAGAGGTAATAAGTTAAAATTAGATCATTAGGGTGAGCCCTAATCCAAATGACTGGTGCCCTTTTAAGAAGAAAAAGTTTGGACACAGACATACAGAGAGGGAAGATCGTGTGAAGACATGGGGAGAAGACGATCACCTATAAACCAAGGACAGGGACCCGGAACAGATTTTTCCCACCTGGCCCTCAGAGAAAACCAGTCTTGCCACACCATCTTGGACTTCCAGACTCTAGAACTGTGAGAAAATTTGTTTCTGTTGTTTAAGTTGCCAATCTGGGGGCTTTGTTATGGCAGCCCTAGCAGACTAACAGGGGCAGAGAGCGGTCTGAGCGAGAGAGGATGTAAGTGGGAGAGGAAGCAAGGGGGGAATGGAAGGAGGTGAGGTCAGAGGAGGAAGCAGGTACCACTCGGTCCTAAAGCATCCTGCAGGCCTCAGAAAGGACTTCAGAGTATATTCTGGGAAATAGGAAACCACTGGAGAACCACTGGACCTGACATATTTTCACAACAGTGTAGCTGTATCAGAAATGTTGTAACGCTCATATCAATCAGTGAAATGACACAGCAGTGCCGGGTAAAGGTTCGCAGGCGGAGGCCGGGGGCCCCGAGTCCTAAGCCCTCTGTGTACCTCCACCATCCCACTTGGCCCTCCCACTCCCCCATCTGACAAACTGGATAAGCCATCATTTTAAACCAGCCTCAGACTTTTTCCATGAGTCGTTTTCCACAGGGTCATTCAGTGAGACCTCTCTTTCCCCATGTTAAGGCCTTCGGGTGGCTTTCCCTTCCTCCTCTCCCTTATCTCTTTTCCCTCTTCCTGGAGCTTACACCCGGGTTCCCAATCCTCAGGCTCCCTCTACTCCACCTCACCAACTGCCATTTGCCAGAGTTCCATCTTACTCTTCTCTCCCCCTCTCTCCCTCCCATTCCCTCATGCCTGCCTTCCCCTAGGGAATGGAGAAGTGGAAGTCTTCTCTGAGATCTGCGAGTGAAATATCAGGGAAGGAGATGCTGTCCATTAGTCAGACGGGCGACTGAAGCCATGGCTCCTCTGCCCAATTTGAAACCTTACGCCTTCTGTCAGATCAGAGGTAATGACCACAGGGGCCGTAACTAGCTCAGGGCTGGCCCAAACTTTGACCTGTGTGCCCCTCTAGGGAAGCTTTTGTTAGTTTCCAGACTCCTCTTATGCTCCTTAGGGGTCCTCTCTCTCGGCAGGAACCCTCATCAGTAGCTTCCCTTAACACTGTGCATATTTTGCTTCCTGCTTAAGGTCAGGACGTGTCCTCCCCCGCCAAGGCCAACTGACGCTATCAACCTATACTTAATCTGCTCTAGGCTGCATTTTGACTGTTACTCACTTCATGAAAATAAGAGATCAAACTGGTTCTCTTTCTCCAGAGCGATAAACACACAGAACTGGAAAAAAAAAAATGGATGCCATTAGTTAGGGTCCCAGTTCGGCCTAGACTCTTGGGCTGATCTCTTCACTTGACCACAGATGAGAGTTGACATTATAAAGACAGGCAGCTGGATATTCGCAAGTGCAAAGGCCCCAGGCTTAAGAAGGGGAACATCAGGAGGGCCACTGGCCTGGGTCCTCGCTGTCACAAAGGGCCTCAATGCCTCCAGGTTATACCTATATGTACGGAGAAACATCAGTGGGTTTGAAGAAGGAAGATGATTTCCTCCCAACTTAACTCTGTGTCTCATTACCGGGCCACATCTGTCGTGAATGATGAACCAGTATTTTTAATAAATCCGCTAATAGTTCCCTTAATCATCTTGGGAATAGCATAATTGCATTGAACTGAATGTGTGTGGGTATGCACGTGTGGGTTGAAATTGTTTACATCTTAGATACTGACATTTAAAATACACCACAAATGCTGTAACTCTGTTTTGGCATTTCTTCTTCTTCTTCTTTTTGTTTTGTGTTGTTTTGGTTTGCTTTAATATGGAAGTGGCCTGTACCTCTCTCGACCTCTGACAGGCCGTATGAAAACCTGAAACCGAGGCGAGGTGACAACGTCTGTTCATTCAGCACTCGGGCCTCCTCATGTTACTTCTTTACTTAGAAAAATAAAATGTTGTTGCAGAAGATCCAGAGTTGCAAATGTTCTGCCCAGGCCAGCCAGTTTCTGAATTCTTGGATTTTTAGTTTCATTCAGCAGTCAGGGAATTTTCTAGACTAGAAATATCTAAGCAAGACCAAACAAAATCTCATGTGTGAATCCACATCCTCCAGGTTGAGGGAGAATCCGATATGCCTCTGGATGAAGTGAGAGCAAGGGAGCTGATTTTCACCCTACGCGGTCATCTCAAAATCAGATAGAAGGTGAGTGGAAAGTTAACGCAGGTTTTACTGTGTATCCTACCAGATTCTCATTCCTCTTTTCTTGAGCAAAATAGCAAAGAGCCTAGTGCACTCGGTTAAGAACATTCGTAAAACTATAGTTAATCTTTGTAACTGCCGTGGCTACCCCAGGCACTAACGTGCCTCTGTGTTCAGGAGAGAAATGACAGCATAAAACTTTTTAGCAACGCTAATACTTCCTAATAATACTGTCGTCTTGAGTTTGAGGGATCATGACACTGTCTGTATATAGTTTTAAATTCCCCAGTGATGCCAAATATATTTGTGTCAACAGACACTGTTCCAAAATACCGGAATTCAATTTAGCTAAATACCAGGGGACTGACTCAAATTACTTTGAAGGAAAAAAATATATATCTTTAACTCAGATGGCAAAACATTGAAAACTCAGAAAATCTGTGTTATAAAGAGTTGGAAGGTAGTCAAGTCAGGCATTTCCATAAAGGCTAATAAATTTTCTATCTTCTTTAGTTATATTATTGCAACCCTTTACAATTCCACATGTGAAAATGCTCTTCTTATCAACTCATGATAGCATCTAATTAATTACTCTTTAACACATCATTGTTGTTAGAAATGTAGACATTTGCCTTATACAACAGACCTATACAATATAGTGAGATACCAGTAATTGTAGTAATAATAATCACCAGCATAATATGTAACTCTAACCGAGTACTTAACATGAGCTAGAAGCTTTGCTAGTTAAGCACTTTTATGGATTATTTTATATAAACTTCCCAACATCCTCATGAGATAGGTAATTTGTTAATTCTTATTCTAGTGAATGGCTAAGATTTTATTGAGAACTTACTGTGTGACGGGCGCTGTACACGTATTAACTCATTCATTCCTCATGACTCTCCACAAAGCAGGTGGTCTCATTGTTGTTCCCATTTTAGGGATGAGGAGACTAAGGCACAGAGTTGAAGCAACCTGCCAAAGGCCACGTAGCTGTAAGTGACACAGCCAACCCTCAGCTCTGGCTTCAAGCTTAATCTCTGCCTTACTAAACAGCTGCTCAACACAGTTTACATTTTCTTTGAACCTTTTGTGTGCCAGGCACTGTATCAAATGATCTTCAAGTGTTAATTATTCCTCCTTGAGGAGCTCATTGTTTTCCCATTTTTCAAATGAGAAAAATAAGGCACTGGCCATTTGCTCAGGGTTCAAAACCTGGTCTGGCCTGCCTCCCAAGCTCATTCTCTTTCCATTTTGTTGCACAGAAAAAGTTGGTAGGGTTTCTAAAGGTGCATGGTGACTCCAAAGCAAAAGTATACGCCTTGTGGGAGTCCAAGTAATCAGGTCCTGAAGTAGGAGAAACACTCCATAAACATAGCATGCTGTACATTAGACACACAGGAGGGGAGAACTGGATGACACCCTGTCCACGTGTCACCCTGCACCTTCCAGGGTGTTGGCCCGAGAAACAGAGAGCAAAGAAGGGCACTTAAGGCTGCCATCTTCAGAAACCAGGCCTGGAAGACCTCCAACAGCTGTGTGGCAAGTCTGACTTGTTACGGGCTTGCCCAGGTTGAAGACATAGGGTCTGAATCTATCCTCACCAGTCCCGATTCCATATGGTTTTAAGTCATTTGTGTAGGCCAGGGGTTTGAAAGGTTCAAGTGACAGGCAAGCAGTTGGAAGCACCAGGGAAACCATTCCTGCAGAGTGAAAACCAGCCTGTAGCTTTCCTGTTACTCATTTTGAGTTTCCTCTTCCTTACCATTGAACATTGTTTAAGGACGTATTGAAGTGCTAAGTTGCAGTCATTTCTATTTTCTTAAATTACTTTTTGACATATATTCTTAGGCTCAGCTTTTGACAGCAACCTGTCAAAAATTAGGCCAAGGTGCCAGCCCAGGCGTGTGCACTGCGCAAAAGGTATTTCTCCTGAAAGAGAGATGTTGCATTTTCCTGGACTGTATACACCATTGTCCCTTTTCTTTGTTTCTTCAGCAATGAGTCTTTTCACACAATCATCCACCGTCACTTCTTTTTTCTGAAATCATCTCAGTTTATTGTAGTTTACATATACATATAGACATTTACATAATCACAAATTGACTCACAATGCTCGAGTCCTCTGCCAGGGCTCACTGTGAATGGTGGTCCCTAGGATTATTCCGTGTGCAAGTGCATAACCATAGCCCCCCCCCCCCCCCCCCGGCCGTTACGGCTCTGTGCTAGAAGAACCAAGCACTGGAGCAAAGAACACAACAACAGAAATTTCCTATCCTCTTTTTCCCCCCTGTTTTATCCACAACCCTTTCCCTTATTTCCAGGTTTTAGCATTGTGACTTTTAAATTCTTTCTCTGCTATTGCAGAACCTGAACAGACAAACAAAATAGTATATCTACCTATGTGCATAAGACAGAATCAGTTGTTGGCCTACTTGAAATAGGTTCCATTTATTATTATTGTTTAATTTAGGTTTTCTGGGAGATTATGGCTGTGGAGTAAATCTGGTTCATTTGCTCAAGCGTTAGTGTTGCTTCTCTTATTTGAGATAGGTCCTGAAGAGCTGGGGTTTGTAAACTTGGCTCTGAGAGGTGTATGTTTTGGTTGGATAGACATTTTGGTACGCTAACATAGTTTTTGAAAGTAGCTACAAAAGTTGTCATCAAATCCTAGAATTATAAAAGGAGGAAAGTCTGGGAAAGGGGTCATATAACGCATATTCCTGGTTTAAAGCAGGCATATTCTAAGGATCAAACGGATTAAACCAACACTCACTCACCTTTCCATCTAACTAGCAAACTTGTTTTGCAAAAATTTTAAGTGCCCCACAAAAATTCTTCTAATTAGAGTTCTCTCTTTGCTGGCTTAGATCCTAAAAGCTGAACACAGAAGGTGGCTGAATTTCCTCATGCTTCCTTTTTCCTGCTCTTGCACACACACACGGACACACACACACACACACGGACGCACACACACGCATGAGTGCATGCCGAATTTTCTACAGTGCATATGATGAGTCTGACAATCAAAAGAAAAAGAAACACACGGGCGCCTGGGTGGCTCAGTTGGTTGAGCGACTGCCTTCGGCTCAGGTCATGATCCTGGAGTCCCGGGATCGAGTCCCGCATCGGGCTCCCTGCTCGGCAGGAGTCTGCTTCTCCCTCTCCCACTCCCCGTTTGTGTTCCCTCTCTCGCTGTGTCTTTCTCTGTCAAATAAATATATAAAATCTTTAAAAAAAAAAAAAAGAAAAAGAAACACACAATCAAAGGTGTACAGGGAAAGGTTATTTGGCATATAGCAGGTACTTAATTAATTTTGTTGAAGTGAAATAAAATACATTTGAAAACAAATTGTAAAAGATCAAGCCTTGTCCCTTTTTTTCTTTTTAAAGTAATCGCTACACCCAACATGGGACTTGAATTTATAACCCTGAGATCAAGAGTTGTATGCTCTTCCAACTGAGCCAGCCAGGTGTTCCAAATTGTCCCTTGATTTAAAAAACATAGGGGCGCCTGGATGGCTCAGGCCATTAAGCATCTGCCTTTGGCTCAGGTCATGATCCCAGTGTCTTGGGATGGAGCCCCACACTGGGTTCCTTGCTCCGCGGGGAGCCTGCTTCTCCCTCCCCCTTGCTTATGTTCCGTCTCTCGCTATCTCTTTCAGATAAATAAATAAAATCTTTAAAAACAAAAAACAAAAAAACCCCATAGACATAGGGGCACCTGGGTGGCTCTGTCAGTTAAGCGTCTGCCTTCGGCTCAGGTCATGATCCCGGAGTCCTGGGATTGAGCCCCACATCGGCCTCCCTGCTCAGCTGGGAGCCTGCTTCTCCCTCTCCCTCTTTCCCTCCCCTCCCTGTGCTCTCTCTCTCTCAAATAAATAAATAAATACATAAAATCTTAAAAAAATATACAGCCTCAGGACATAGTCAACCCCATAAGCCAAGATCTATGCACAGATATTTATTGCAGAGTTAGAACAATGAAAACATGGAGGCAATGTAAATAGGCAATTATAAGAGAATTATGAAATAAATGGTATATTCATGAGGAAATTTTTAAAAAGATTTTATTTATTTGAAAGAGAGAGAGAGCGGGGGGGGCGGCGGGGAGAGGGGCAGAGGGAGAGGGAGAGAGAGAATCTCAGTCTCCACATTGAGCACAGAGCCCAACACAGGACTTGACTTCATGACCCTGAGATCGTGACTGAGCTGAAACCAAGAGACGGATGCTTAACCGACTGAGGTGCCCCTCAGGTGCCCCTATCCATGAAGAAATATTATGCAACCATGTAAACTATACTAATAACCATTTTAGAACATGGAGAAATGCCTATGACATAATGTAGAATTTATAAAATAAAGGGAACACAAATTTTATTTCAGTATAAGTTGAGCTCTGTAAGGATATACCAAATAGAAGCAAAACTGGAAGACAATATGCTAAAATGTTAACAGTGTTTCAGGATAGTGAGACTATTTCTGCTTTGTTTTCACACTTCACAATTTGTCTCAAATAATGAAGATGTATTATATCGATAATTAGAAAAAAGTTAAAAACTAGAAAACATTTCTTTTTTTTTTTTAAGATTTTATTTATTTATTTGACAGAGAGAGACACAGCGAGAGAGAGAGCACAAGCAGGGAGAGTGGGAGAGGGAGAAGCAGGCTTCCCGCTGAGCAGGGGGCCCGATGCGGGGCTCGATCCCAGGACCCTGGGATCACGACCTGAGCCGAAGGCAGACGCTTAACCAACTGAGCCACCCAGGCGCCCCTAGAAAACATTTCTATGGACAAAATTTATTCATATAGCAGCTCAAAATCAGTGAAAAGTTTTTACATTTATGATATAAGCTAAACCCATTGGGTAGTTTTAAATATAATCCTCTGAGAATCACATAATCGAGTTTCCCTGCAGGTAATCTATTCCCAAGTATAATGATCAAAACATTTCTTTTTTTTTTTTTTAAGATTTTATTTATTTATTTGACAGAGACACAGCGAGAGAGGGAACACAATCAGGGGGAGTGGGAGAGAGAGAAGCAGGCTTCCCTTGGAGCAGGGAGCCCGATGTGGGGCTCGATCCCAGGACCCCGGGACCATGACCTGAGCCGAAGGCAGACGCCCAACGACTGAGCCACCCAGGCGCCCCTGATCAAAACATTTCAAGCTTACCTTCAATTTTTTGGTTTCAGTTTAATCCATCACAAATTAGTGACTTTATGGGAATATGTGCGCTGTCGTATTCTAACATCTTTCTTTTACTAAACAACCTCTCATGCCTTCTTTTCCTCCATGCGTTTTCTTATTTTACAATCTCTGGATTGTTTTATTGTATCATTCTATTACCTCAAGTTCTTGGGGTGCTCATTCTCCCATTTACTGTCTTCGGACTCTCCCTCTTGTAGAATCCTTTCCTCATGTAGCCTATAATTTTTCATTGTGAGCATATTGTTAGCAAGGTGTATTGTTTCTTTAGATGGTCCATGGGCCTTGAGTTACAAAAGTGCCCTCAGAGAGGTTTTGCATGTGCTTCTGCCACGGCTCTCTGGGACTCCGTCCCATTCAGGACCTACTTTTTTTTTTTTTAATTTATTTGAGAGAGAGAATGAGAGACAGAGAGCATGAGAAGGAGGAAGGCCAGAGAGAGAAGCAGACTCCCCACCGAGCAGGGAGCCCGATGCGGGACTCGATCCCGGGACTCCAGGATCATGACCTGAGCCAAAGGCAGTCGCTTAACCAACTGAGCCACCCAGGCGCTCCCAGGACCTACTTTTATACTAATCTTGGGGCTCGGAAGTCTCATCCCATGTGGACACTATAAATTCAGATCTTAGACCTTTACTTGGGGTTTTCATGTCTCAAAGGAGACTCCTTCTTGCACACAAAGTGCCCAGGGCATAAGCTTCCTGTGGGCCCTGGGTACAGTATGGGTAACGTTCTTTTCCCAGAGGGGTCAGCCCTCCCTGGGCTCTGCTCTGAAGCAGGGCTCTTGTTCCAGCTCCGGACCTGGTGTGAGCCCTTAGTCACAGGCTTCATCTCCACGAGGACAATACTGGAATGCCAGCCCACGGCCATTAGGACCAATGTCTGTGTACAGTGGCCCTGGGGCTTCTTTGTCCTGCTCTCATACACCTGTTGCTCTCGTTTTGAGTTCCATCTCTTGTTCTGGCACCTAGGTGTTTCCTTTCAAAAGCTGTCTATACATATTTTTTTTAAGATTTTATTTATTTATTTGAGAGAGAGAGAATGAGAGACAGAGAGCATGAGAGGGAGGAGGGTCAGAGGGAGAAGCAGACTCCCCGCCGAGCAGGGAGCCCGATGCGGGACTCGATCCCGGGACTCCAGGATCATGACCTGAGCCGAAGGCAGTCGCTCAACCAACTGAGCCACCCAGGCGCCCCGCTGTCTATACATTTTTAAAGTTATTGCATTTTATTCAAGAATCCTACGGTTTGGAGTGGGAAGAGTTGCCTCAGCTAAATTTTGAGTCCTCAAGCGGTGTTTGAGAGAAGAGCGCCTCAGACTGTATTATTAGCCCACCTGCCGTGGGGCCCTGTGAGGAGAGTCACAAGAGACTAATCATTAACAATAGTTAGAGCATCTAAGTTCTTCCAATTTTTCAACCTTTCAAGTAAATTCAAGGCTCAGGGCACCTGGCTGGTTCAGTCGGTGGAGCGTGTGACTCTTGATCGCAGGGTCATGAGTACAAGCCCCACGCTGGGTGGAGAGATTACTTAAAATAAATACATTAATTAAAAAAAATAAATTCAAGGCTCTTTCATATATAATAACATGATCTTCATTTCCTTAAATTCTTCACTGGGTAGAAATGCTCTAAGAATGTCATCCTTTACATGTGTCGAGGCTAAGAAGTTTCTCTGAACTGTATTCCCTACCCTCTTAGCGTCATCGAAAGACACCTTCAACACCAAACCATTATCAAATGAATTCTTAAAAAGTAAATGCCATGGCCACTTGGGTGGCTCAGTTGGTTAAGCGACTGCCTTTGGCTCAGGTCATGATCCTGGAGTCCCAGGATCGAGTCCTGCATCGGGCTCCCTGCTCGGCGGGGGCTCTGCTTCTCCCTCTGACCTTCCTCCTTCTCATGCTCTCTGTCTCTCATTCTCTCTCTCTCAAATAAATAAATAAAATCTTTAAAAAAAAAAAAAAGTAAATGCCATGCTTCATCACAACAAGCAGGAAACTAAATTTACCTTCTGCATCTTTCCCAAGATTTTTCTTATGATTAATTCCAAAGTGCAGTTTCACCCGGAAGAAACATAATCTATAAAGTATGTGGCTGTAGATGCCCAGTTCCCATAATAGGGAACTGAACTGGGCTTCTTCCCTCGCCGTGAGTCCAGCCCCGAGCTGAGGCAAAGAGCCCGACAGAGGGAAAGTGAAACCTACCGCAGTGGGGCATCCCTCACCTCATGTCTCTGCTCCATGACAGTGGTCACGCTTGCTCCTGAGGTCGCAGGCATTTGCTCCCACGTCCTCCTTATTGGTGGAGGAAAACTTAAGGCGGGGATGGGGGGAAACACTGGGGACAGGCAAGCACAACCCAGGGATAATTGATCAATAGAGTCTGATTTTTATCTACATCAATAAAATGAGTTTTACTCAAATATGTGACACCTCAACAGAGAGTAATGATTAAATAAAAAACAAAATTTGTTTCTCCCTCGGTAGAACATCACCAAGATTTTTGTAAGCTCTTTTTGTCACCCGTCACCTCATTGGTGGCTCGTTACTATGCATTTCACAGCAGAAGCTGCTCAGTGCTGAAGGCCCCCAGGTGTCCCCTGGGCAAACCTGGGGCATCCAAGTTAGCGCCCACCTGAAGCTTTCCCCTGCCGCGAGTTTTCCCTTTGCAACCATGATCTCCATTCAGCGCTTCTCTCCAAACTTTCTCTTAGCTCAGGCGGTGGGTCTAACCCTCTCCTGATCGCTCCATGTCCCGGCTCCACCACTGCTAGAATTCCCACACGTATCGCTGCCCTACCACCGTAAATCTTCCCCCTGTTGTTCCTGAAATGAGCCCACATGGGTTTTCACACGAGCCAACTGTGCATTTGTCACTTCGGCTTCTGTGGACCATTGGCCACGACGTTCTGAGTCATAACAGATGAACCAGTGTGATTCACGCAGGAATGGTAGAAATGACTGGGACAAATCTTCGGAAAGACAAACATTACTTGGTACCTTGCTTGTGATGGAAAACTATTCCGACATAGAAAAGGCATCTGAATTTATGAGGTTGGCGTGGCTACAGTGTAACTACTAATAGATGGGGATTTTCTCACAGTGTGGAAACAGCTTTATTGCATGCGAGCCCTTGTCATTTGTCATTTATTGCTCCTTACGGCTATAAACACTGCAAAGAGCATATTATGCTCTGACGGGCTAACTTGGATTTGTGATTTATTGGATCAGAAATGGGTGCTCTAACCATCGCCTTTTAATTTATGGCTATAGTTGGCTGGACCGTAAATTAAAAAGCATAACTAGAGAGCACGTAGGAAATGGAGCTGCTTCCCTAAATTAGAGTTTCTAATTTGCTTATTATTTCAGCCCCAAACACTGCTTGAGTTTTGATTTTGGCCTTATAACTTTGTAGAAGTTATATGGACGAGTCAAAAGGGCTAAGTAGGTAATCAAAAGGCCGTGAAGGCTCTCCACATGGCTTCAGCCTGAGGAGAAGGACCTGTCCAGGGTCACACTTCCGTGGGTGAAGAGCAGGAAACAGCAGGGAGTGGAAAGGGAAGGGGCCGTGAGCAACAAGTCTCTGGTACAAAGAGGAACAGAGCTTTGCTGGCGACAGAAGGTAGGCAGAGGCGCCTGGGTGGCTCAGTCGTTAAGCGTCTGCCTTCGGCTCACGTCACGATCCCGGGGTCCTGGGATCGAGCCCCGCATCAGGCTCCCTGCTCGGCGGGAAGCCTGCTTCTCCCTCTCCCACTCCCCCTGCCTGTGTCCTCTCTCTCGCTGTGTCTCTCTCTGTCAAATAAATAAACAAAATCTAAAAAAAAAAAAAGAAGGTAGGCAGAGAGGAGAGAGGCCAGGCCTCCAGCTCTGCCCGGTGCCCGGACACAGGAACAGTAATGCAGCATTGGCCCCAAGAGCACATGAGAAAGGCCTATCTGCAAGGTCGTGGCGCTGAGGCGAAGCTGGTGTGTAATGTTGTTGGGGATGGTCTGGGGTCACCTGAGGATCCCAGAGGAGAGCAACTGAACTTGGCAGGAAAGTCACTCTGAGCGGGACTATTGATTTCTTTGCAATAGTTAGTGGATATATGGGATCTGGTTTTACATCTACCCCCACCCCCCACCCTTCTTTTTTCATTTCAATCAAAGGATTGGTTGAAGCTGAGACAATGACTTATGGGAATAGGTGGGAAATTCTGAGTTGGTGCTCATGGGTCCTTATTCAGAAAACTCATAACAATCCCAAGTAGACACAAGGTCGAAACCTGAGAGGCGGTAACAAGGACAGAAGCTGAAAAACGGGGAGGAGGTCAGAAGAGAAGGCACTGAAAGGCCTTCAAATGCTATTTCTCCCAGCATCTGAACTTTTAAAAATCTCACTATCCTCAGGTAATCCTCAAAAAACATAATTTGTTTTCTACTTAATGGCTGACAAAGGGTTATCAATTCCCCATATAGGCCATGTGATAGTTAATTTTATGTGTCAACATGACTGGACTAAAGGATGCCCAGGTAGCTGGTAAAGCATTATTTCTGGGTGTTGCGCACGAGGGCATCTCAGGAGGGGATCAGTATCTGATTCAGTAGACCGGGTAAAGGAGATCCACCCTCGCCGGTGTGGGTGGGCAGCATCCAATCCGTTTGACCTTGGACATCAGAGCTCTTGGTTCTCAGGCCTTTGGACTCCAGGACTTACACTAGGCCCACCCCTACCCACCATACACAGTTCATAGGCCTTCAGACAGACTGAATTATACCACTGGTTTTCCTGGTTCTCTGGCCTGCAGAGGGCAGATCGTGGGACTTCTCAACCTTCACAGCCACGTGAGCCAATTCCTATAACTCCTAAAATTCCTACAATGTATATACTATGATATACACACATACAATGTATATATATTATGATATACGAACACACATCGTATCCTATTGGTTCTGTTTCTCTGGAGAACCCTAATAAGGGCCATTTCTTCACACTAAAATCTTCCACTACAGGGAGAATGTAAACCACACTTAAAAGAATAATCAGTCTTCTTCTTCTATTTCTTTTCCTTCCTTTCTCTTCTCTTCCTAAAGAATTCCATCTTAAAGCCATGAAGTTGAGCAAAACAAGGTATGTGTCTGTGATGGTAGGAGTTCGAGTGGGGAGCTGCAATGGTCCAGGGTGGGGTCCTACAGTCTGAGCAGAGAGCACGGGGACCCCACCAGAGGGGCAGCCTGGCGCAAATGTCAGAGCCACAGTGGAGAGTCGAGCCTGTCCCAAGGAGAGGTGGCCTGGTACAGCGGGGGTGAAGATCTGAGCCTGAGTAGGGTGAGGAGGTAGGGTTACCAGATTTAGGAGAAAAAAAATAAGCTAACAAAGCAAAACATGACACCTAGTTAAGTTTGACCTGACTTTCGGATAAACAATGAATATATATATATTTTTTAGTATAAATGTGTCTCAAATCCTGCATGAATTATTTGTAGTTTATCTGAAATTCAAATTTAACTGGACATCCTACATTTTATCTGGCAACATTGTAAGGAGGACATCAACACAGAGGATGGCCTGGAGTGGGGTGTGTTAGCTCACGTGGGGGTGAGGGGGGCATCCATGAGGAAGGTGGAAAGTGGCCCAAAATGGGAGGCTCAGACCTGGAGCCAAGAAAGGAGGGCCTTGGCATGGGAGATGGGGCAGCAGAGGGGCTGTGAGGTTCCTAGGGCTGCTGTAACAAATGACCACAAATCTGGTAGCTTAAAAGGAGAGAAATCTATTCTCTCACAGATCCAAAGGGCAGAAGTCTGAAAACAAGATGTCTGCAGGGCACTGGCACCTTCAAAAACTCTAGGGGAGAATCTTTCCTTGCCTCTTCCAGCTTCAGGTGGCTATCGGCATCTCTTGGCTTATGGCTGCAGAACTCCAATCTCTGCCTCTGTCTCTAGGTGGCCTTCCCCTCTTCTCCCTGTGTGTCTCTCCCCTCTGTGTATGTCTTCTATAAAGACAGTGGTCATTGGATTTAGGGCTTACTCATAATCCAAGATGATCTCATCTACAGAGCCCCTTTTTCCAGATAAAGTCACATTCACAGTTTCCAGGGCTTAGGATGTGGACAAATCTTTTGGGGGGGGGGTGTCCACCATTCAACCCAGGACAGTAACATATAGGGAACTGATCAAATAAGCAAATATTTTAAAGATCATGCAAGCCTGGTTTTTCCTACAGGAGGACAGTATGAAAAGACATTGAATTGGAATGAGGTGGATCAGTGTTAACTGATGGTTTTATAGGTAAGGAAAGAAATAATTCTAGATGTAAATGTCTGCCTGTGTGTGTGATTGTGTGTTCATGCTGTGTATTGGCCAGTGACATGTCAATAGCAAAGAGTACAGCCAGTGCCCAGATCTTGGCTTTTAAATACCGTTTCCCACTAAAGGGAATCAGATTTCCTTGGAGAAATAGTTGATTCCAGGGTTGGTACAAGGGAAGTACAAAGAAAGCCTATGATATTTTGCTATACCAGAAAACAAAAAGGTACTCAAAGAATAAAGGGGATATGCCAAAGGACACGAAAGCCAGCTGAACAGGGTCCCCAACTGCCAAATCAAGGACAATTTGAGCATTAACATAAATGATGATATCAGTGGATTATAATCCAATGAATACAACAAGAATCTACAAGTCCACACCAATGTACAAGAATGAATAAATAAATGGAAAGTTTAATAAGAAATGGGATCTTTTCATACTTTTAAAGGACAATCCCACAAAATATTTACCAGTTACAAAGGGGAAAAGAGTAAATTTACAATGAAGAAGCCTGGCAGACACTACTTAATCAAATGATCCAAGTGAATGTCAGCAGTAACGAGACGAAGTTAAATCATGCACCAGCTGGGAGGATGCGAAGAGAACTCAGCATCAGTCCTGGGTCCTTCTTGCCAAAAATCCAGGATAAACTTGAGTTTAATCATGAGGCGACATTAATCAAACCGAAATTCAGGGTCATTCTACAAAATAATGGGCTGTATTTTTCTAGAGTATCAAGTCCAGGAGATCAAGAAAAGACTGAACCTATGTTCCAGTGTGTACCATTAAAAAGGTAACACCTGATTCTGAATTTGATGCTTCTGATATGATGGAAGAACTGGGAGAGGGGGGCGGAGTTGAATGAGCACTAAGTGTTTTTAAGTGGTAGTGGTGTAGAAGTGTTAATTTCTGGATTTGGGTTGTTATTTTATGGTCACGTAGGAGAGTGTTCTTAGGAAAATACACACAGAAATATTTAATGGTTGATAACTTACTCTCAAATGATTAGGGAAAATAAAATTCTTTGAACTGTACTTCCAACTTTCCTGTAATTGTTAGTTTAAATCTGTTATTATTGCAAAATTTCAAAAATGAAAAAGTACAGTTGGACAGGCCAAGAATTACGTTCATATATGCCCACCGCAGCATTATTTATAATACCAGAAAATGAAAAACAATGAAAAGGTGTAACAATCTATACAGGATGATCTCAACTGTGTTTAAAAAATAGAAAAAAAAGAGGAGCACGTGGGTGGCTCAACTGGTTAAGTGTTTGACTCTTGGTTTCGGCTCAGGTCATGATCTCAGGGCCATGAGATTGAGCCCCACATGGGGCTCCGGCTCAGTGTGGAGTCTGCTTGAGATCTTCTCCCTCTCCTTCTCCCCCTCCCCTACTCGTGCATGTGTTCTCTCTCTCAAATAAAGAAAATCTTTTTTAAAAAAGTATTTTAAAAATAAAAAAAGAGGGGCGCCTGGGTGGCTCAGTTGGTTAAGCATCTGCCTTTGGTTCAGGTCATGATCCCAGTGTCCTGGGATCGAGCCCCGCATCGGGCTCCCTGCTCTGCGGGAAGCCTGTTTCTCCTTCTCCCACTCCCCCTGCTTGTGTTCCCTCTCTCGCTATGTCTCTCTCTGTCAAATAAATACAATCTTAAAAAATAAAAATAAAAAAGAGAAAAACGTGAAAATGTTAAGATTATGTGTATCTATATGAAAGGATTATACCTCCCCCCCTTTTTTTTTACAGGGGCACATATAATAATACAGAAAGAATGGTAAGGTTCACTAGGACTAGACAGTTGAATTTAATCATAAGCTAAACAGAAGTGAGGAAAGTGACTAGATGAAAGAATCTGAGATAAATAGTACAATTTAACAATACAGTGAAATTGCATCATGTATGATTCTAATTTCTGACAAGTGACTATGCTCACTCAAATTGTATTTTTCACACAACCTAGGCCTCAAAAGCAAGCCAACAGCTTCATCTGTTGCTTAACCATAGAAACAGTGACGGACTCCTGGAAGAAAGGCTGGCTGCCCTGGATTTATTAAGAAGCGGGAGGTAATATACTAATGCTCACTATTACTATACCCTGGGCAATTCATGGGATTTTCCAGGGTAATTGTCACAGAGCAGACATTTTCATTTGACATGCTGTGTAAAACCTTAACCTTTGTTTAAACAGTGACTTTAGTCTTGATTTTAGGGTAGATTTTAACATTTAATTCCTTCCAGGGATCTTAACTAAATAGACTGAATTTGTTTTTAACTTGAGATACAATTCACATAGCATAAAATGCACCCTTTTAGGGTATAAATTTGGTTTTAATGATGAGTTTAACATGGCACAAAAGATCTACAGAGCAAAGAGAAATCGCCTTTTAAGTCTTTCCACAGATTTTTTTTTAAAATTTTATTTATTTATTTGACAGAGAGAGACACAGCGAGAGAGGGAACACAAGCAGGGGGAGTGGGAGAGGGAGAAGCAGGCTTCCCGCAGAGCAGGGAGCCCGATGCGGGGCTCGATCCCAGGACCCTGGGACCATGACCTGAGCTGAAGGCAGACGTTTAACGACTGAGCCACCCAGGTGCCCCTCTTTCCACAGATTTTCTTAAAGAAAAGTAAATTCAGATTTAAAAAAAAATTTATTTATTCATTTGAGACACAGAGATACAGAGAGAGAGAGCGAGTATGAGCAGCGGGGAGAGGCAGAGGCAGAGGCAGAGGGAGAAGCAGGCTCCCCGCTGAGCCAGGAGCCTGATGCGGGGCTCGATCCCAGGACCCCAGGATCATGACCTGAGCCGAAGGCAGACACTTAACCATCTGAGTCACCCAGGTGCCCCTAAATTCATATTTTAACATTTGGAAAGGGAAGTGATCAGACCAAGTCAATGGGGAAAGGTCTGACCAGCCCCTTCATTAACATGGTAGGGACTCCTCTGAGCCTGGTGACCCCAAGCCACAGTAGAAGTACACAGAGTTCATCCCTAGTGCCCCCACCCCCCACCCCTCCACTCTCTCTTTTTCTCCTTCCCTCTCTCTTCGGAACTTAGAACCCCTCACTTACTTCCCTTTTGCCCTGCCTCTGGACAAACTCTCTTTCCCCCAGTCAGAATCTACCTTGGGGTGAGGAGGAAAGGGCAAAGTCACAGGTAGGGCTGGACTGTCATCTGTCATCTTGTCAGTGGTGGTGTTCTCCGACCATCAGTACTGACTGGGCGGTCACTGTGTCTGAGGCACGGTCCTGGAGCTGTGGGGATTCATGCTCCACCAGGCTACCACTCCTCGGACACACGGCCCCGCCCACCTGCCCACCCTGCCCAGCCACTTCATCGTCTCCCCACTGCCAGAGGCAGCCTGGTGCCCAGAAAGGGCAGCAGGCTGGGGGGGCGGGTCGGACTGGCTGGAACTCTGCTTTACGTTTTGCCATGTGTGAGATCCTGGGCAGTGGTGTGATCTCGCTAAGCCTCCCTTTCTTCCTGGTAATACGGTTGTAAGAGGATTCTGCTATGTATTTCCGCTGTATTTCAGCTTCCTAAGGATGTTGTGAACATTTTTTGAAGGACCTTTAATGTTTCTTCTCTTTTGTATTTGTCTCCTGTTGCTGCTGAAACAAATTACTATGAGCTTAGTGGCCTAAAAGAGCACAACTTTGTTATTGTACAGTTCTGAAAGTTAGAAGTCTAATATGGGTCTCACCGGCCTAAGCCCAAGGTTTTGGCAAGGCTGTATTCCTTCTGGAGGCTCTAGGAAACGATCCAATTCCTTGCCTCCCATCCCTCCAAGCTCTGCTTCCACGGTCACATGGCTTTCTTTGACCCTCTTGCCTCCGTCTTGTGATTGCATTGGGTCCACCCTGATAATCCAGGAAAATCTCTTCATCTCAAGATCCTCAACCTATTCACATATGCAAAGCTCCATCTGCCATGTAAGGTGACATATTCACAGAATCGGGGACCAGAACATGGACATCTTGGGGGGGGGGTATTATTCTGCCTACCACACTTGCCCTTCCCTCCCACATTTCCAAACCCCCATGTGTTCCCCAACCAGACCCAGACCTCCCCTTCCAGCTTGCGTTCTCTTAGCCCTCCTACTCATGCCTTCGCACTTCCAGCCATCACCTTCTCTCTCTCTTGCAGTCCAAATCCTACCCAATCCACGAGTCCCTCTAATCATGAGTGCTTTGGCAATGCCTTCCCAGGCTATCCAACTTACGAATATCACTTTCTAAATCCCGTTTCGTGGAGTAGCTGCGTCATTCCTTTGGCAAAGCCTCTGTCTTCTTGTCATGTATTCATGGCTCATAGGTGCTGCAAAAATGTTGAATGATTAAATGAATCTCCACCACAAGACCCACAAGCACATTGAGAGCCATGTCTTTTTTTTTCAGCTTTATTGAGATATAATTACATATACCATTGTGTTAGTTTAAGGTGAACGATGGTATAATAAGATATAGGTATATATATTGCAGAATGACCTCTATAAGGTTAATTAATACCCATCCATCACCTCCCATAATTATCATTAGTGTGCATGTGTGTGAGAATATTTAAGACCTGCTCTTTTAGCAATTTTCAAGTACACAATACAGTATTACCTATAATCACTGTGTCATACCTTAGATCCCCAGAATGTATTCATCTTATGACTGGAAATTTGTATTCTCTGATGAGCATCTCCCCATTCCTCCCTCCCAACCCCAGCCCTTGGCAACCACCCATCTGTTTTTAAGAGTCGTGTCTTAGGCTACATTCCAATCCAGCACTGGAGAGTGGTTGAGGGGAGATATATGGCAGTGATGAAGGAATGAAGAATGTCCAGGAGCCTCAGGGAGGAAGAGTTCTCAGAATCCTCTGTTTCTTTAGTTTGGAGCAACAACTTACCTACCCCTTGCAGAAACGTACTTAAGGCATCTCTCTCTTCTCTTTTGGTTGGTGTCAACGACAACCTTTAGTAACAATTTTGCCTCAACCCTTCCTACCCAAATTCTTAGGCTCTCTGGACTTGATACCCATGTGGATAGCCAGTAGAAGCTCTTATAGGGTCACTTGTAGCACCTCTGAGAAGTGCTCTGGAGGGTAGGGTAGAAGGGAGAAGTGACAAGACTCCTTAAACCCCCTCAATCTACCGCAGGATGACATTCTTCGGAATGTGTGGCTTCCCTCAGTTTGCACATTGCTAGTATACTATTTACTGGCCAACTTATTTTTTAATTTTTTTAAGGGTTTTGGAGAGGGAGCTTAGTGATCCTGCATCTGTTATTCTATCTCACCCCTGAAAGATGGACATACCGCTATTTCATGTGTAATTCAGTTTTTTTCCTAGATAATGATGATCACTTTCTGTAGGAAATGTTTTTACTTTGCTGTTCCTATTTTGAAAAATACCTTCACCAGAGATTTTTCATCAGCAGCTGATAGCATTCATTGGGCAATTCTTCCAGTCAAGGAAAGGGATAAGGAAATTTCTGGGTTACTTTTGGCCTTATGATTCTAAGTACAAGCCTTAAGTTCGCATCAACATACACATCACAAAATGCTACTTGTTGTCTCACATTTTTGACAGATGAGTTGAAACATTTTTAACATAATTCAGCAAACATTTAATATAGGAACTTGGCTGGGCTTTTGTGGAATAAATAGATGAATAAGAGACAGTCTTGGCCATCCAAGGAAGATAAGACACGGACACAGATAACTTGTACATGAACTATTTCAGGCATCCCTTCTGACTCACCACTCTTGCTGCACTGGGCCTTCGACCAAGAAAAATTAAATCCAAGATTTAAGGGAGGGAAAAAAGTTCTTTCAACTTGCTGGGAAAACAACCCAAACTACAGATTTCTCAGGTTTTAAATAACATTACAAAGAATCTTTACCAATTGTCACTGCGCTTTTCTAGCAATAAAAAATGTTTTCTGTATTTGTAGTTACAGTGCTGTTTCCATGACTGTGTTTTACAGCTGGGCATAGATGCGGAGTTTTGCTTGTGTTCAACTGTGGGGGACGACGGTGTAATGCTCCCCCCTCCCTTTAAGGAAAAAAAAAATCAGGAAGGAACTGAAATACAAGGCTTTTCCTCCCATTTTACATTCAAACATGTCTTACAGGAAATGAACAAATAGTGATTCTCAAATATAACATTGTGCTTCTATGTGCTGTAGCACAAAGCGAACTTTACAGGAATTTCGTGTGTTCCGGAAGTTGAGTTTTTAAGGACAAATGTAGAACTTGGATTGTCACTTCCTGTAGTTCAGCAATGCCAGATTCTTGAGCCCAAACATTCTAAGATCTTCAAAATCTCATCCCAACTCACTTCCAGCCTCCTGTGTGTGTCCTCCTTACTCCAGGAACCCCACAATGTTCTCATTCAAAAATAAAAACTAAAAATTACTTAATAGCTTTGAACTAAATCTTGAACAGGGTTTTTCGAAAAGGGCAAGAAGTTCTTTCATAACCAAAGAGGTACATTCATACCTTTAAATACTTTCACTAATAAGAACAAAAGAGATGGAAATTCTAGCCAACATAGGAAACAGTTAACCAGATAGAGTTGTCCCATGGGCCACAAGTAATTATTTCTAAAAAACAATGGAAAAAGGAAAAAAAGCATTAAAAAGCTAGAATTACTTTGAAAAGTGGATATAACCTACAAGAGGAAAACCAAAACCATTTTAATGGGAGATTTAAAAAATGACATATTAAAGCATGTCATACTCCTGTAAGTTATCCTCAAATGTAATACAAATTTTTACTTGTTCAGTACAAATACTAATAAAAATTCCGAAGTGATTTTTTCAAATTAGAAAAATGAAGTAAAATTTATTGAGAAAAAATAGATAAGAACTAAAACACATTTTGAAAAAAGAAGGAATAATGCAGTAGGACTAGTTCTACCTGATATTAAATTATATAAAATCTGGGGTGCCTGGGTGGCTCCGTCAGTTGAGCATCTGCCTTCGGCTCAGGTCATGATCCCAGGGTCCTGGGATGGAGCCCTGCATCAGGATCCCTGCTTGGCAGGAAGCCTGCTTTTCCCTCTCCCACTCCCCCTGCTTGTGTGCTTGCACTCTCTCTCTGTCAAATAAATGAATAAAATCCTTATAAAAAATAAAAAAATATAAAATATGCAATAATTAAAACAGAATGCTATTAGAAGGTGATGAGAGAAGTAGATTAATAGAACAGAACAAATAGCTCAGAAATAAATCCTATTATATATAATACTTTAGGGGATGATAATGAGAAAATAAAGGATTTTTCAATAAATGGTGTTGAGAAAATCTTAGCTCTTTAAGAAGAAATTCCCCATCTCATGCTTTATAATCAAATGTTCCAAGTGGAATTTAAAAACTAAAGATTCAGAGGCACCTGAGCTGTTAAGTGCCCGACTCTTGATCTCACCTCAGGTCTTGATCTCAGAGTTATGAGTTCAAGCCCAAGTTGCGCTCCACACTGGAGTGGAGCCTACTTATAAATACATATGTACATACATACATACATACATACATACTAAAGATTCGAATAAAATAGCAAAGTCTTCAGACACAGTGGACAAAGTGAGTATTTATCCAACATCAGGAAGGAGGATTCTTTAAGGTCAGAAGTAGGAAGAGGAATCAAAAGAGGAATGAAGTAATATTTGATCACTTTGCACACTAAATATAAGCGGAAGTAAACAACCCATGTCCGGTCAAGTGGTAGAGCAGCCTCACGCTCTGATAAAATGTCCCCTCCCCGCTGCCGTCCCCACACCCATTACAAACACATAGCAATAATAAATGGGATATAAAAAGGGAAAATGAAAATGATAAAATTGGGTTCAAAAAGCATAAAAATAAATACCTCCATGGAACAGAAACAAAAAAGTACCAGCATGAAGAGAACAGAATTGCAGTGGGTTACCTGCTGGCCCTCCATCCCCACGCCCAAGGCTTCAGCTCCCGAAGGTTCATGAAGAGTAACAGTGCACAGACTCAAACAGATCTTTGAGGACACAGACCAGGGCTGGCGCTCCCTCTTGTCATATGAGACTAAAAAAAAGTTTGCTCATCCATTGCTTAGAGCTACAGGTTCACAGGAACCTACCAATGTTGGGAAGTAGGAATTCAGACAAGCCTGATGCTGAGAAGGAATCGGTGACATGTACAATATCAAAGTTAAGTCGGTATACCAAAATACTACTGTGTACCCAGGTCTGAGCGGGGGGCCCCAGGGTATTAGGGGGTGAAAGCAATCTAGTCAGACAGGAATAGGTGAGCATGGAGAGAAAGAGAGGGAGAGGAAATAAATAAAAGGCAAAACATTTTTTTTTTAATTAAAAATGAGCCTCCTGCAAAATAAAATTCCAAAACCATATTAAAATATCTAACATAAGAAAGAGTATGAGTCCCACTTCCCCTCTCTAGATAAAATTAATTTTATGGAATTATTTGACAAGGAATTGAAAATAAATGTGCTGCTGATCAAAGAGATATATGAAGATAATCTTTCTATTAAAAAAGAACACAAAAAGGGGCACCTGGGTGGCTCAGTCAGTTAAGCATCTGCCTTTGGCTCAGGTCATGATCTCAGGGTCCTGGGATCGAGCCCCACACTGTGCTCCCTGCTCAGCGGGGAGCCTGCTTCTCCCTCTCCCTCTGCCTGCCTCTCCCCTTGCTTGTGCTCTCTCTCTCTCTCTGTCAAATAAAGAAATAAAATATTTAGAAAAAACAAAAAGAACACAAAAGTATGAAGCAAAAAAAAAAAATCACTAATGAAACAAGAAACAAATGGATCTGAAAGAGAAACAAATAGAAACATAAAATACAGACATTAAAATTAAAAAATCAATTGAAAGAATGAACATTAGGCTGCAAAGTTTCAAAGAGAGAATTACTGAATTGGAAAGGAAGAATTCACCCAGTTCCTGGCCAAAGAAAAGAAAAATAGGAAAGAACAGTTAAGGGGTATTAAGGACATACTGCAAGGATCCCAGAAGAAGAAAATGAAGAGAAAGAGCCAAAATCCTCAAATCGAAAGTATATTGTACATACCAAAAAAGTTAAAAAATTAAATCATTGCAGGGTGAGTTCAAAACTTCAAGAATAACGAGAAAATCTTAAGGGCTATCATAGATAAAAGACAGATTATGTGCAATTAGGCAACAGTCTTCCTATCAGATGACACAAAAAAGCCAGTGAAGTAATATTTTCAAGGAACTGAGGGAAAATAGATGTCTACACTGCTAAACTCTTGCCATGTGTATACAAAGAAATGAAACCATTTTCAAATAGTAAAGCATAAGACCAAGAATTGAGCCACTTGCAGATTGGGGCTTATATCCAGTATGGCATTGGCATGAGCAAAGAGGCTACTTATGGCTCATGTCTGTTCTGGTTGATTACCACCCATGCGATACTAGGATGTAACGTCTTTAGTATCACCCCTGAACACTTCCTTACTGATTAGTAAATACCTTTGCCCCAAACACTCAGGTGTGCTCCTGCCATCTTAACCTTCTCTTGGGACCCTGCCCAGATTGATCCATAATTTTACAACTAAAGAGTTAATGGCTGTCACAATAGGGGATCTCCCAAGATCCTGCTTCTGCCCTGTGGGAAGAGCGCATTCTGATTGGTCAACTCATTTTGACTGCAGGATCTTGGTTGTTAAATATTTTGGATAATACCTTTGCAACAGGTCCTCTATAAAAGCTATTAAAGCAAATACTTTGCCAAGAGGAAAAGTGTCCCAGGTAGAAGATCTGTAAACAGAAAATAGATTTTAGCAAATGAACCGATAACTTAAGAAAAAATTTATTTACCAATTGATTGTAAAAAAGATTAGGTTGTGTTAAAGAAGTAGTAGGGGAAAAAGAAGGATAGTAAATAGTTCCTGCAGGGAGAGCTTTACAAAATATCCATATTTATTGGAACCCTTGTGTACTGTTGGTGGGAATGTAAAATGGTGTAGTCGCTGTTAAAAACATTATGCCAGTTTCTCAAAAAATTAAAAATAAAATTACCATATGATCCAGCAATCCCATTTCTTGGTGTATATCCAAAAGAACTGAAGCAAGATCTTGAAGAGATATTTGCACACCCATGTTCATAGCAGCATTATTCACAAGAGCCAAGAAGTGGAAGCAATCCAAATGTCCATCCATCCATGAATGAATGGCTAAATGAAATGTTGTATATATTTCCACATGGGATGATATTCAGCCTTAGGAAAGAAGAAAATCCTGGGATGCCTGGGTGACTCAGTCAGTTAAGCATCTGACTCTTGATTTCTGCTCAGGTTGTGATCTCAAGGTTGTGAGATTGAGCCCCACGTTGGCCTCCATGCCTTGCTTAGGATTCTCTCTCTCTCCCGCTGCCTCTCCTTGCTGCCCCCTAAAAAAAAAAAGGAAAGGAAATCCCGTCATGTCCTATAACATGGATCAACTCTGTGGACATTATGATGAGATAAGCCAATCACAAAAGACAAATATTGTATGATTCCACTTAGATTAAGATCCCATTTTTAGGAGTCAAACTCATAAAAACAGAAAGGGGAATGGTGGTTGCCAGGGCCTGGAGGGGAGGGGGAAATGGGGAGTTGTTGTTTAATAGAGCTTCAGTTTTGCAAGATGAAAAAGCTCTGGAGATCCATCACAACAAAGTGAATATACTTAACACTACCGAACTCCGTACTTAAAAATGGTTACGATGGTAAATTTTATGTTTTTCACCACAATAAAAAAAATAACCAAGCAATTCTAACATAGTATCTCTGTGGAGGCAGGCAGAGTGCAGGGAGGGTAGGCGGTGGGTATTTTTAAAATCTTCCCAGGTGGGGTGCCTGGGTGGCTCAGTTGGTTGGGCGACTGCCTTTGGCTCAGGTCATGATCCTGGAGTCCCAGGATCGAGTGCCGAATCGGGCTCCCTGCTCAGCAGAGAGTCGGCTTCTCCCTCTGACCTCCCCACCTCTCATGCTCTCTCTCTCTCAAATATATAAATAAATCTTTAAAAAAAAAAAAAAAAAACCTTCTCTGGTGATTTTTAATGTGCTGCTAAGGTGAAAACCACTAAATTATACCTAAAACAAAACCATATGAAATTTGAAAGAAAAAAAGAGAACAGGAGAGTGGGGAGATAAAAGACAAATAGAGAAATAGAGGAAATACTATTTTTAAAAGCCAGTACAGTAGTTATTGTAGTAAACAAAATAGAACATGGAGCAAAAACCTTAGGTAACTTGGGATGCCACATCAGGATCAAGGGGGAGAATCACCGACCATCAGGAGTGGTATATGCCCAACAACATAGTTACTACATAAGCAGAAACTGACAGAATAATAGGAGACAGTTACAAATTTTAAATCATGGTGGGGAATGTTCAACACCTTCTTCAGAAACTATTAGGTGAAGAGGACAAAAAAATTCGGCAAGGATAAAGAATATTTAGAAAGTAAAGCTAACGAGCTTTATCAAGTTGGGATAGAGAGAATCCTGCAAGTGGTAAACCGAGACTGTTTCTTCTTTTCCCAAATAGTTGAAACAATTAAAAAACCTGACAATATACATGGTCACAGAGTAAATCTCAACAAATTTCCAAAAATCAATATCATACAGATTACATATATTTGTTTGTAATCTTTTATTCTTGAAACATTTTTGAAGTTACAGCAAAATATTATTTGATTAAGTTGGGTGTAGGTTCATGAGTGTTTGCTGTATTATTCTCTATATGTTTCCAACATACGAATAAAATATGTTAAAAAATTCAAAACACTAGAAAAGTATGTTTCCAACAAATATAACAGCAGGTTAATAACACTTTATATAAAGAGCTCACAAAAAGATAAGAAAAGCTCTAAAGAGTTCATATTTAAATGCACAAAAGACATTGAATAACATTCAACATGAAGAAAAAACAAGTACCTAAGACATGGAAGAATGTTCATTCTGAATAGAGTCAAGGAAATAGAAATTAAGATTGTGAAATGCCGTGCTAACCAATTTAAGATTTAAAAAAACTTACTGTACCTACTGTTGGAAAGGTGGCAGTCTAACTTGGTTAAAACATTTTGGAAAACAATTTAATAATATGCAACATGAGGGGTGCCTGGATGGCTCAGTTGGTTAAGCATTGGATTCTTGATTTCAGTTCAGGTCATGATCTCAGGGGTTGATCTCAAGCCCCGTGACAGCTCTGTGCTCCGCAGGGAGTCTGCTTGAGATTCTCTCTCCTTCTCCCTCTGCCCCTCCTCCCTTGCATACTCGTGCTCTCTCTCTCTCTCTTAAATAAATACATCTTTAAAAAAAAAATGCAACAAGAGCTGTAAAATTTTCCATTTTTAAAAAAGATTTACTTATTTATTTTAGAGAGAGAGAGAGAGAGCATGCAAGTGGGGGGAGGGGCAGAGTAAGAGAATCTTCAAGCCGACTCCCAGCTGGGTGCAAAGCTCATGATTAGATCATGACCTGAGCTGAAGCCAAGAGTTTAACACCTAACTGAATGAGCCACCCAGGCACCCCTTCCATGTTTTTTTGACTCCATAATTCCATTTCTGAGGATCTGGCATGTGGATATGATCCTAAATATATGTACAATGATGTTCAGAGCCACGTTATTTATAAGAATTAGAAACAAATTAAATATACAAATATCAGGAAAGTAATCCCACAAATTATGACATATCCTCTAGAAATATTTTGTAGCCATTACAATTTTGCCTACAAAGGTGAGGTAATACTAGAGGAAATGCTTACAACAGCATGTCAAGTGAAAAGATCATATTCAAAACTAATCATTATGATTATTAATATTTGTAAGAAAAAAGCTTGGCAGAAACTACATCACTATGTTAAACCTGATTATTCTTTTGGACGATGGGTCACTTTTTCTATTATTCTTATTTTCCTATTGTTCTTTGTGTTTATATTACTTTAATAATAACCTTTATACAAGCTACTTTAATATCTGCATTTTTCCTTGATTGGCAGATTGCTAAATATAATATAAACTGTGCCCTTTCTCCCCTTGGGAGGCGCCCACTAGAACTTTAACCAAACAAATACTCCTTCTTTGGTCTCACAGTTTTCTCGTGTTAGTAGAGCACATTGAGGCCCTGGCCTGGAGGGAGACTCAGCTGCTCAACTGGCTGCGTGTGACTGCCAGAGGCTCAGCCCTCGATTTGCAATGGACATAATCTCCCTGCTTCTGAACTGGGATAGGAGAGGGGAGACAGATTTGCAAATGCTCTCAGGTGGAAGACAGGGGATCTTTAGACTCATACTGTACAGACAAGCTCCTCTGTGATGAAATGTGAAAGTTAAATAGTTCAAATAATTTAGAACAAAGCAGCAAGTGGAAGGATCCTGAAAGGATTTTAATTACTACAAGACAGACACCTGGGTGGCTCAGTCGGCTAAGCATCTGCCTTCAGCTCAGGTCATGATCCCAGGGTCCTGGGATGGAGCCCCGCATCGGGCTCCCTGCACAGTGGGGAGTCTGCTTCTCCCCCCTTCCCCCCATGCTCATGCTCTCTAATAAGTAAAATCTTTAAAAATAAATAAATAAGGGGCGCCTGGGTGGCTCAGTCGTTAAACGTCTGCCTTCGGCACAGGTCATGATCCCAGGGTCCTGGGATCGAGTCCCGCATCGGGCTCCCTGCTTTGCGGGAAGCCTGCTTCTCCCTCTCCCACTCCCCCTGCTTGTGTTCCCTCTCTCGCTGTGTCTCTCTCTGTCAAATAAATAAATAAAATCTTTAAAAATAAAAATAAATAAATAAATATTCTGGCCCATCCTCTTTTGACCAACACATTCATAGAAAATTTCCCCAAGGTTTTCCCTAAAGAGAGACAGCATCTCCCAGACAAGACATTATATTTTGCAAGCATTTGAATGAGAACACTTGTCCAAATCAAACACTGGTTTTGTCTTAATGATTGAAATAGGTTCTTGTTTTATAAAGGTGGATTTGATCCTCCTACCAAATAAAGTATGTTTTAATTATTACAATGTTTGCCAAGGTAGCTACAGCCAGAAAGAACATGTCCACGTGCTGAATTCAGCCTTCCTCTCTGCCTCTTTTCCTTCCTCTCTTCTTTCCTGTCTTTGCTCTCTTGAATTACAAACTCGAATGCCCATAAGGGCAGGGAAGTAATGTAAATGAACAAAGGTGGTGGATATTAGTGTAGGGAGTTGGGGGCGGGCGGGCAGGGTGAACCAGAGAGCACAGGCTCCATGGGAAGTGGGAAGTCACTGGTCAGCAAGAGCCACCAGGCGCCTTGCAGGAGATTGCTCATTTTTGCAATAAGCCAGAATTCTGGATATTCATATGAACTCTCAGATTTGGAAACGGCTGCAACTAATTCAAATATTTGTTTAAACTGGGCAGGCCAACAGTGACTGGCCAGTTTGCAGTTTCTGATTTGACCTGTTTAAGCTTAACAGTCTCATCTAAATCATGGCATTATTATATGGATTAATACTTAACAAAAGCTATATTCACTAAGTGCTTACTTTGTGCTAGGCAATGTTTGAAGTGCTTTAGAGGTATTCAGTTTTTCCTCACAGCAACGCTATGATGAGTGTGCCTTGTAACCCCATTTCATAGATAAGAAGTTGGGGTACAGAAAAGAACAGATGAGATGAGGGACAATAGCATACGTAGGACACCAGACTGTGTTACAGGAACACAAGGTAGTCCTATAATTCTAATGGGGGAGAAGAGGACCCTTTTGAAGCATTTGGGGGGAAAGTTGTACAACAGTATTCTGGAGAGCAGAGTCTAGATGTGTTCCAGTTATCTTGCTGTGTAACAAATCACCTCAAAACTTAGTGGATTAAAACAACAATTTACTGTCCTCTCTCATGTTTTGGGGGTTGATGGACTCATCTGTAGAGTTCTTATTGGGATCTCTCATGTGGGTGTAGTCAGATGGCTTCTGAGACTAGAGTCATGTGAAGGATTCTTCCCTCAAGGTTGGGCCGGGATGGCAAGAAGCGCTGGGAGCTGGTTGGGCAGCACCTCTCCAGGTGGTTAGCTTCGGCTTCCTCACAGTGTGGTGGCCTCAGGGTAGCTGGACTTAAAGGTGGCTCAGGGCTCCAGGTGCACCTTCGAAGAGACAAGAAGTGGAAGTGGCCAATCTGTGAAGATCTAGGCACTGAAACTGACCTGATCACTCCCATTTATTCTTTTAAACAGGGAAGGGACATATTGTCCAGATTGAAGGAAAGGGGCCATAGACTCTGCCTCCTGACGAGAGGGCTGACAAAGAATGAGTAGCCATCTTTAATCTGCCAAAGAAGGGCAGCCAAATGGACAATCTATTATCCTAGTGGATAGGTTACCGCTGGGATGAGTCACTGGCAATTTCTGTCCTTGTTCTGCCTGAGTTCTATCTCCATGAGAGTGTGATTACCCAGGCCAAGGGAGGGCAGGCCCCCTTGATCACAGTCCAACCAAGGACATACAATAGCAGAGCCGTAGTTCCCCAAAAGAAAATCAAGGTGTTCTCACCACAAAAAGGATGAATGGATGCTACAGAGGTAAAAACAATGTTCGCTTCAGGCATTTACTGTTTGTTTTCAATCTATTTTTGTCCAATGTGAGCATCTTCACACAAACCCATGCCCCTCCCCCATCCCCTTCACACTCATCCATATTCTCTGTGTCCCTCGTTTTATTTAAATAACAAAAGTCTGCTTGCAGCAATGCTAGGCAGGTGTAGGCTAGGCTCTGTGGGGCGATCCAAAATGAGTCAGACCTGGAGCTTGTCCCCCGAGTTACTCACTCTCTAGGAAGGGAAAGAGAGAAATAACAGTACCATCAGAGAAGAAAGGGGAAAGTGCCCTAAGCAGCATAGATAAAGTGCTCTGGAAATTCAGAGAGAGAGAGAGAGAGAAAGATTACTTCCAGCTGCACCCTTAATCACATACTGCCTCACCACATCTCTTGTACTCTTGTCTTGTCTGGTTATTAAGTCCTATATTATTGAACAATAGCAAACCATTCACGCTGAATAATTCACGGAGTTGCTCCCTCCTCTGCCTCCAGAGCATCAGCTCCTCTGAGGCAGGGCTGAAGAACTGGTAGGCATGTGGCAGGGGCGAATACCTATAGACTTAAGAAGACCAGCTTCAACAGAAGAGAGCATCAATAAACTATTATCTGAATAAAGCCTATATGGGGCCATAAATATAGACCTTTATTAGCTTACTAATATTTCTTCAATGCAGTAAGCAAAATAAGAAATTCAAAGATTGCTTTTCGCCACTGCCCCCTACCTTTTTATTTTCCTGGAAGGAGGAAATGTCTTCCTATTGGCATCTCCTTCCAATTCCCGACGTCTCAGATGGGTGTGTTCTTCCATCTCGGCTATGTAGAAATGTGAAATAAAGGTGAGTGACTGTAATAGTAAAACACATCTTGGCGATGGCTCTAGAAGGAACGTCTCCATACAGCAATCTCAGATTTCTTCATGGGAAGGTCTTTTGTGTGTGTTGCATCAAGAGTGTTGCCTTTTGGCATCACGTCCAAGTCTTTCTGGAAAATGTACTATGTTTTCTTTTTTGTTTCTTATTTTTAAATGACAGATGACTAGGAGATATCTTCTTCACTCTTATAATTATTTTCCCCAGTTTTCCTCCATTAAACAGCAATTACCCTCATGCATAATCTCTCTAAGTAGTTATTTTCTAGCTCCTGAAGAGAATAATCACAGTGAATGGCATTCATCTTATGTACTTCATGGTTTTCCTCAGCATGAAACTTCTATTGACTGTAATTTGTACCACAGTAACTAACACAGACACTTAAACATGCTTGGTAGTTAATTTTTTTAAGTGGACCAAGTTTTCAGATTAAATATTCATCTCTTTTACAAAGGGTAGTTTTCCTGGATTTTATCCAGAAGTACCTTCAAAGAAAATTAGATCTCTGACTGCTGTGCTTTAAATATTTTCCAAGGGAGATGTGGAGTGAAAACATTTTTTCCCCCATGGGTTAAATTACCTCATGTTTATACTGTGCTAAGCATTTTACAAAACATGCAAATGATCGACTTTATAGAGAAGGAAAACCCCTTTCGGATTTACTTCTTGGTGCTAGCAATATTGAAAAATGCTTTAATTTGCATTATACAAAAAAAAAAGAAAGCCTTTAGATAGGCTTGACAATTCAACATATAAATCAAGTCATAGTAAAGTAGCAGAAAACAGGAACTAGTAGTTAGATCTTTAGAGGAATTCTAATTTCTCTAAGCTTGGAAGCAGTAAATGAAATATCAAAGGACAAAAACAAGAGATTTGATGATTTGTAAATTGTACTATTAAATATGATTTTAACAAGCAACATTATTTTACTAAAGGCCATTCATGATTAATTTAGAAGAAATTATTCTTGGCCTCTGGCATTCAGTGGTGTCCACATTTCGTAAGTAATTCCAAAAGCCAAGGGCAGAAAGAACTATGTTATTTTGTTGAGTCAAAATGTGAATTTTTTTTTTTAAAGATTTTATTTATTCATCTGATAGAGAGAGAGACACAGCGAGAGATGGAACACAAGCAGGAGTGGGAGAGGGAGAAGCAGGCTTCCCGCCAAGCAGGGAGCCCAATGCGGGGCTCCATCCCAGGGCACTGGGATCATGAGTTGAGCCGAAGGCAGAGGCACAATGACTGAGTCACCGAGGCACCCCTCAAAATGTGAATTGTGCTGAGAGCCTGGTATGCCTGACAGAGTCCCTCACTTGAAAGTATCCTATCTGACCCCCCTGCACTTGACTTTCAGGGTGGCCTCATCCTTCTCGCCCACTGATGGTGACACACTCCGTCTCCAGAAATCACATGTCAGTGCATTTGTATGAAGGAAAACATTCACTACAATGGTTTTTCTCAACTGTGGAGATTCAAAAAGGTTTCACCCAGGATGTATTTCTGGAGGATGATATAATTGCTGGGAAATTCCACAGAATGCAGACAGAAGAAAGATAAGTGGAAAGTTACCGAATTTCTGGAGACGTTGCCTCAATCAGGACTCTCTTTCTTTGGCTTTAGGAGAATAGCAACTTTGAATCTGAATGACAGTATTCAAGGGAATTGGTGGTACTGTTAAAAAAAAAAAAAAAAGGACACACAAAAAAAGGAAGAAGCCAGGGAGCAGGATGGGGAGAGGACCCTGTTTTGGAATCATACAGAGCAACAATCACCAGCAGTTCATGTGCATTCCGGATGGGGAGTCCTCTTGAATCAGATGATCTCTGGGCAATATTAACAACACGCGGAGCTGGACGATGCCCAGAATCACGCAGGCGGACAATGTCCACGGTCGCACACATCAGGCATAATGACGGTGGTTCCCAGCCACGCCTGCGCTCCTTCCTGCTGTCACATCTCCTTCCTCTTTCTCTCTGAGCTTGTCACACCCTCATCAGCCCCTGTCTGGACCCTCGAAGGCCCTCCAGCTGGTCTCCCCCGGACTCCAGTCTGTTCTATCACTAATCCATGAAACACCTTCCCCAGAGGCTATTCCCAAAAATGGGTATGACCGTGTGTCTCCCAGCTTTAAAAGGCTTCAGGGAATGGTCTGCTGCCTTCGAGAGACTGTTCCCAGTTCTTTCTTTTTTATTGTGGTAAAAAACACATAACATGAAATTTGCCATCCTCATCCTCTCCGGGTGTACAAAAGTTTAGTGTTAACTATATTCACGTTGTTGTGCAATGGATCTCGAGAACCTCTTCACCTTGCAAAATTGAAACCATACCCACCCACGAAACAACTCCTCTCTTCTGCCTCCCCCCCCAGCCCCTGGCAACCACCATTCTACTTTCTATTTTTAGGAGTCTGACAACTTTAGATACCTCACAGAAGTGGAATCATGCAGTATCTGTCCCCTGGCTACTGGCATATTTCACTTAGCAGAATGTCCTCAACATTCATCCATGTGGTAGCACGGGTCCGAACTTCCTTCCTTTTAAGGCCGAATGATATTCCATTGGATGTGTTTACCACATGTTGTCTAGCCATCCATCCATGGATGGACGTTTGGGTTGTTCTCAACTCTTGGCTATTGCGACTAATGCTGCTATGAGCGTAGGTGTACAAATACCTCTTCAAGATTCTGCTTTCAATTCTTGTGGATAAATACCAAAATGTGGGGTTGCTGGATCACATGGTAATTCCATTTTAAGTTTTTGAGGAATTGCCAGACTATTTTGTGGCTGCTCTATTTTACATTCCCACTGACAGTGCACAAAGGTTTTAATTGTTCCACATCCTCACCAACACTTCTATTACTATTATTTTATTATAATGGTCATCCCCCGGTGATTATTGAAATTGAGCATCTTTTCATGTTTGTTGCTCATTTGTGTGTCTTTGGAGAAATGTCTATTCGAGTGCTTTGTCTACTCTTTAACTGGGTTTTTTGTTTTCCTGTTGTTGAGTTGTTGTTCCTAATTCTTAAGCATGGTCTACATCCCTCATGGTCTGGTTTTAAGCCTCATTTCCCTCCTTTCTGTACATCAGATGCTTCTTTGTGGCAGCTCATTTCCATGAGGTTCCCTAATGGAGGAGCCATGTTATTGATCTCTTCACGTGTTGTTCCTGACAGGGTGCTCCCCTCCTTATCTCAAACACATCTTGACCACTGGAGCAAAATCTACTTCTGCTAAAAAGAAAAATTACTTTGGGGAGATTGTCTTTGGGAGGCTTTCTCTCACCATGTTCTGAAGTCCACTACTCCCCCCAGGCACGGAGTTCTCTCGCTTCTGGACCACCAACCCACCCTGGGTGCAGGGCTGATCACGTGGGTCTGTGATTTTTATTATTATCTGTCTCTCCTACTAGACTATAAGCTAATTAAGGATCAGAACCAATATCTTATTTAATATTCAAACTCTGATGCCATGCATGGAGACTGCCACGTCGTCTGTATCATTAAATATTTTCTGAAGGAAGGGAGGGGAGAAGGAAGAAAGTCTGGCAGGCGGGTGAGAAAGCCAGCACAAAGGAAAACACACAACCAGGCTTCTCCTCTGTGCCTGGCTTCGACTCCCTGTGCCTCCCACTTCTCTTCCCCCAGGACGACAACCCTGAACACCTGGAGATATGGCATGCCACAGTCAGGTCCCACCTGAATCCCTGTCTCAACTTCCCCAAGGACTAAGCTGAAATGGCTTAGTCCTCACAAAGGTTACCCTCTGCCTCCTGCTGCAAGGTTCAAAATGGGAGTTTAGATCCAGGGCCTGCAAACTGACGGTCCAGGGCAATCTGGCCAATATCCTGTCAGGTCTTAGATTAGTGAGTAAAGTATCACTCCAAACATTTACTCCAAGCCAGCCAACATGTGAAGGCCTTTGGAACTGTTATCACATTTCAACCCCTTTTCAGTCCTTTGAGAAGAATTATTATCCTCACTTTTCTACTGAGGGAAATGAGACTCAGCCAGGATGCTAGCCAAGTGTTTATTTTAAAGATTTTATTTATTTGAGAGAGACAGAGAGAGAGAGAGAGTGAGCATGAGTAGGGGGAGGGGGAGGAGGGAGAAGCAGACTCCCGGCTGAGCAGGGAGTCCCACTACAAGGGTCCTGGGATCAGGACCTGAGCCAAAGGCAGACGCTTAACCAACTGAGCCACCCAGGCGCCACCAGCCAAGTTTTTTTTATGCTAAGGCCATGCTCTCATTATTATATCATGACACCTCAAGGTCACAGTCTTTTTAGATTTACTATAGACATGGTCTGTTGTTTTGATAATTATTTATTAGGTGTGTGCTGTATGGTTTACAGCCATAGAATCTTCTAAGCCTGAGAGATATCTTAGAGAACATCTAGTCTAATCCCCTCGATTTACAAATGAGGAAGCTGACAGCCTGACATGACTTATAAACTGTACAGTGAATATAATGGTATCATCATGCTCTGTAGAGATTTTTTTCTATTTGATTTTTAAGTGTTCTTTTTTTAATTTAAAAGCAATACAAGCTCCGTGCTGAAAAACTATAAATGAGAAATTTTTAAAATCCATAATTCATATGGATTGCCCAATTGCCTAACACTTATTGACAAATGTGGCTTTAGACTTAGCTCATTGGTACATGTTAGGCTTTGGGAAACAGATGTATCTATTAGGCAAATGACTATATATTTGTATATATACACATGTACATATATAATTAGTTGATACTATATTCTTTATAAATATGGTATTGTTCTCACTGAATATTATGAAGATCTTATTTTATTAAAATTCTTTCCATTCTTAAATGATAGAATTTTCACCATAATCATAAAAATAATATTTTCTCAGTGGGGATAGATTTTTTAAAAAATATAATTCCAAAGTAAAAACTATTACCCCATCACCAAGAGATAATCACCATTAATTGATTTTTTTTTTTGCTGTGGAGAATGTTTTTTTGCTCTGTTTGTGTGTGCTATATAATCGAGACAAACGGAATAGACATTTTTAAACCCTTGATACATTTTCCCAAATTGCTTTCCAGAAAGTTTGTTCTTATTTAAATCAGCAGCATTGGTGAATGAGAATGTTCGTCTCACAATATGCTCACCAACTTTAGATGTTATCTTTTAAAAATTTTTGCTTATTTTATCACAGGAAAAATGGTTATGAATGTGAACTTATTAAAAAATATCAATTGTGAAATTGCTTATAGTTCTTATTTTATGAAGCAAGTAAGGTTAAGTATATAATATTAAGAGCTCTGTATAACTAAACTCTAGCTTATATCATGCCTATTTAGACTATATTAAACCAATGGCTTAAAAACAGTTTTGCAAAATTGCATTATATTAAATGGAAATTGACAAAATAATTACCAGGTAAAGTAGGTCCAAGAGCTTCAAGTAAGAATTCTGTAGAAGAAATGAAGGCAGCATCTCTCTGTAATCTATTCATTTGTTTGTCTCTTTCCTACGCTGTTCCAAAAAGGGAAGATATGATGTGCAGTACAATGAGAACAATGAGGCCCCACCCGCAATTAGGATTTCTTAAATGTTCTACTTGGGTATACTTGAAAGCCCCTGCCAGCTTGGAGGGATATACATCAAAGTCACAATCCACAGAACGCTACCATTAGAAACCTAAATGTCTTCAGAAAAAGTTCAGTTCTTAGACCAGTTACTACTTTCCTGAGGGTCCCCAGTGTTGCTGTATGTGCCCCTCCTGTCCCTTTGCACCCGAATGTTCTTTAAACAAATATTTATGCCCGTCACATTTCCAGTACGATTTCCATGCCAACATTGACCCTGAGGCTGTGAGGACGCTGTCTGATGAAGGTGAAGGAAATCACATTTATGGGCTGTGTAGTGATCAGTATTGGTATCAACGAGAGGAAAACTCTCTAAAGGCTTGATGTATAAGGAAAGCCATTTTAGATTTCTAAGTCAGCATGACTGCACATAAACTTTGTTTAAACCAAAAGCCTGGTTTATGGCCCACCAAGCAGACATTGTGCATCTACTTTGTAAATGAGTGGCCTAAAGGAAAACCATCTTGAAGATATCAATGTTCCTACTCCCTGCATTCCTTGACGTTAAAACTTGTGATTCTTGGGGAGCCTGGGTGGATCAATTGGTTGAGTGTCTGCCTTTGGCTCAGGTCATGATCTCAGGGTCCTGGGATGGAGCCCTGTGTCACGTGAGGCTCCCTGCTCAGCAGGGAGCCTGATTCTCCCTCTTCCTCTGACCCTTCACCTGCTTGTGCTCTTTCTCTCTCTTAAATAAATAAAATCTTAAAAAAACCCAACAACTCAGGAGTAAAAAAAGCTATTTGACCTGCCTCTCACTGGAATTCTTAAAAAAAACAAAACAAAAAACAAAACCAAAAACCAAACCAAAACAAAAAAACCCTCATGATTCCTGCCTCTATGTTAGTCTATAATCTTTTGAGCTTTTATAAGATATAAAAAAAAGTATATAACCCTGTAAAAATGTTCATTCTCTGGAGCACTTTTCTCCCTGTGAAGAGTGTGTTTCCTGGGCAGCTGTCCTAACTTGGGCTGGAATAAAACTCTCTTTCTTACTTTTAGAGATTCTAAAAGGTTTGTTCATTTTGCATCAACAGTATTCAGAGTTCACAGCCCTAGAAAGGTCTTCTGCCCCGCCCAAGGGGAGGCCCTACTGGTTTGTGATGTCAATGTGTAAAGCTACCCTCAGGTCTCTAGATAACTATGTGAGATAATCCTGGGAGAAGGAGCAAGAGTGAAATGGAAATGTTTGTATTTTGTAAGTGACAAGACACGTGGGAACAGATGCAAACTTTTGAAATCATTTACAGCCTGTGAATGTCGTATGATGCGGTCATTAGCGTTACCGTCTGAAAAATGAAATCCCTTCATAGTGAATGTATTGTCTGGTCTGGGACAGATACTTGTTGGTGATTAATGCTATCATTGTTCTGGAAACTTTGTGTTAAAAATGCACGATAATCATCATAAAGGAAGCATGGAATTCCAACTCCTTGTCCTGACATTCAGAGCCTTACATAATAGTGACCTAACACAACTTCTAAGCTCCATCTCTCCCCTATGCAAATCTTTGTTCTAGGGAAACTAGTTACTCAACATTCCCTTCCCACCTCCATGCTTCCTTAGTGGCAGTCACTCCATCTAGAAGGCCCCTCTCACCAGCACGTGGTCTGGCAGTTCTGACAATCCAGGATCATCTCAAATGCCACCTCCTCTGTGACATTTCTCTCCTGTGAGCTTTTTTCTCTACTCTGACAAAGGTTCCTTGAAGATAGAATCTACATCTTACCCAATAGGAATAACAGACCTCTAGCTTGTTCCTCTCCTTCCTGAGTATAAAGGAGTTGCAGGGAAGTTGACTACCCAGCCCAGGACCACATTGGCCAATCTCCTACATCCAGGTGTGCCCAAGGGACTTTTTCTTACAGGTGGAGGCAAGTGGAAATGACAGGTGTCGCTTGTGGGCTGGGCATCTTAAGAAGTGTGCATGCTTTCTTTACTCTTCTACCGCTTAGGCAGCTTGAGCCAAGATCCTGATGCCCTAGAAGATGGCAGGAACTCAAGAGAGAAGGAGCCCAAATCCCTGGATCACCAGATGGAAGAGAGTTGCCTGCTGACCTAGGACAGCATCACTGAGCTGTTGAGTGAGCATGAAATTAAGTTCTATTGGGTTAAGCCACTGAAATCTCATGTTTTCTTTCTTACAGAGCTAGAGCCATTTCCTGCCTAATATAGCTTAGTATCCTTTTAGTGTTTGGCTCATTCCATTTTATAAAGCAGGTGCTCAAAAAGTATTTGTTAAATTGAAGGGAAACTTCAGGGGCAAACCCAAAGAAAGACAAATTAGGTTATACTCTCAGAACATAGTTGGATATATCTGATGACATTAAAATGCTCTTCCAACCCTATCTTCTTAAGAAATATTCCCTGCTCATTTGTTTTACATGATAAGTACTTACACGTTGAGATCAGTTGTCACTTTGTTCTTGGCAAAGAGAAAATGGGATGTTTTGTGAATTGATGGTCATTCTAGTTGAATGTGGGTGCCAAGTTTCCTCTGGTTATATGAACCAGATGGCATAACTGTGAACAAATAATGGTAAAATGAAAGATAATCCTTTCTGAGTGTCAGATTGTTGGGTCAGATTTTCCAATACGACATAACTAGTGGATAGGGGCCCTTGGCCGATAGCACTTCCGTTCACACTCCAATTAGACTTCCATTGTAAAAGGATGATGCTGTTATTGCTGGCAATATTTCGTAAGTTGTGCTCAGTCATAGAAAAGGGAGATATCTCTTAGCTCCAAGCCCCAAATGTCATCAAGTCTAAACAAGCGTGGGTCATCAGCCCTCCAAATCAAACGTCAGACTGATTCAATATGACTGGGTATTTGTTGGATATTGCATTAAAAACTCAGAGTGTAAAGCTTGAAGGGTAAGAAGAAGATAATAAGGTAACCAGAAATGTGCTATGTCTGGCCTTTTCTTCCACATTCCTAGTACTCAGTATAGTCAAGGGTGAGATATTTATCTCATCATGTGGATTCAAGTATAGTCCAGTGTCCTTTTATGTAGCCTGAAGGACTCCCTTGAGTATTTCTTGCAGGGCAGGTCAACTAGTGACAAATTCTTTCAGGTTTTGTTTATTCGAATGTCTTTCAATGATACATTTTTTTAAAAAAGATTTATCCATTCATTTTAGAGAGAGAGAGTCTGTGTGCGTGAAATGGGGGTGGGGGGAGGAGGGACACAGGGCTCAGTCCCACCACCCTGAGCTGAAATCAAGAGTCGGATGCTCAACCAACTGGGCCACCCAAGCACCCCCCAATGATACTTTTTTTTTTTTTAAGATTTTATTTATTTATTTGAGAGAGAGAGACTGAGAGAGAGAGCACATGAGAGGGGGGAGGGTCGGGAGGGTCAGAGGGAGAAGCAGACTCCCTGCCGAGCAGGGAGCCCGATGCAGGACTCGATCCAGGGACTCCAGGATCATGACCTGAGCCGAAGGCAGTCGCTTTACCAACTGAGCCACCCAGGCACCCCCAATGATACATTTTTGATGGATAGTTTGCTGGATGTACAATTCTGGTTTTGTTTCAGCACTTTGAATAGGTCATCCCACTGACTACTAGCCTCCACAGTTTCTGGTGAGAAAAGTCAACTGTTAATTCACCAACGATCAATTATATATGATATTGCATTTCTCTCTTGCTGTTTTCAAGATTCTCTCATCTTTGGCTTTAGACAGTCTGTTTTTCAGTGGTGTTTTTCAGTGTGGATCTCTTTGGGTTGATTGATTTTGTTGCATTTCTAGGATGTCCAGATTAATCTTTTCCAAAAAGTTTGGGAAATTTGGGCCATTATTTCTTGTAAGTATTCTTGCTGCCTCTTGTTCTCTCATCTCCTTATGGGCTCCCGATATGCATAAGTTGGTTAATTTCCATTTCCTTATTAAATTTTTTCACGCGGGCATAAGTACTCCTATAGATATATTCCTATAGATAAAATAGTTAGGTTATGGCAGTGACATTATAGTTTTGATAAATACTGCTAATTGCCTTCTAAAATGTTTACAACAAGCCACCCTCATACCAACAGTGCCTGAGCAAGCCCATTTCTCTTAGGGGCTTTTTGTTTCTTATGCGGGAGATTCTTTTTAAATATTGGATGAGGTAACTTATTTTCAGTTGGGCTGTAGTTCCTGAGATGACTCTTACTGCCTCTCAGAATCTTCCGTCAATGTTGTTGTTACCTGCTCGGCTAGCTCCTCCTAGAAACACCCTCAGAAAACATTCATGAAGTAGGAAGAAATGATGGGCACATTTCCCAATGCTTTTTTGTTCTATTCTGTTTTGTTTCTCACTAAAGGGAAGTCTATTCATTCTAAATTACCTCTGTCTCAAATGATAGGGTGAACTGTGACCCTTCTCTGGGCACTCAAGGCTGTGGGGAGACATATAATGTCTGTTTTGTTAACTGTTTTTTTCCACTCAAACTACCTGATGTGAACATTTTCCAATGTCTTTTTTTTTTTTTTAAAGCTTATTTATTTAAGTAATCTCTACACCTAACGTGGGACTCAAACTTACGACCCCAAGATCAAGAGTGGCATACTCTACAGACTGACTGGGCCAGGCATCCCTCCAGTGTCTCCTCCGATACAATTTATAATGGCTCCATAGGAATTCATAACTGCAGAACAACAACAACACTGATTTTGGTCATGTTGTTAAGTTTCTATTTTTCCCTGTTATAAATAACACTGTAATGATTATTAATAATCTCTAGGAGAGCAGAGCCCTATTTTATTTTTTGTTGTTTGGCAGCACCTAGCACAGAATCTGCCTCAAAAAAGACACCAGTAAGTGTGTGTAGAATGAATAAGTGATTGAATAACAAACTTTTAAAGATATTTATACCTTTATCTCCAAATTTGGTTATTTTCTTCAAAAAATACCCAGAGGAGAAATTGATGGGTAGGTAGATGTGTATATTTTTTAGACTCTTGGTCAGAATTTTCAAATTGCCTACAGAAAGTTTTTGCCAATTTACACACCCACTGGGTATATATGGGAATGCCTGTTTCTCCACCCGGGCCACTACTGACTTGTTGAAATCTATGTAATTGATGGTTGAAGAATAGGGTATTCTTACTAGTTTTAATGTACATTTCCTGTAGGACAAGTGATGTTGAAATTTTTAAGTATCTTTTACTATTTGCTCCTTTGACCAGCAAAACTCATTGCTTTGGGAAGGAGAGCTGGTCTCTCTGAGTCTTGGGGGCCACAGCCTGGGCTACTCGGAATGAAAGGGCTGTCCTGTGACTCACAAGCCACCTGCTTCTCAGGCAATTTCGCAGGGTGTCATCCTCATTGGTAAAACAGAAAAGCTGGGAGAGTCCAATTGTACCTTGCTCCTGGCAGGTTTGCCTCTCCCTGCACCGTGACCCAGGCAATTTGGGTTTATCTTTTGGATCTTAGGAATTTAGCAGCGGGCTTTGGTCACCACCTCCACTGATATTTACCTTCCCCTAGGCAGAGAGTCTCCAAGCTTTTTTGGTTTTGTCCCCATGCTGGCAAACCATTTTCAAGCATGTCTTTCCAGGTTACATCTATTAACTAATAAAATCTAAGCATGTACTATAATACTAATGTATTAAGTTCATGCAAATCTATTACATGAAACTCAAAAGTTTATTTATTTGAGAGAGCGCAGGCTGCACAAGCTCACGTGCAGGGGGCGGGGAGGGGCAGAAGGAGAGGGAGAGAGAATCCCAAACTGACTTCACACTGAGCCCGAGGCTGGGACCTCAACCCAGAGATCAGGACCTGAGCTGAGATCAAGAGTCAGACGCTTAACCGACGGAGCCACCCAGGCGCCCCTGAAACCCAACATTTTGAAGGGAGACATTAAAAACATATACATAACTGGCAGCTCCAGCATTTTCTACGGGGTGCTGTCGAAGGGTAACTTGACACTGGGAAGGGTTGTTCAATAAAATGAATGCGGCCTCCTCCAACGCACACTTTCTATGGGGACTGGGAACCTTTCTCGCTCCACTTGCTCTCTGCTATCTCACCATCTGTGGCTAATCTGCTTGTTCAAAGATGGCCTTGACATTTGAGCAGAGGCAGGTGAAGCCGGATCCTGGTCAGGACCCACCCTTGGCTGTTATGGTAGATTTTGCGTCACGATGATCCAAGTGAGCCAAGTATTTGCCTCACACCATACTGTGTCAACATGTAAGGTCTCTGGCAGAGAAATATACATGCAAAATAACGTAAAATCTAAGTGAGGTAATAAAAGACACGACACACAGAAGTTATGACGGGGATTTCTTAACAGTAAAATTTACCACCAAGTGCTTTCAAGGAAATACCTTTCCCTAAAGAGAGAAGAAAACTCAGAGAGATTTGAGTTAAAAACTTTGGCAAGGAGGAAATGAGAACCTCAGGAGTAGGGCCTGCTGATGCCACCACCGAAGGCCACGCTGTATTTGAAAGGGCAAGCGTTTCTGGAGCCAGACAACTGGATTTTTAAAAAAAAATTTATTTATTTATTTGAGAAAGAGAGAGAGAGAGCAAGGACAAGTTGGGTGAGGGGCAGAGGGAGAAGCAGACTCCCCGTTGAGCAGGGATCCTGACACGGGGCTCGATCCCAGGACTCTGGGATCATGACCTGAGCTGAAGACAGATGCTTAATGGACTGAGCCACCCAGGTGCCCCAGGCAGCTGGATTTGAACTAGCTTTGGACCCCAAGCCTGCTGTGTGTTAGCACTGTAACCTTTGACATTGAGATCTTCAGTCTACAGAGAGGGGAGACAAATAATCCTTTCGTCTTAGCAACATCACGAGGGTCAAACAAGAGAATGCCCAACAACCATTCTGCCTATGATAGTCGCTCAATAAATGTGTTCATTCCTTCCTCACCCTCTTTGGGCCACGGGGATTTCTTTCATGACTGCTTATGCCCTGATTTCAGAGTTGGCCTCTTTTTTCTTTTAGCATTCATGTAGATCATTTCTCAAAGAGTTCCCTCAGCTACCTAAAAGATGCCTTAAATATGAAACTTCTATTTTAAAAGTCTATGCTCCATTTGATCATTTCTAAGACTGTAATGCAACCAAATAATAGTTCTGACAAAGTCAGTGTGTACAGCCTCAGGTGCTTCCATAATAGGATTCACATCAGCACTGTTTTTGGCATCGGGAGCTGTTTTCTTTGTTTAATTATAGGTGACTCCAGTGTTCCACGAATTCACATATACAGCAAAATGCGCACTCACACCCACCGAAGAAAACCTGTTTTAGGAGAAATTTCTCCATCCGGCTCTTTCTGTTCAGTTTTTCTTTGCTCCATATTCAGTTCTGTAAATACAGGTTTATATTTAGCCCTTTTTTGATTCCCCATATGTTCCTTCTAAAAACATTCCCTGTTAAGGGATTTTCACTCGTCGATCTTGTGGAGAACTACTGAGTGGGCACGACCCTGGGCAGGCGTAACTGAGGTGTGTATGTTGGTGGCATCACAACTAAACCAGGAGGGAAGGAACCCCTCCAACAAAGTCGTGCCCCGCAGCTCTCCCTCTTTTCTGGGAAACTTGCTGCTGATGGACCAGGAGTGTCATACATGGTGGGTGTGGAGGCTGACTTCATGCCCCTTTCGCCATCTCTGCTCTGTGGGGAGTGGGCAGCCAGAGGATGGGAAAGGTCAGGTCACGGCATCACAGACCGGAGGTAACCAGCTTACTAGCCGGGAGGGGCCAGGATGCCGACTGGTCCAAGGGCGGGGCAAGCTGGAGTGCCCAGCTCGGCCCAGCTCGGCCCAGTCCGGCCCAGTCCAGCCCAGGGCTCAAACTCCAGACCTGCAGTTCTCTGAAGGAGCTGCTCCTGTTCTTGGGAAACAACTTACACTTGGCCCAAAAAGACAGGCAGGAGAGGGGAAAGGTTTCAGAGCTAGTGAGACTGGCTAGAATCAATCACCCGAGGCCTCGGTTTCCTTATCTCTAAAGGGGTCCCCATTACGTGCTTTGGATGGTTGTGAATGTGTGTGGCACTCACTAGCGCTCACTGAACAAGACTGTGCCTCAGTGGCCGTCCCCGGACTCTACTGTTTGCCTGTCTATGCCAGGCCTCGCTCTCATTCTCCTGAATTTAGCTCCTGTGTCATAAAACACACCTTGGATTGCCTTTCAGTCCTTTGTCTTTTTAATCTGTTGTTTTTGTTTTCCATCCTTTTCGTTTGGGGTGACTTACCCCAGTAAAGAGTTCAGCTTCTTTTTTTCTAGAAACTTTTTTTCCACGGTGGTTGAAGGTTACCAATTTACTTACCTTAAGCTAAGGGCCCCTGGGAGAAAATAACCAGGAGCCCGGGGTTGGGGGGAGATGGGGTGTTCTTTGCTCAGCTTGTTTATTTATTTATTTGACAGAGATACAGCGAGAAGGGACCACTGAGCAGGGAGCCGGATGTGGGGCTCGATCCCAGGATCCTGGGACCATGACCTGAGCCGAAGGAAGACGCTTAACCGTCTGAGCCACCCAGGCGCCCCTACTCAGCTTGTTTAAGAAACCTTCCTCCAGCCTTCGCCAGCCCCAGCGGCTCTGAGCGCCTGGTGGGCGAGGGGTGCTCCTTCCCCTCCCTGGGAGTTCCCACGACTGTCACGCCAGGCCTCTCTGCCCTTTGACACACTTTGGGAAGCCTGAAGTTCCTCCTTCTGGGAGCAGGCCTGCAGGCGGAACCCGCGCTCCGCCGCTCCTCTGCTCTAGAAGGACCTGGGTGGCCTGCCCTGAGCCACATCACTGCAGCCCCGCCGGCTAAGTCAGCTTGGTTCTGCCTGCAACTGGAAGCCGCGCCTTCCAACCTCTTCTCTCTCCATAGAGGAGATCTTCTTTGCCTTCAGCTTTACGCGCTTACTTCTCAGCTTGTTCAGAACCCAGAGAACAGGAGAGATGCTATTTCTTGGGGTCCCTTCCAAGACCCCAACAGTACCGTCAGTGGGTGAAGCTGGCGACAGGAAAGGCAGTGGGAGTGGTGGGGACTGTGGGACGCTGAAGAGCGTGTACGGTGCAGAGGGAAGAGCCAGCTCAGCTCTGGCTCATCGCTACCTTGTGGGCATTCGGACCCACTTTGGCCCGACATTTCAAAACTTTTAAAGAAAGCCAGAGATCTTGGTTTCTATCTGCTATTTCCCCTACTCTTAAATGTTGACAATGAAACTATAAAAACAAAACCCCGTGGTGTGGGACAAGCAAAGCACACTGTCAGTCTGAGACAGTGGGCTCCACCCCGTCCGGAGCCCCAGGGCGCCCTCCTCCCCTGTCCCCTGTGCACGTAAGTCTAATTCCATCGTCCTGTCTGGAAAAACATCCTCACATCTCACCAGGATACTCGGACTCCAAATGTCCCGTGTCTTCCGAGGAGGGGCACTGTTGTAAGTTCGTGAGTTAGTTTGGACGTGCAAGTTAGCATTTTTATTTGATAATACACTGTTCTCCTTTTGACAATCTGTTTTGATGTCACGTAAAATGTATCCACTTTGAGAGTTACACACAAATTAACAGGCACAGGCAAATGGTCCCATCCCTTTCCTTGGAATCATCAAAAGATAAACAGTCCACAGTTCCTTACCAAAGGAGACACCGTACCTGTGGGTACCACTGAACCCCAGGCTGGTAAAACACACGCAAAATGTGACACCCTCTACGAACTCTTTATTTTTTTTTAAAATTTTTAAAGATTTTTTTAATTTATTTGCAAGAGAGAGAATGAGAGACAGAGAGCATGAGAGGGAGGAGGGTCAAAGGGAGAAGCAGACTCCCTGCCGAGCAGGGAGCCCGATGCGGGACTCGATCCCGGGACTCCAGGATCTGAGCCGAAGGCAGTCGCCCAACCAACTGAGCCACCCAGGCGCCCCTCTCTACGAACTCTTGAGCATCATTGACTCAGAAGCGTCTAAGAAGTGGAATTTGGACTTAAAGACCCTGAAGTGAGGTGGCAATAATTTGGTATGATGGTTCTGAACTGTAACATCCATTCATTTGTTCCTTCGTCACATATTTACTCAGCCGTTCTCTGAAAACCACTGCTGAGATGGCCATACCCACTGGGACGCAACACTGGAAACTTCTGCCCCCGTTGCCGCCTCCTTTGTGTTGCTGAAGGAGGACATGGGGGCTCCTGCACCCCGCTGCCGCTGGGAACAGGTGTTACCTCCCTGGCAAAATGAAAAGCCCCACTGTTGCCATTGAAGTTGCACATGCCCTCCAGGTATATGGGGCAGCTCTCCTCTTCCCCGAGCCAGGGGGGGCCTGTGAAAACATGGAGGAGCCGCAGAACTTAAGAAAGACGGTGGTGAATGTGGTTATGCCCGGACTGTATATGCTTATCTTTCAGTCGCACCCCTGGAGCTTTATTCCTGCGCTTCTTGCATATCCTTAAGACTGCAACTCTTTAACTGGAGGGCCGTCAGCCTCCCCGCCCGTGTCCCCCAGGGCTCTGTGGCTCCCACTGAGGGGCCTGGGTAGATGATGCAGAGATGCCTCCCCCACAGGCTGCAAGCTGTTAGTGGGGTTTGGGGACTGCAAAGGTTTCACTGTCCCTGGGACTTTGTCTTCACACTTAATCTCTTGCCACTTCCCCCTTGCTTGAGACCAGTCTCTGGAAAGTTTCTGGCAGCTGCCTGGGGGCTTTTGCATTTTCTATTCCCCTGCTGGGAATGCCTCCCTGCCCCCACCTTTAGGTTGTTACTGCTTTCAAATCTTCTAATTTTTGAAGCTTCTAATCTTCTAAATTTCCATTTAAATGTCCCCCCCACCCTGCCTTTGCGCCCTCTCCTTCTGTTCAAATGGCTGGCCCTAGTGTGTTAGTGAAGAGGCCAGGCTACCCTGCAGTAGGGAGTCAGCTGAAACCCATTTCAGTGGTTTACCACCACAAAGGCTTATTTCTTGCTCACGCAACAATCCAGGGACTCAGAAATCCAGCTCCTCTAGTTTGTCCATCTCTGAAGGTGTGAGATGGGCAAGAGAGGGCTCTCAGGCAGGGGCGACATGGCCCTGAACCAGGCACATGGCCCCAGGTTCCCTGGGAGGGGGCTGGGAAAGTCGTCTTCCCTTACAGAGATTATTCCAGTTAATCCTCACAGCAAGCCTCAGAGGTCAATGGGAATAGCCTGCTCATTTTACTGAGGCTGAGATGCTAAGTGACCCCCCCCTCAAGGCCACGCAGCTAAGTGGCGGAGCTGGGATTAGAACCCAGGGTGCCAGCCCCCTCAGAACACACTCTGTATTGCCCACGTTGCTTCCATGTTAAAGATAACAAGAAAATTGGTAATATATCAATTATATATTTTATTCAGTGTTAGAAACTCAGAGCTTTACAAGTATGCTTGTTACTTATTCCTTGCATGGTCATAGTTTAGACAAAAAATACAGTTTTGCTATGAAGGCGTAGGAACCGTCTAGAACAAACGGTTCTCAAAGTCTGGCCCAAAGCTCCTGGGGAACCCTGAGACCTATCTAGGGAATCCACAAGATCAAAACTGTTTTCATAATAATACTAAGATGTTTGTTATTTGCCTTTTTTGCTCTCATTCTCTCATGAGGATACTATGGAGTTTTCCAGAGGCTCCCTACATATGATAACGTCATTGCTCTGATGTTAACATGCTCTGATGCTAAGAAGCATGGTTGTTACTTTAAAATGAATTAACAAATAATTTACTGTTTGAGGTTTTAACTTCTTAAAATTTAAAATTTCTAATATGATATATATCAATAGGTATAACCCACACAAACAAAAGTTCTTTGGGGTCCTCAATAATTTTAAGGAGTTTAAAAGATCCTGAAACTGGGATGCCTGGGTGGCTTGGTCTGTTAAGCATCTGCCTTCAAGTCCCACATCAGGCTCCTTGCTCAGCGGGGAGCCTGCTTCTCCTTCTGCCTGTCTCTCCCCTCTGCTTGTGCTCGCTCTCTCTGATAGATAGGTAAATAAAATCTTTTAAAAAAAAGATCCCGAGACCATAAAGTTTGAGAAGTGCTATTGGGTTAGAAGTTCAAGGCAATGTGTTTTCTGATAACACTTTAAACGCCAGTGTATAACAATTAAGAGTCTCAGTTTCAAAAATATCTTTTAAAAATGCCTATGTCTCAATTTCTATGTCTTTAAAATGAGGTTATAGTACAACTATAATACTAATCTATATTACAACACTAAATAAAAGATTAACTAAAAAATTGACCATAGTAGCTTGGATTAGAACCGAGCATTCTAAAGAAAAACCAAGAGAGGAATATTAACAATAAATTTAAAGAAATTTCCACAAGGCCACCTGGGTGGCTCAGTCGTTAAGCGTCTGCCTTCGGCTCAGGTCATGATCCCAGGGTCCTGGGATCGAGCCCCGCATTGGGCTCCTTGCTCGGCGGGGAGTCTGCTTCTCCCTCTGCTGCTCCCCCTGCTTGTGCTCTCTCTCAAATAAATAAATAAAATCTTAAAAAAAAAAAAGAAATTTCCTCATTTTCTGTTCCTTTTCTCACCTCCATTCTTTCTCAAGAATAGTAGGAAAATATGTCCAATTTGCTTTCACCACAACATTCCATCCATGAAGGCTTCTACTTTTTGGAGATCAGCAGTCTAATCAATTTGCCTTGGCCCACATTAATGAAAAAAAAAATCACTACAGGTGAAATTTCATGGTAACAAAATTCATTTTAACTGCATACTGTGTAAACAGACAGCTCTTGAGCTTGGGTGATGGCTTGGTGTGTTTTCTCACGCTGCTGTCACTAGGGCAAATTTCAGTTTAAAGAAATCAAGTAGCCACTCTCTCCCAGTTTACAGCAGTGGCTATGCAATGGCCCAAGAGCTTGATCTTTATAATCCATTTTACCTTCACAGAGAGGGCTAGCCATGTGGGCAGCACATTCACTGCAATAGAATACAATGTCCGAATAACTTGATATTTATAATCCCTGTTACTTTAATAGAAGGTAAGCTGTATGAGCACAGAGTAGCTCATTTACGAAATGACAGATAAGACCTGCCTAAGGGCACAATGATGTTTGATTTAAGGCTTAATAACAGCGGATTTATTTAAAGTGTTCTCGTTTTTGGAAATTTTAAGATTCTAAATGTAAATAATAGAGGGTCTTATTAAGAGATTACTACATGCAGGTGTTACGGTGTTACATGTGGTGACTGACATGTTTTAGCTCACTGCCCACCTCCTCCTCCAAACAGCCTAATGATGGAGGCATTACTATTATTCTACTTTTACAAAAGGAAGGAAATAGATCTTTGCAGGATTCCAACTCAGACACTGATTCAAAAACCCACACTCTGCACCACTGTCTTATACCAGTTTCCACTATAAAATTGTGAATTTTAGTGAAATCCATAAAGTATTTTCTTTTTTTAAAATTTATTCAGAGAGAGAGAGAGACAGAATATGTCTCTGGGAGAGAGCGGGGAGGGGGGGGTCAGATGGAGAGGCAGACTCCCTACTGAGCAGGGAGCACGGGGCTTGATCCCAGGACCCTGTGACCATGACCTAAGCCGAAGGCAGATGCTTAACCGACTGAGGCATCCCTGAAAAAAAAGTATTTCATTTAAATTTTGCCCTCATTTGTTTGTTTCTTGCTGCTTCGGCTGCTATTATGGATTGAATTGTGTCTTCTCAAAAGATATGTTGAAGTCTTAACACCCAGTACCCATGAATGTGACTTTATTTGGAAATAGGCTCTTTGCAGATGTAATCAAATAAAGATGAGGTCCTACTGGATTAGGATGGGCCCTCTATGCAATGACTGGTGTCCTTATAAAGAGGAGGCGATTTGGGACACAGATACCCAGGGAAAAGACTGCCACGTGAAGATGGAGGCAGAGACGGGAGGTATGCTGCCATGAGCCAAGGAAGGCCATGGGCCATCAGAAGCTGGAAGAGGCAAGGAAGGATTCTTCCCTTAGAGCCTTTGGAAGGGCTATGGCCTTGATTTCAGACTCCTAGCCTCCTGAACTGGGAGAAAATACATTTCTGCTTTTAATAAGCCACCCAGTTTGTGGTACTTCGTTATGGCAGCTCTAGGCAACTAATACACCAACTTCATGGGCTGGAGCCCCAGCTGAACCTAAGACCCTAAGAGTGAGGCCTCCACGACTGCACTCCTGTGCCTGGCAATGAGCAGACACCTGCTGGAGAGATTCCCATCAAACCAGTGGATGACAGGACCAAACTGAGCTGATCATGGGGTCTGGGTCCTGAGACTGTTCTGAAGGTCTAGTTTTGTAATGAGAGATCACGGAGCATCTTCAACAAAAAAGAGATACTGCCAGATATTTAAATATCTTCTGGAACAAGGCAGGATATAAAGAAAAAATCAGGTGTTTGCCAGATGCCATGAACTTGTAGGCCACGGGGAGCCACTGAAATGCAAAGCTCTAATGACCTTCGGCAGCTGGCTAACGGCAGCGGGCTGTTAGCCGACAGGTGGCGATGTCCCGCGGCAAGACGGGGGCTGGGGGGGTGCTGCCAGGGCCGGGCCCTCCAGGACACTTCAGTCGCCACAACCACCTGGGATTACACAAATGGTGACTGAACAGTATTTTTAAATGGGCACCGAGAGGCAGGAAGGTCGCCAATCCTGTAAGTAGGAAAAAGCTGGGGCAACAGTGAAGGGATCAGTAACAACAAAGATTAGTGAGTGCTTACTGCAGGTCAGGCACTGTGGTCAGCATTGAGCATGAGGGACCCGCCTTCCTCCTCACATCAAGCCCAGCTGGGCAAGGCCCTGTGGGAAGATCCTCCTTTTGCAGAGGAGGAGAATGAGGCACAGAGATGCTAACTCACTTTTATGTAGTTGCCCTCCTCTGGTGCCAGAAGCAACCGGTGAGTGAGGTGGGTATTATCATCAGCCCCATTTACAGGTGAGAAAATGGAAACTAGGGGAGTGGCAGTGCCTTGCCCAAGGCTGCATGATTAGGGACTAGTGAGAGGGGAGCTAGAGTTCAAGTCCTGCAACCCCAACCCCCCAACTCTTGCACTGCACCGTGGTGGAGCTGGTACCATTTTTTTTTTCTTTTCCCCAATCAGACTCTGAACTGAGAGCAGAGCCCCACGTGGGGCTTGATCCCAGGACCCTGAGATCATGACCTGAGCCCAAACCAAGAGTCTGATGCTCCCCCAACTAAGCCACCCAGGTGCCCCGGAGGTGGTACTTTTGGTATGGGGAGGGGCCACCTCTTCATCCTAGAACAGGCAGAAAGATGTCGCTGGAGATCATGCTTCCATTCCACCAACACTTATCAAGGTCTGTGCTAACTCATGTCATCTGTTGACTGCAAGTGTGGAGAGGAGACTTTTGTCTTTAAAACACATGTTCAGGGGCACCTGGGTGGCTCAGTTGGTTAAGCGACTGCCTTCGGCTCAGGTCATGATCCTGGAGTCCCGGGATCGAGTCCCGCATCGGGCTCCCTGCTCGGCGGGGAGTCTGCTTCTCCCTCTGACCCTCCCCCTCTCATGCTCTCTGTCTCCCATTCTCTCTCTCAGATAAATAAATAAAACCTTAAAAAAAAAAAAATAAAACACATGTTCATCTTTTGGGATAGTATTTGTTGTTTGGCAAATAGGACAGTAAGCTAGCTATCTCTGAATTCTCTACCAGGATCTTATAGAATGTTTATATTCCATGTACTTTTTCTTCCTAAAAACAAACAACAGAAAACACACCACTCGTTTGGACTCCTGTGATTCTCGAGGTGCGCACTGGGCACTCAAGCCAGCTTAAGCAAGAAAAGGAAATGCGTTCTCAGGTTACACTGGTGTCCCATAGGCTCCGAGAAGCCAGGTGCAGCCAGGAAAGGCTGTGGCCAGGGGACCCCCCAGCTGCTCCCTGCGACCAGCTTCTCCATTCCACTCCCTGCAAACTGAGGACGCCCCACGCTAGTGTGACTTTACATCTCCTTTGTTCAAGGGACCAGCCCAGACTGAGTATGTCAGGGCTGTTTTGCTTCTGCAGGGGACAGAGAAAGCAGTTCAACCTGGCGTAAGCTAATTGGGGAATTTAACGGCTCCAATAACTGAAAATTCTCGGCCAGCTGGACCCAGGTGGCGACAGGGCACCATAAACAGTGGCCTCTCCCTCCTCTTGCACCCCCACCGGCTCCATTCTTGGCTGGCTCAGCCCTCTTGGGACCTGATGACCAACAGGACCTCCAGACTTCTATCCTTTGCCAAAACTCTGCTTTTCTGAGAGTTCCACTCTCGGGAAGGGCTGCAGGTAAGCCCAACTTTGGTCACATGGCCATTTCTGGACCACCCATGGGCAGATGGAAGGAAATGCTCATTGCCAGGCCTGGAGCCAGGGCCAAGGTCGGCCCTCCCCCAAACACATAACAGTAAGAGCAAATGCTACATGAAGTCGATTGTTGGGTACAGTTTTAAGTACTTTAGATAAGTTAAATCGTTTTAACCTTATCTTCTTTGTTTGCTAATTTAATCAGCATATCGTCCCCTTTTATAGGTGGGGAAATTGAGGCACAGATGAATGTGTCTTGGCTCAGGCCTCAGAGCTATAACTTGCAAGAGCTGGGATCTGACCTGAACTCTGAGGCCACAAAAGCTGGGCTCTTGACCATTAGCAGAAGGGATCTGCCACCAGCAAAATGGGCCATGGATTCTGGGCTAATAACAATAAGAACAGATGTCCAATAGCCGCTCTGAATTCTCGCTCTGTGGAGAGAATGTATCCAGCCTGGGTGGGGTACCCACCCCGGCCCAGGGTGGGATCATGTTGTTCCAAGGTGACTGCTTCTACTGTGGCCTAGTACATGGACTAGTTCCAAAAAACAGGAGGGACAAAAGAAAAAACACCCTTCCACCATTATTCTCTGGGGAGGTGGTTGGGGAAAGGCAATTTAATCATGGGGATAAAAATAAAAAGCTATCAACCATAGGCCTCTGGGTGGACTTACTTATATTTTATCCCATTCTAAGTTCCGCTTCCCGTGACGGGCTGTGTGGGCATGAGAGTTCAACAGGGCACAGGGTGCCCACTGGGCTGGAGGGGATGCCCAACAAATTCCCTGATTAGTTGTCTGGGAGAGGACCGAGAAAAGAAGCCCAGGCTCCCTTGCTATTAGGAAAAAGCACGTCATTTTTTAGATTGCTATATTATGGTTGAACTGCACTTTGAAATTTGGGTGATGCAGAAATGGAATCTATTTTTTTGCATTCCCCCAGCAACACTGTCAGTAGAACTGCCTTCAAGTGTTAGAATCCTAGCTGGAGGAAGGTGGTCAGTAGTCTCAGCTGACGTTGACACTGGGGCCCGGGAGTCATTATGAGATCGGCAGAGCCCCAAAGCAGGATCTACTTTACTGGAGGGCTAAACTAAGCCACCCGCTAAAAACTTCAACCTAACGCTTGAGATTTCTGTCTCTTTCACACCTGTGTTCTGTCAGCTTCTGCGGAATTGCGCTGTAGTAATGACCCCAAATCTCAATGGTTATCTCAACAAAGGTTTATTTCTCACTCTCGTTTCCCGTATTGCACAGTGCATTTGTGGCTCTGCTCCACGGGACCCGCGATGGAGCAGTGCCCCGCTCGGAGACGTGCAGTTCTTGAGCAGGGGAAGAGTAATGACACGGCTGTGCAAGGCACCTCGTGCTCCTGCCTGGAGGTGGCAAATGTCACTTCCATCCATGTCCCCCTGGCCAAAGCAAGTCACACAGCCAAGCCTGATCCTGTCCTGGCCCAGGGTGGGTGGAGAGACATCACTTCCTCCAGAAAGGACACCAAACACAGGTCTGGGGAAGGTAGACTGGATATTTAAAATAATTATCATCTACCACATACCCAGTATTTTTGGAGGATTAAACATTTATTTTCAAGTATTCAAAGAGAACCCCCGGCTGTTTTGGTTTATTTTTATAAAAACAGAGCTCCAATTCATGTCTACAATGCTATACAAGTTACAATGCCCTAAATGTTCTTTTTGGTGCTTCCTGAGCCCAGTGGCACCAATTAGAACCTTGGGAGGGCTACTGGACGTACTGAGAAGAAGTGAACAACAACTTTTGAGATGAAATGCAAGTAAATATAATGAGACGAACATCCTATGTTAGTGGAGTGCTGGAGAGGTTGGGAAGGTTCTGTCTTGTGAAGTCCTGTGCATGATTTCAGAATGGAGAGTGGGGAGAAGGAGGGAGGAGGGGGCCAGGATCTTTGTGCCAGGCTTTATGCATGAGGAGCCTGGGATCTAGGGAGCATTAGACATTGCTCAGGGTCATCCCAATTAAAGTATCAGAGGCAGAATTTATACTTTCATGGTTTCTCTGGCCCCAAAGCCCATCCTTTTTCTTGTGCCCAATCCTGGCTCCCCAAAGGAAAGGGACCAAGAGAGGGAAGAAAAAAAATGGGAAGAGAGGAGAGCTGAGAGGTAGTAGCCACACAGAGATGTAGAGGAGGTAAGGGAGAAAGGAGACCCTGGGAGAGAGAAAAGGAAAAGGAGAGAAGGCCAGATAAGGAAAAATGATACTGAAGGAGAAGAATGCAGTTGGAGGACTGCCCCTAACTGACTTCAGACTTACTAGAAGCTGCAGTAATCAAGACAGTGTGGTGCTGTTAAGAGAACAGACGAACAGATCAATGGAGCAGAGCGCTCACAAATACACCCACGTAAATATAGTCAGCTGGGCTTGGACAAAGCAGCAAAAGCAATACAGTGGGAAAAAGACAGTCTTTAAAAAAAAATGGTGCTGGAGCAACCGGACATCCACATACAAAAACATGAATCTAGACAGACCTTACACCCTTCACAAAAATTAACTGGAAATGACACAGACCTAAATTAAAATGCAAAGCCATAAAACTCCTACAAGATAACATAGAAAATGCAGACGACCTTGGGTTTGGCAATAACTTTTGAGATGTGACACCAAAGGCAATCTCCATGAAAGAAAGAGTTGATAAGGTGGACTTCATTACAATAAAAAATTTCTGGGGCACCTGGGTGGCTCAGTCAGTTAAGCGTCTGCCTTCGGCTCAGGTCATGAGCCCAGGGTCCTGGGATGGAGCCCCACGTCTGGCTCTGTGCTCAGCAGGGAGTCAGTTTGAGGATTCTCTCTTTCCCTCTCCCTCTGCCTAACCGCCCCCCCCACCAGCTCCCCGCCCCACTAGCACTGTTGCTCTCTCTCTAAAATAAATGAATGAATCTTAAAAAAAAAAAACCTCAACAATAAGAAAATAATCAGATTAAAAATGGGGCAAGCAACAGGTACATGAAAAGATGCTCAGCATCACTACTCATAAGGGAAATGCAAATCAAAACCATAATGAGATATCACCTCACATCTGTGAGAGTGGCAACTATCAAAAAGACAAGATGTGGAGAAAAGGGGATGCTAGAGCACTCTTGGTGGGAATAAAGTTTGGTACAGCCACTATGGAAAACAGTATGAAGAGTATGGAGGTTCCTCAAAAAAATTAAACATAGAGCTACTGTAGGATCCAATAATCCCACTTTTGGGTTTATATCTGAAGGAAATGAAATCGTTATCTAGAAAAGATACCTATATCCTCATGTTCATTGATTGTAGCATTATTTACAAAGTCCAAGACATGGAAACAACCTAGTTCCATTGACAGATGAATGGATAAAGAAAATGTGGTGTGTGGGGTGATATACCTCATATAATATATATCATATATATCATATGTATACAAATATATATTGGAATATTATTCAGCCATAAAAAAGAAGGCAATCTTGCTATTGGCAACAACATGGTTGGACCCTGAGGACCCTATACTAAGTGAAAGAAGCTAGACAAATATTGTATGATCTTATTTATATGTGGAATCTATCTATTTATTTATTTATTTATTTATTTTTAAAGATTTTATTTATTTATTTGAGAGAGAATGAGAGAGAGCACATGAGAGGGGGGAGGGTCAGAGGGAGAAGCAGACTCCCCGCCGAGCAGGGAGCCCGATGCGGGACTTGATCTCAGGACTCCAGGATCATGACCTAAGCCGAAGACAGTCGCTTAACCAACTGAGCCACCCAGGCGCCCTCTATCTATTTTTTTAGAGAGAGAGCAAGTGAACAAGCAGATGGGGGGTGAGGGGAGGGGGAGAGGGAGAGAGAGAGAATCTTAAGCAGGCTCCACATCCAGCACAGACCCCAGTGCTGGGCTTGATCTCACCACCCTGAGATCATGACCTGACCTGAAACCAAGAGTTGGACGCTTAACCTACTGAGCCACTCAGGCACCCCTATGTGGAATCTATTTTTTAAAAAAGCTAAATTCATAGAAACAGAGTAGAATGGTGGTTGTCAGGAGCTGGGGGTGGGGGGAATGAGGAGATGTTGTTCAGAGGGTACAAATTTACAGTTATAAGATGGATAAGTTCTAGGAATCTAATATTCAGCATGGTGATTATAGTTAACAATATTGTACCATATACTTGATAGTTGTTAAGAGAGTAGATCTTAAATATTCTCACTACACACATGCATACACACACAAAATTATAATTATGTGAGATAATAGATGTGTTAACTAACTTTATTGTAATAACAATTTTGCAATACATACATGAATCAAATCATTACATTATATCTTAAACATGTCAATTATATCTCAATACAGCTGGAAAACAAAACAGGACAAAAAAAAAAAAAAGGGCCACCAAAAGTCATAAGATACCTAGGACTAAACCTAACCGAAGAGGCAAAGGATCTGTACTCAGAAAACTAGGGAACACTCAGGAAAGAAACTGAGGAAGACACAAAGACATGGAAAAACGTTCCATGCTCATGGATTGGAAGAACAAATATTGTGAAAATGTCTATGCTACCTAGAGCAATCTATACATTCAATGCAATCCCTATCAAAATACCATCAACTTTTTTCACAGAGCCGGAACAAACAATCCTAAAATTTGTATGGAACCAGAAAAGACCCCGAATAGCCAGAGGAACGTTGAAAAAGAAAACCAAAGCTGGTGGCATCACAATGCTGGACTTCAAGCTCTACTACAGAGCTGTAATCATCAAGACAGTATGGTACTAGGACAAAAAAACAGACACATAGATCAATGGAACAGAATAGAGAGCCCAGAAATGGATCCTCAACTCTATGGTCAACTAATCTTCGACAAAGCAGGAAAGAATATCCAATGGAAAAAAGACTGTCTCTTCAACAAATGGTATTGGGAAAATTGAACAGCCACATACAGAAGAATGAAACTGGGCCATTTTCCTACTATACATAAAAATAGACTCAAAATCGATGAAGGACCTAACAGTGAGATAGGAATCCATCAAAATCCTAATGGAGAACACAGGCAGCAACCTCTGTGACCTCGGCCGCAGCAACTTCTTACTAGACATGTCTTCAAATGCAAAGGAAACAAAAGCAAAAATGAACTATCGGGACTTCATCAAAATAAAAAGCTTTTACTCACAGCAAAGGAAACAGTCAACAAAACCAAAAGACACTGACAAAATGGGAGAATATATTTGCAAATGTCTTAATCAGATAAAGGGCTAGAATCCAAAATCTATAAAGAACTTATCAAACTCAACACCCAAAGAACAAATAATCCAATCAAGAAATGGGCAAAAAACACGAACAGACATTTCTACAAAGAAGCCATCCAAATGGCCAACGGACGCATGAAAAAGTGCTCAACATCACTCGGCATCAGGGAAATACAAATCAAAACCACAATGAGATACCACATCACACCAGTCAGAATGGCTAAAATTAACAAGTCAGGAAATAACAAGATGTTGGTGAGGATGTGGAGAAAGGGGAACCCTCCTACACTTGGTGGGAATGCAAGCTGGTGCAGCCACTCTGGAAAACAGTATGGAGCTTCCTCAAAATGTTGAAAATAGAGCTACCCTATGACCCAGCAATTGCACTACCGGGTATTTACCCCAAAGATACAAATGTAGTGATCCGAAGGGGCACATGCACCCCAGCGTTTATAGCAGCAATGTCCACAATAGCCAAACTATTGAAAGAGCCTAGATGTCTATGGACAGATGAATGGATTAAGAAATGTGGTGTGTGTATACACACACACACACACACACACACACACTGGAATACTATTCAGCCATCAAAAAGAAAAAAGAAATCCTGCCATTTGCAATGACGTGGATGGAACTAGAGGATATTATGCTAAGTGAAATAAGTCAATCAGAGAAAGACAATTATCATATGACCTCACTCATGTACAATTTAAGAAACAAAACAGAGGATCATAGCGGAAGAGAGGAACAAATAAAACAAGACGAAATCAGAGAGGGAGAGAAACCATTAGAGACTCTTAATCATAGGAAACAAACTGAGGGTTGCTAGGGTGGGTTGGGTGGGGGGGATGGGGTAACTGGGTGATGGACATTAAGGAAGGCACGTGACATAATGAGCACTGGGTGTTATATAAGACTGATAAATCACTGACCTCTACCTCTGAAACTAATAATACATTATATGTTAATTGAATTTAAATAAAAATTTTAAAAAATGGACCAAAGACTTAGCAGACACTTCATTAAAGAAGATATACAGATGGCAAATAAGCATATGAAAAGATGTTCCACATCATATGTCATTAGGGAACTTCAAATTAAAACAACTAGTACACGCCTACCAGAATGGCTAAAATTCAAAACACAACACCGAGTACTGACAAGGATGTGCAGCAACAGAAACTCTCATTCATTGCTGGTTGGTACAGCTACTTTGGAAGAGTCTGGTGGTTTCTTACAAAACTCAATATACTTTTACCATAAGATTCAGTAATCACAGTCTTCTGTACTGACCCAAAGGAGTTGAGTAAAAAGATTAGTGGTTGCCAGGGTTATGGCAGAGGGAGGAAGATTAATAGGTAGAGCACAGGGGAATTTTAGGGAGGTGACACTTCTCTGTATGATGCTATTATGGTGGATATATGCCATTACAGATTTGTCCAAACTCATAAAATGCTCAGTACCAAGAATGAACCCTAAGATAAACTACGGTCTTTGGGTAATAATGCTGTGTCAATGTAGGTTCATCAGTTGTAACAAATGTACCACTCTGGTGGGGGTGTTGATAATGGGGGGAGTGTTGGAGCAGGGAGTGAAAATTTGCGAAATCTTTGTACCTTCTTCCCAATTTTGCTGTGAACCTAAAACTGCTCTAAAAAATAAATTCTATTACGTAAATTTTTTTTCTTTTTTAAATTTTTTTAAAAGATTTTATTTATTTATTCATGAGAGACAGAGAGAGAGACAGAGGCAAAGGGAGAAGCAGGCTCCCCGCGAAGCAGGGAGCCCGATGCGGGACTCGATCCCAGGACCCTGGGATCATGACCTGAGCCGAAGGCAGACGCTTAACCGACTGAGCCACCCAGGCGTCCCCTATTACGTAAATTTTTAAAAATAAAAAAAACTGAGCAAAGAAGAAAAGTTAGTAAAAGACCTTCACTGCTGATCTTTTTTTTTTTTTTTTTAAAGATTTTATTTATTCATTCATGAGAGAGAGAGAGAGGCAGAGCGAGAAGCAGGCTCCCAAGGAGCAGGGAGCCCGATGCGGGACTCGATCCCAGGACCCCGAGATCATGACCTGAGCCGAAGGCAGCCGCCCAACCATCTGAGCCACCCAGGCGCCCCTCACAGCTCATCTTTCAAGTACACTTCAAGTCGGTTTTGCAGCTCCAGCCTTTGGAAAGTTAAAGAAATGTGGAGCGAGGCCAGCACGCCCCCTGCAGGAGGGGAGAGGCGAGAAGGGGGTGGTTTAGGCTCGGCCTGGGGCTCTTACAGCAGGAATTACCAGGAAGCGCTGAAAAATACCAATGCTCGGGTCGCCTCACACCAGCGAAGACTTTCCCGTGGCAGAGTCCAGGGAGGGGGAGTTGAAAAGCTCTCGCGTTCATTCAAACGCGCAGCCGGGGCTGAGAATCACCGGGACCGAGCGGCGGCAGGTGGGGGAGGAACTGGGGGTCAGCGTCCGGGAAGAAAAGGGAACTTTCCCGGAGAGGACGCCGCCGCTCCCCGCGCGGTCGCACGGTGGGGTGCTCACGCCAGCCGCGCTTTCCAAGGGCCCGCACCTTGGGTCAGTGGCTTTCGCGTCAAGCACAAGGTCCCAAGGGCAGGTGCGCCAACCACGGGCCCTGGGAGGAGCGACACTAGGGCCTGGGTGTGGGCCTAAATCGCGCGCCCCTGGCCTCGCCGCTGCCCCGGGATGCTTTTCACAACCGAGTCCCGGGCGCCGCGTGCGGACTCCGAGTTCGCGCTCTAGTTGACAAGGGCTTTGTCACTTTTCCTACTCTATTGCCACCAAGTGGCGATTACACCACTTCGGACCTCCCTTTGGTGACGCGAGGACGAATGGGTGACCACGTCTACTTCGGAGCAAACTTTCTCTACACCTGCTAATTAATGACCTTTAACACTAAAAACAGGCAAGCACAGAAATTAGAAAAAAAAAACAACAAAAAACCAAAAAAACCCCCACACAGACACACACAGTGCGCGCGCGCGGGGACGAGAACCAGCTCAGAGAGAGAGAAGTGGAACCAGCACAAGAACCTCGCCAGCGCCAGGCTGGTGGGCTCCCCCTCACCCGCCGCCAGAGCACCCCCCCCCCGCGCCCTCTCCGCGCGCCTGCCCGCGGCTCCGCACCTCGCTCGCCTCGCGCTCCTCGCCCACGCTGCCCTCGGAGTCCCGGAAACTGCTTTGGCGGCCCGAATACCTTGGGGACCTGCGGAGGGAGGCCCGATCCCCTCTCCCCCAGCGTCCTCCTCCGGCGCGCGCCCGGCACCCCTGCGACCCCGCGCCCCGCAGCGCACTGGGAACACCTGTCCGCGGTAGGAGGGACCGGAAACGCGTGTCTCCGGGCGCGCGCACCGCCCACCTCCGCCGCCCGCCCGCGCTGCCGGCGCCCGGCCAGCTCCCGGCTGCCGGCCCTTTAAGGCGGGTGGTTGCGGCGGCCGCGCTCGGGGCGGGGAAAGCGAGGCGCGCCACGCGGGGCTGGCTCCCGAGCAGTAAGTAGAGGCGAGGCCCACCTCGGGCCCGGCCGCGTCGCCAGCCCCGCTTCGGGGGCGGCCGCGGCTCGGGGAAGCGGGCGGCACTCCCGGGGTGGGGCGCGCCCCGCGCGGCTGGGGGACCCGTCCCCGACCGCCCACTTCTTCTACCTCCGCGGGTTCCCGGAGCTCTGGGGCCCGCCGGAAGCGAGTGCGTACCTGTCGGCCCTTTCGAGGAGGCCGGGGTCGGGTTTGGGGGACGCAGGGCAGGCCTCCGAGCCGCCGGACGCCCGAGCCCGCCCCGGGACCCGGGCTCTCGCTCTCCCCGGGGGCGACTCGGGGTTCACGAGTGCCTTTCGCTTCCAGACTGGGCGAGATGGAACTGCGACCATGTCAAAAAGCCGGAGAATCAAACGGTTAACGCTCAGTCCAAGTGCAGTTTCGGGTCCACGGCTGTCAGCGTTGAACGCGCTGAATTTGGAGGGGGTGGAGGGAAGACCAAAACGAAACAGCGAACACTATCCTGCCGACCGCAGCGGGTGGCAGCTGCAGTCCAAACGGGCCCGGACAGTGTCGAAAGCACGACTTTGACTGCGGCCCTGGGCTAGCGGCCCCGCTACGCTCACTCTTCCCGCGGCTCCAGTTCACCCAGCGGTCGCAGCAGAGTGCCTAGGGCATCCTGCGGGAGTCGTACGGTTGTGGGTTCTTTTCCCAAAGACCTCGTTTGGCATGTATTCGGAACTAAATTTCCCTTCCCAGAAGAGGAAGAGCCGTGCAAAAAGGAATTAGACAAAGGCCCCCCCCCGCCCCACCTCTGTTGTCTTCTTTTGAACTTGTGAGAAATGGCTTTAAAAAGCATTTGACGGGGGGGGGGCGGGGGGCGGGCGCCTGGGTGGCTCAGTCGTTAGGTGTCTGCCTTCGGCTCAGGTCATGATCCCAGCGTCCTGGGATCGAGCCCCGCATCGGGCTCCCTGCTCTGCGGGAAGCCTACCTCTCCCTCTCCCTCTCCCACTCCCCCTGCTTGTGTTCCCTCTCTCGCTGTGTCTCTCTCTGTCAAATAAAATATTAAAAAAAAAGCATCTGGGGCTACTTAAGAGAGTGCATTTTTTTCTGGCCAGAGCGTCAGGCAGGCTTCTCTTGCCCAACAGCTTTGAGGGAGCCGAGAGCTGAGTGCAGGCGAAATGGCCCTGGTGCCCTATGAGGAGACAGCGGGAGTGGGGTTGCAGAAATTCCACAAGCCTCTTGCCACCTTCTCCTTTGCGAACCACACGATCCAGATCCGGCAGGACTGGAGACAGCTGGGAGTTGCCGCGGTGGTTTGGGACGCGGTGAGTACCCCACTGGGCCTCTGCAGACAACCACAGTGGATTATAAGACTGGTCTTTATTTACTTATTTTTTAATTTAATTTAATTTTTTTAAAGATTTTATTTATTTGAGAGAATGAGATAGAGTACAAGAGGGGGAGGGTCAGAGGGAGAAGCAGACTCCCTGCTGAGCAGGGAGTCCGATGCAGGACTCCATCCCGGGACTCCAGGATCACGACCTGAGCCGAAGGCAGTCACTTAACCAACTGAGCCACCCAGGCGCCCCTTTATTTACTTATTTTAATAACAGTTTTATATTGAGATATAAGTCATATAACAAAGAGTAAGAAGTGAAACTTGCCAGATTGAGCAGGATCCTGTGTTGTGTGGGCAGTGTCCTTGACCCTTACTGTCCCCGGGAGGGAGCTTGTGGGGCCTGAGGCTGCAGCGTCTGTGCCCGCTCTGGGGGGTCCCCTCCCAGCAGCAGCTGAGTTTCTGCCTGTTGCCAAACTGGGACTGGAACCTTGCAGGGAGGAGAGGGGTATGTCATGTCTTCCTGCTCGTGCGAAGTCTGCCCGAAACCCTTGGGTTCCTAAAGCACTTGTTGACTTGGATCACCCCGCTGTGTTCTGATTCAGGCTGTCGTCCTTTCCACGTATCTGGAGATGGGAGCTGTGGAGCTCCAGGGCTGCTCTGCGGTGGAGCTGGGTGCCGGCACCGGGCTGGTGGGCATAGTGGCTGCCCTGCTGGGTAAGTGCTGTACGCTGGCTCACTCCTTTGTGAGTCAACTCACTGCGAGGTGTGATTGCTGTTTCCTTGACACAGACCGTATTGGTTTCCCCCTTACTGGATTTTTCTGTGCCCCGTGCTTATGAGTCGGCTGCTGGTGCCCTTAACTCCAGCAAACCTGCTTGCTTGCTTCTCTCTTGCTCTTGCTCTCATCCTGTTATTTATACTTCTCACGAGAGACTGCTTTGCCCTCCTCAGTTTATTTATTTTTTTAATTTTGTTTTGTTTTTTAAGCAAACACGTTTATTTGGGCAATTAGAATTGCAGTTGAGGAGACAATTAGGTTGTCTGAATTAGGTTCCTGCCCCCTTCAGTATTATGCCAATAATATGATCTGAAGGCAACTTTTAGTTCAAAGAGAATTCTCATATTCACCCACATAGATTTTTAAAGTTTAGGGGCCTTCCAATCTCTATTGGATTTAACCCTGTTACGCAGGGAGAGCAGGTGGTCTCATTCCTATAGTTCCCTTGTTGAGGAAACTTGGCTGGTTTTTCTCTTCTAAGAAGGGTCGGCCCTGCTGTAGTTTGTACTGACATCTTATATTTAAAAATTGTATTCACAGGGGCACCTGGGTGGCTCAGTCGGTTAAGCATCTGCCTTTGGCTCAGGTCATGATCCCAGGGTCCTGGGATGGGGCCCTGCTTCTCCCTCTCCCACTCCCCCTGCTTGTGTTCCTTCTCTCGCTGTCTCTGTCTGTCAAATAAATAAAATCTTTAAAAAAAAATTGTATTCACAGTATGCAGTCCTGAATTGATATCAAGGTTTTTCATTTTTTTAATTTGGTATGCACACATTAACTTAGGCCTAGAGCATTTTTAAGCTTTTTTTTTTCCTTAAAGATTTTATTTATTTATTAGAGAGAGCACGAGCAGTGGGGAGGGGCAGGGAAAAGGGAGAAGCAGACTCCCCACTGAGCAGGGAGCTGGATGCAGGGCTGATCCCAGGACCCTGAGATCAGGACCTGAGCCGAAGGTAGATGCTCAACTGACTATGCCACCCAGGTGCCCTTAAGCTTTTGTTTTTATTTTATTATTCTTTGTTGACTCCTTTCTACAGCTTCTGGCTCATGCAGTTCAAACTACCCAATGATAGGATAGGCCACCTTCTAAGACACAATATATAACATTTATCACTTCAGTATTGTTAAAATGCAGTTTCAGCTTCTGTAGGTCTGGGGTCAGGCCTGAGAGCCTCCAATTCTAACAAGCTCCCAGGGGATGACGATGCCGACAGTTGGTACTCAGACCACACTTCAGGAGCTGGGATTCCATTACATAGTGTACAGGTACTCGAGGACCCACGAAAGCCCCTCCTTTATTGTGTCCTCTTTCTGGTAACTTTTCTTTTTTTCAGTATTCCTTTCTCTGTTTAGATCTTGCCTTCCCAAATGTGATGGGGAACAGGGGCCGCATGGTGGGGATCTAGGTTTCCAGCTTTCTCACCCTACAGCCCATACAGGCACTGATGAGGCTCTTGCTCATACGCTGCCTTTTGTTAGCCTTAGAACATCCCCATGGGTGTTAGATATTATTTTTAACTTTCCTTTTGCCAATGAAACTGGGGTTCTGTGAGATTAAGCCCCTTTGTGAAGTCCTGGTCAGTGGAGACTTGAGAGTCAAACCAGGCTTGTCAGACACTGTGGCTCTTTATTATCTTTCCTTGACACTAACTTTACTGATGTGAGAGGAATTACCTGGAAGGGAAATGAGGTTTCTTCTGTTTCCCCAGGAGAACTGCACAGCCGTATCAGCTGGTGTAGAGACTAGTTGGCAAAGTGCATAGGTTTAGAGTTATACTTGGTTTTGACACCTCTTTTAACTCTTACTAGCTCTGTGATCTTGGGCAAGTTGCTCAATCTCTCCACTTCAGTTTCCCTATAAAATGGAGATACTAGTTCATGCCATGTGAGGATCCAATGAGATTAGGCATAGGAAGCGGTTAGCTCATTGACTGGCACAAAGCAAATGCTCAAATAAATGTTGATTGCCCCTCTGAGTATTTCTGTTTGTGATCTAGAAATCTGGGTGTGGGGGGTGGGGAAAACTGGGATGAGCTTCTTCAAAGAGGAGCGCAGAGAGAGGGACTGGTTAGTTGTTGCCTCACAAGATGGACGGCTGGGGAGCGGCTGGAATGGAACCACAGACCTTGTGCTCGGGACGGGGGATGCGTGCTTCCTGGCCCGGCTTCCCTGTCACCTCTTTGAATCCTTTCCTGCCACACACAATTCACTACTGCCTGATTTCTTCTCCCCACAGCGCTTGGTCTGCGCACCACCTGTGTCACATTTTGTAACAGGTGGTTGTTCCTTATGTCTGTCTGTCCTGGCCCGCTGAGGCTCCTGAGACACGGGACTGCCCCTCCCTCCGTGTGTCCTTGGCCCCAGACACCACTTGCCACACAGTAGTTACTCAAATAGTTCTGGAGTAAGAGTTGGACAAACTAGAAGATCATGAAAAGTAATGTTTCTTTTACAAAAGTGATGTCACTCTATTTCAAAAATAGCCCTAGAAGCAGAATGAAGAAGGGGGACGACAAACCCATCAAACGTCCTAATTATTCATGACTCTGCAACATATGTACTGTTGCCATTTTGGTGTATTTCCTTCCATTCTTTTTCCTCCACCTGTATTTTTTTTTAAGATTTTATTTATTTATTTGAGAGAGCGAGCACGAGCAGGGAGGAGAGGGAGAAGTAGACTCCACGCTGAGCAGGGAGCCCGCCGCGGGGCTCGATCCCAGGACCCCGGGATCATGACCTGACCCCAAGGCAGATGCTTAACCAACTGAGCCACCCAGGCGCCCTATCTCCATCTGTATTTTTTTTTCTTTCTTTTTTTTTTTTTTATTTGAGAGAGAGAGAATGAGAGACAGAGAGCAGGAGAGGGAGGAGGGTCAGAGGGAGAAGCAGACTCCCCTCTGAGCAGGGAGCCCGATGCGGGACTCGATCCTGGGACTCCAGGATCATGACCTGAGCCGAAGGCAGTCACTTAACCAACTGAGCCACCTAGGCGCCCCCTCCATCTGTGTTTTTAACCATAGTTGTAATTCATCGTTATAGAGGTGTATGTGTGTGCACACGCATGTATATGGACGTACATACACACACACCTGTTTGTCTCATTCAACGCTGTGCGCGCCTCTCCGTGCAGTGTGATTTGCAAACCCATTATTTGTTGTGGCTGCAAAATATTAGGCGTTAGTTTGGAGGTTGAAACCTGAGGGTAAAGAAAACGTTAGTCTTTTAGAAAGGAGGCAGTGAGAACTAGAATAGGGAGTGATTTTGAAATGTTAGATGCTGATCATTCTCCTTCTTAAAGTATTTCCATTTTTCATAACCTGAGTCATTTATTCCTGCCTTCTGAGGAAGCTTCCATTCTAATTCTGAGGGGGAAGGAAGGAAAAGACAGATTATATTAAAAAGCCAAAAAAAAAAACCCCTGGTGAGTTCTCTGCAGAACTTTAATAATGGGTGATGAGATTTTCCTGTTAAAAGAAAAAACAACACCTGTTAATTACTGGGCAGTTCCCAGGCCCTTCTCACTGTGCCCCTGTGTGGTGGGTGGGTCCCCTTGGCGCTCTCTGTGGTGAAATGAAGGCTTGATAGAGGTTAGGAAACCTGCCCAAGGTCACAAAGCTCATGGACTGTGGAGTTAGAACTGGAATCCAGTTCTGACTCTTAAACCCTGGTTCTTCGTTTGAAAATCTCTTTGTACTGTGTGGAAACTATTCTTAGAAAAAACTGTCTCATTTTTAAGATAGGGCTCTGTAAGTTGGGGTGGGGTTAGGGAATCTGGATTTTAAAAGCTTCTGAGGTGATCTGATGCCAACCAAGTCTGGGAACAGTCTTAAAATATAGCGCTCAGGAAAGAGTTGTCTTTTAGTTTTCTGTACTCCTGGTGTGTAAGTCTCCACTGAACTTTCCACTTGTGTTTCACTGAAGGCTGGGTGTCTCTGCCTGGCTATTTCTCAGCACCTCAAACATACGTGTGTTTACATTTGAACTCTTCTTCCCTTTGCAAACTCATCCTTTGCTTTTGTTCTGAGTTAGTGTGGCCACCCCAGTCATCACTCAAGCCAGCGGGCTTGACCCGCTCCCCCAGCCCCACCTCCCTCCCTGAGCCCCGCTGATCTGTCTTCTAACAGTTTCTTGATTCCAGTTCTCCCTTTGCGTGCCCCCTGGCCTGGCTGGAGCTCTCAGCATCTGTCTCCTCCGTAATGCTATGCGCATCCCCACCGCCTCACCTCTCTGCCTCTGCTTTGTCTTCTCAGACCCACTTCCCAGTAGGCCAGAGCGGCCCATCCTCCTTGCAGAAGTGCTCGGGGCACCCGGCTGGCTCAGTCAGTGGAGCATGCGACTCTTGATCTCGGGGTCGTGAGTTCAAGCCCCACAGTGGGTGTGGAGCCTAGTTAAAAACAAAAAAAAAAAAGCCCTGTGCCTCCCCACGGCCTAAGACTCATGAGGCTCTAACCCCGTTTTGCCTGACCCTTCGGGCTCCTGTTTCAGACCGGCTGCACTGTTTGCGGTTCCAGGGACACACCAGTGGCTTCTGGCCTGTCCCTTCTGCCCTGAATGCCCTTTCTTCACCCCTTTCCCCTGGTTAATGCCACATCTTCCCAGTGTAAGCTCAGATTTCCCTTCCTTCCGAATTCTTTGACCTCTGCCCCTCTCTAAGAGGGTGTCCTTTGTGACCACATCATTTCCTGACAACCCCATCTCCCTATTTTACTCCCCACATTGCGTCACAGTTGTGCTTCTGTGTCTCTCTCCCTCCTGAGACTGAGCTCCTAGAGGCCAAGGATTGTTTTGCTCATCTCTGTGTCTCTAGTACGTAGTATGTGCTCCCACGTTCGAATAAAGTAAGGTGTTGCTTACAAAAGTACCAACTAAAGTGATGGTAGGGGTTCAAGCGTTCTTTCTCCATTACTGAGTGAGTGGCCGAGGGACATGTGGTCGTGTTGGGTCAGCTCCCGTGAGTCTGTCATGGGCTAAATGTTGCCACACCCTCCACACACAGCACGAGCCTCCCGGGGGGTCATTTCTTCACCATCTTCACGTCCCTGGGCACTCTGCCCGTCCTTGCTTCTCCTCGCTAGGCTGGATAGCAGGGGGAGGGTAGCCCTCGGCTGATTCCAGGCCCGTGTCCGTGCAGCCCCGTGTGGGGCTCTCTGCTGTGGGGTCTCGCTTCACATCGTGGCTCAGGAACCTCAAGGGGCAGGCGATGCCACTGAGCAGCCCCATCCTGCTTCCTCTCTTACTCTGCTGAGTGTCTCCGTCCCCCGTCCACACTCCCAGCTGGTGATGTTTCTTCTTATTTCACTGAGGAGATTACAGCGGGCAGAAGAGAACTTCTGTAGCCTCCCACGCTGCCTCTAACTCTCCCGTGTCTGGGCCCACCGGCTCCACCTTTGCCCTCCGTGGGATGCTCTCACACGCAGGGTCTGCCCTGCACGGGCCAACCCCCTTCTCCCCTCTTCCCTCTCCTGCATAATCACTTTTCTTCCCTCTTTCCAACTGACCATTCCCAACAGCCTACAAACCTGCTGTCTCCTATCTAAAGAAGAAAAAAAAATCAAATTTTAAGCGGCTGAAAATGTGTAATGGAAATGTATTTTCTGTAGCAGGAAATAGGTAAGATGACCCAGTATATCTCATTATACCAGATAGCAAGGAAGCTAACAAGGATGACATGGGGTTGTGTCAAAGTCCACTGGCAAAAGATAGGACAGTTTGAACATCAATATTGATAATGGCACTGGATTTAAATATATCAAATATGTTTAATCCATGAGTTCATAATACAACAGCAACAAAATAAACCCAATTAGTCATCTTTCGAGGATGCTTAGAAACCAGATCTTTGGAATCTGGTGTATAAAAGGGGAGGGAGGAGCAAAGTTTATCCTATTCAGTTTCTGTACAAAATGAGTAACTAAATAGTAGTTGAAAGAAACTTCCCTTTATAGAAATTTCTCAACAAACAAATGCAAAAGGAATCTAGTGAATTAAAGATCTGGGCACTGGGTATTTGTGCCTGCTCACATCACAAAAATAGAGCCTACCAGGTCCTACATACATCTTGATGAAGAACACGCTACCACCTCTGAAATAGTCTTGCTCAAAAAAGTAAACTCAAATTTACAGGAGACACAGAGGAGCCAGGAACATGCTAAACTACACAAATGGTACAATCAGCAAAATCCAGATTGTGGGAAACTACAGGGCAAATGATCTATATGTTCCCCAAATCACAAGGGGAAGATTCAAAGGAAACTGACAGATTCAAAGAAATCTAAGACCTTTTCCATGGCCCCCCCTAAACAAACACCCAAAAGGAAACCACAGACAGAGCTGCCCTATGCAGGGATGACATCTGGGTGATGAAACCTGAGTGGCTGGTGAGGGGGAGTGCTTCTCAGGAGAGGCAGGAGAGGCTGCTCCTGGGCAGGTGTATTTGGGAGCTGGCCTGGGGTGGTTAGACCAAAGGGGCAAACCACCCGCCTCCTTCAGCTGGGTCATTGTGGTGACCTCTTCACAGGACTCCTTGACCTACTGCTAGAAATTCTGTTAAAGCCTGAAATCATTGGCACTTCTGCTCAGCACTCTCCACTGGCTTCCCATCTCAGAAAAAGCCAAAGCCTTTCTGAAACGTGACCTGTGAGGCCTGCATAGGTCATCTGCCTCCTGCCTGTTACTTCCTCAACCTCATCTTCTACTACTTCATTCCTCATTCACTCATTTCAACCACGGTAGCCTCCTTGCCTGCCCCCCTGTAGGCCTTGGCACTTGCTTTTCTGCCTGCCAGGAAGACTGTTCCCCCTGCGACGCACTCAGTTATACCTTCACTTCCTCCAGACCTTCATCTGAGTCCCCTTCTCAGCGAGACCTTCCCTTTTTGTTCAGTCTGAAATGTCAGCCCCACCTCCCTTACTTCCAGACATTTCACATCTCTCTTTCCTGCTTTATTATCCCCCTAGTCCTTATCTCTAAATGACATACTGGCTATTCTCATTTTAAAAACTCCTCTTACTGCCTGGCTCCTCACTTGAATGTAAGGTCTGTGAGGGTAGGGGCTTTTGTCCCTTGGCTGATGGTAGCTACTTGGCTATTTGTACAATTGACAGATGTTACAGGGGAGTGGCCAACTCACATCAAGATCCTGGCAAAACTCCCGGAACCCCTAGCTGGTTAGCAGTAGCTTCAGAAACCCCCTGAGACAGGCATTGAAAAGGTTTACATGTAAGAAGTATTAAAATGAACACCGAGATGATATGCAAAAGACTAGATCACTCCAGGATTGCCTGCAAATGCAGATTGTTAAGAAAGCCAGAGATAAAGTTCTGAGTCAAACCAGGAAAAGGCTGTCTGTGATTTTTTTTATTATCAGGAGAGATGAGAAGTATCTCCGAATTCTGCTCATTGGGCAGCATGCTGTCTAGCACTGAACGGTCAAAGTGGTAGGAACACTCTTGTAAAATCTAACAGCTTGAGCGTTTTCTTCAGTATCACACTCAGGGCTGTAAATGTCAGGTAGAATTACATAGTGTCCTAACATTACAGGTCAAGATGAGAAACATCAGTCTGAGCTGCCACTGAAATGGTGCTTGCTATAGCTGGTCTGGAGTCCCGTGGGGGATTACCCATGAAGATTACCAACTAAGGGTGCAAATGAGAGGTCATTTTATGAAGAATGAATCACAATGTTAAATTTCAGAATTTACAAGGCCCAAACTAAACAGGATTACACATATTATATTGTTACTGCAGTGCAGATGAGGTATTTCAGGGCCGACCTTACGTGATTCTTTCACCTTAAGGGTAAACTACCAGTTCAGTCTGGTAGTTTACTGGTTCATGGTAAGCAACTCACAAGAAATATTAACGGAATATTGCCTCATTAATTTTATACACCGCATGTAGAAACTTAGCATTTAGAAAACATGATCTCACATTTTAACCTATAGTAGTACTTTGATACAATCTAGTAATTTCTAAGTTTACCACTTTCAAAAAATTATACACACACACACACAAAATACATAATGCTGCTTCCTAACAGCAGATGTGGACTGGGATTTTGTAATAGCCAATTAATCTCTCCCTTGATTCCTTTTTTTTTTTTTAAGATTTTATTTATTTATTTGAGAAAGAGAATGAGATAGAGAGAGAGCATGAGAGGGGGGGAGGTCAGAGGGAGAAGCAGACTCCCTGCTGAGCATCCAGGGACTCCTGGATCATGATCTGAGCCGAAGTTAGTCGCTTAACCAACTGAGCCACCCAGGCGCCCTCCCTTGATTCCTTTTAAAGCTTAGACTCCAGAGAGTGGCCTTTCCTTGTTTTGGGTATCTTGTCATCTTCATAATTATTTGCTCCTAGATTTTTCTTCAGTGGATTCCATTTTACCATCAGGTCTACTGACTTGAAGATCATGACCTAATGAATGAAGTACAGTGGTAGACACCTGTGGAGGGTGGGCCAGCTCTACCTGCAGAATTCAGAAGCTTCAGCTTGTCATTTGGGGACTCTGCATTTTATCGGGAGAGCTTAGCAAACAGGTGTGTCAGAGAGGCACATCAAAGGTTCATGTTTGCCAGTAAGCAGTGCAGAAGGAGCTACTGGTCATTGTTCTGTTCTTCTACAGCCATCCATGAAGGGCATGGTCTTCTGGCTACTCGGTGGAATACTAGACACTCACCCTGCTGTTTAACTTGACCACCTCCCCCGTCCCGACCAGTTGTATTGATGTGCACATAACTGTCTCTCTGTCCCACATTCTAGGTGCTCATGTGACTATCACGGATCGGAAAGTAGCATTAGAATTTCTTAAATCAAATGTTCAAGCCAACTTACCTCCCCATATCCAACCCAAAGCTATTGTTAAGGAGCTGACTTGGGGACAAAATTTGGGGAGTTACTCACCTGGAGAATTTGACCTGATACTTGGAGCTGATATCATATATTTAGAAGAAACATTCGCAGATCTTCTTCAGACTTTGGAACATCTCAGTAGCAACCGCTCTGTGATTCTTTTAGCTTGCCGAATTCGCTATGAACGGGACAACAACTTCTTAGCGATGCTGGAGAGGCAATTTACTGTGAGTAAGGTTCACTATGATCCTGAAAAAGATGTACATATTTACAAAGCACAGAAGAGAAACCAGAGGGAGGACTTATAGTTGACTTTAATTTATAAGAATGTTGTTATTGAATGTGTCAGTGAATGTCTTAGACTGGGAATTGAACCACGTTTAATGAAATGGCTTACTGAACAAAAAGTCTAACCAAAGGTTCTCGAGGGACAAAGTGCATGTTTAAAACAGAGCAGCACTCTGTCCCATTGCTATGACTTTTTAGTCCTATTTGACTCTGCAAAATTTACCATTAAAGGAGCATATGAGGTATCTGTGTCCCATACTGCTCCCTCTTGATACACAATTTCCCCTGATGATATAATGAAGGGCCGTTATAAGGGCGTGGTCAAAGCAGTGAGCTTGTTTTGGTGAGGCTAACCCATGCAAATTATTTTACATACATTCTGAGATATATGTTTAGCCCAGTTTTCTACTCTTCTGAATATAAAACAAGAGGCTTGGTGTATATATCCCCTGAGCTGTTAAAGCTCTTGAGATATTTTTTATCTGCCCCATTTAGGTCTTAAATAGTTTGGGCTATTTGAGAGTAGGATATGAGTTCTCGGAGGTCTCATTTCATGCTTTTTGGCTTAATTTCTGATTTAGGTATATAAGTAAAGGATTAAGTAAAAATAAAATTTAGCTGCTTTTTGAAAACCCCTAGAATCTCGGCCCTCCATGTGCTGTGCACAGGCTGTCTTCTTCAAAAGCTGTAGATTTTCCCTTAGCACTCCCTTTCCTCAAATGTTGTTCTTGTATTTCTTGCCTAGGCTTTCCCCTCCTGTTTGTAATGCATGGGGTGACAATGAAAGCGGTTTTAAATCTCACCCCTTATGGGAAGTTAGCTCCCCGGAGGAGAAGCTCCTTCCATACTGTACTTGTAAGTGCTTACTCCATGTCTGGATTCCCCAGAAGAGGGGGAGCCTCTTGAGGGCCAGGACTGCTCGATCGTGCCTCTTCCCTGCTGCCTCCCAGTAGCCAGTGTCTCAGAGCCAAATATTGGTTGAATGAAAAAGATACATTCCATTTAGAGGGGACTGGTCTTTGGGTTAAATGATTGCTTCATTGTTTTATGATTATCTTTGACAGACTTTATGAAGTCACACACTTTTTAACAGTGTACAAGCTTAACAGCTTCAACAAATTTAGATGACAAGAATATCATCCATGGTATTCTAGTACCAATACCATGGTATTTGGTACTAGAGATAGATTTCCTTTGTAAAACATTAGAAATAAGACCTCCTCCTTCCCCTTAACCTTCAATGACTATCTTGGATGTGAAAATACCCAATACATTATTTTCTACATATATTTTAGAGGTTTTACTTTAATAAAGATGAATTACGAATTAAAAATTCTGAGCATTCTGTGATGTACTGGTTCAACAAAATTCTGATAAATGCACATGAAATAGAAATATCCATAGCTTAGCAAATCCATAAAATGCCAGTAGTGTGCCATGAACATGGATGGTCTTTGAAAACAAGGAGCCGTACAGTATCATCAACACTGTAATGAAAGGCCAGGCCCATTCAGGTATGTTATTAGAAGTATTTTAATTGGAGTTCAGCTCCTTTACTTTAATATCCCTGACTTTGGAGAACAGATATTAAAATGATTGTGGGTGTGGATGGAGACAGGTGGGATGGGGTGGGGGTGGGGAGCTTCAAGATGTCTGGATGCTCTACCAAGTGAAGCAAGCATTAATTGGTGGTTTTACATGTTCATAAAAAATAAGAATCAGAAAAAGGTAATTTTTTTTTGTCTTAATAGAAGAAAATAAAAGGCAAGAAAAATTCAACAGGAATAGTTCGGTTGTTTCAGTGAAAAATCAAGTTTGTTTGTTTTGGCTTTGGGTTTCAAATGTTGTCAAAGGCTAAGTTCCCTGGGGAAATAGAGATGGAGGTTAGGATGCAAAGTTTAAATGGGAATGCTTTCAGATCTACCAATCTGAGGGAGTAAAAGTAGCAAGACTGGGAAGGAGGGAGAAGTTGGGCTGGGATGCAGTCAGGAAAGTCCTCTGAGAACTGAGAGCTGGGATGGCCCTGCAGTTGGGCCATATTAAGGCAAGGGGGAGGGACTTTATATCCCAGCAGAAGAGATTAGTCATTTGACCCGAGGGGCATGACCTTAGGGTGAAGAAAATACCTGGAGAGAATCTTAGCTGAGGGCCATCAACCAACATTCTCAGAAGCTGGGGCAGTGACTGCCTCACAGGCGGTGCGGGGGGTGGGGGGGTGAGGGGTTGGGGAGAGAGGGTATGTCTGGATGGTATGCCACAGTATCCACTATAAATGTCAGTAAAGTTGTGACATTTTTCTCTTATGTTAAGGGATTAAGTGATCCCATAAGCGTGCATTCTAAGTGTGCTTGTTTTATCCTCAAGGATAGAAACCTAGTTTAAACCTACTGTACACTAAGCCTTGATTCTCACATTGCTCAGTTTCTTAGAATTCTTTTTTTTTAAAGATTTTTCATTTATTTATTTGACAGAGAGAGACAGTGAGAGAGGGAACACAAGCAGGCAGAGTAGGAGAGGGAGAAGCAGGCTCCCTGCTGAGCAAGGAGTCCGATGCGGGGCTCGATCCCAGGACCCCAGGATCATGACCTGAGCCGAAGGCAGATGCTTAACGACTGAGCCACCCAGGCGCCCCAGTTTCTTAGAATTCTTAAGACAGTTATCCAGTGGGTATCAGTGACTTTTCCCACAACTAAAGCCAAATACTGGTGCCCGGATGCTATGTTAAAATATATGTATGTATGACATCGGGTTCTTAGAACCACCACTATAAAGTACACTGTCATCTTCTAAGTGGATTACTTCTTAAGGGTATCTTGCTTTAATTCATGATAGATCTATCCGAAGCCCTGGTACTATCTTTGGTTAGTTTCTAGTGGAACATTCTTTCATACAAAAGGATCAGACTTCTAATCAAAACACTTTATCTAAATTAACTGAACACTAAATTGAAAATGCAGGGCAGAATAACGACATTGTCTGGAATGTTTTATCTTACCAAATACAATTTATGCTCCTAGAAGACAAGTGTTAGGTGCCCTCTTCATAAAGGGCAAAAGGGTCAATCAATGTTTACTTATTGCCTAATTTCTGGTTTTTATTTTCCTTTGCCCAAGGTAGGGATAAATAATCACAGAGATCAAAAAATAAAGCATACTCTCAACAAAATTATCAACTTATATAAAAGATTCACCTCTAGGGCGCCTGGGTGGCTCAGTTGGTTAAGCGACTGCCTTCGGCTCAGGTCGTGATCCTGGAGTCCAGGGATCCAGTCCCGCATCGGGCTCCCTGCTCGGCGGGGAGTCTGCTTCTCCCTCTGACCCTCCCCCCTCTCATGCTCTATCTCATTCTCTCTCAAATGAATAAATAAAATCTTTAAAAAAAAAAAAGATTCACCTCTAGTATTAAATCCATTTACTCTCTATGCTTTTAGTTTATGGTGGTTGATAGATTGAAGCATTTATCAATTTTTAAATCAAGAAAATAAAATTTTAAAGTAATTTAAAAAATCACTTTTTAATGTACCAGTATTGGTAAGAGGCCCTTGACCTAGGGCCTGATATCATAGTTGGTGAGATAGTCATGTGATTTAGTGTCAGAGACGTGGTCACAGTTCTTCTGCTACCCCAGAACCTCTACCTAGACAGAAGTAGCATTTTCAAGGTCTTTAACAAGAATGAGGCAAGACATTGCTGTGAGCATGGAGAACCTTGTTCTGGGAAACAAGAGACTTTCTCTTAACACTGACAGGAACTGCATGAAAGCAGGGCAGGCCTCAGTTCTTTTTTGTCACTTTAAAAACAGTATTTGTTAGCTCAGAAGTTTCTTTCCACTCTTAAGTCATGTTATGCTTTTCTTTCTACAACCAGCAAAGTGTTAAAATTTAACACTAGAAAAGCCGGCATGCTGAGAAACTGTTTCCTGGCTGAGAACAATTGCTTCTGAGGAAGATTAGAAGGGTAAACCCTGTGAAAGAGGTGTGAAAAGAAAGGCCTACCTACTACAAAGCCTTGTGTCAAGGCTGGTTCTGCTACTTCTAACTCCTAAAAAAAAAAAAAAAAAAAAATTACATAGACTATATATAAAAGTTGACATAAAAAATACTTAATAACATATTTTTATTAATTTAGCAGACTCTTAATGCCGAGGAAGCAACCTCCAAATATGAATACAACCATACTTAATAAGTAACAATTTCCACTTTTCGGTATCTATCCTAAAGATAAACTAGCTTGTATTTATACTAACTTGTGTGTATCTGTAACAGTCAAAAGTCACAACCTAAATGTCCACAAAAGAGGGTGCTTACTAAATAAACTATGAGATATCTATATAATGGGATACTGCACACCAGTTAGCAAGACTGAGGCAGATGTACATATACTGAAATAGAACTGTCAAGACACATTCAGTGAAAAAGTACCATTTATGTAAAAAGGGGAGAGGAGAGAATAGACATTGATTTGCATGTACATGCACAGATTGTCACTAAAAGGATACACAAGAAACTGCTTCTCCATTTGTAGTTTTTACCAAATGTACATACTACTTAAGGAAATGAAGTGAAAAAATGAGGACATTATCAAGAAAGTGAAAAGAAAACTTAAGAGAATGGGAGAAATAATTGCAAATCATATTACCTGATAAGGGTCTAGTATCCAAAATTATGTAAGGAACTCCTAAAACTCAACAACAACAAAAAACAGTATTAAAAAATGAGCAAAGGACTTGAACAGGTATTTCTCCAAGACATACAAATAACCAACAGACCCATGAACGATTCTCAACATCATTAATCATTAAAGAGTTGCAAGTCAAAACCACAATGAGATACCTCTTCACACCAATAAGGATGGGTATAATTAAAACAAAAACAAGTAACTAACGTTGGCCAGGGCATAGAGAAATTGGAACCCTCATACATCACTGGGAGGAGTGTAAAGTGGTGCGGCAGCTCAGGAAAAATTTGGCAGTTCCTCAGAAAGTAAACATAGTTACCATATGGCCCAGCAATTCCACTCCTAGGTATCTATCCAACAGAATTGAAGACAGGGACTCAAATACTTGCACATGAATGTTCGTAGTAGCACTATGCACAATAGCCAAAAAATAGAAATATCTGAATGTTCATCAATGGATGATTGGATAAACTGTGGCACATAAAATGGATTATTATTCAGCCATAAAAAGGAAGGAAGTACTGGTAAATGCTAGTGTGGAGGAAAACTCAAAAACATGCTTAGTGAAAGAAGCCAGACACAAAAGGTCACATATGGTTCTATTTATATGAAATATTCAGAGTAGGTAACTATAGAAACAGAAAGCAGATTGGTGGCTGCCAGGGGCAGGAGGGAAGGGAAAATGGAGAGTAACTCTTTAATAGGTACAGGCTTTTATTTTGGAGTGATGATGTTTTGGAACTGGATCTACAGGTGGTGGTAGCTAGCACATTGTAAAGGCACTAAATGCCACTGAATTGTTCACTTAAAAATGGTCAATTGTGTTATGTAAATTGCACCTCAATTAAAAACAAAAATAGCATTCAAGTGCCTGGAAATACCTTTCCTCTTCACTTGTTAGGCCCTCATGAGAATTCTAAGCCCCAAATTTGGTCAATGTGCATAAGAGGTGGAGAAATTAAAATGCACAATGAAAGGATAACGCTGATTAAGGCAATGCTTTTCTGGGTTTTTGCCTTAAGCATTTTAGTGGAATAGTGGCATCATTTATAAGATGGAAAAAGCCAGCTGAAGGATGAACAGATTTAGATGAGGAGTTAGAAGTTCTGTTTTGCAATCTGAGTGGAAATGACAAATAGGAGTTTGTAGCACAGAGCTAAAATTGTATAAACGTTTTAGAATGGGTTCTTTGCTGTGTCTTGGACAGCTTCTTGAGGGCAGGGACTTCTTAGTGCCCAGAAGCGTGTCTTCAAGTATTTGTGAAATAAGCAAGTGACAACAAAGGTACGGATAAAGAGAAAATAGGTACTCTATGCTTTTATTGGAGCAACGTGAACCTGAACAACATGGGTTACAAGGAGAGTGACCATAGGTCCTGATTTGCTCAGCACAATCCTGGTTTACCCCTTTTGTCCCTATTAATTAGTATCACCCTTTCACTCTCAAAAATGTCTGTTTGCAGAATAACTTATATGGTCATGCTCTGTAGAAAAATAATAAAATTCATGTAATGCCTTCAATACTATAGCAGGTATAACAAGCTTCATAAACATGTCATGGTAATTTTTTAAAAAGTACTTTGGAAAAAATGCAACTGCTTATTTTCAGAAATTGAATCAACAGGAGAGAATCTTTTATTATGCTTTAAGCAAAGAGCAGATCAACCACACCCCTTCCCATTTCCTTCCATTTTATATGATCACAAAACTTTAGAATTACAAGGGGACCTGAGAAGTTATCTATTCTTATTGTTCTTCCAGTGCAAACATGCATTTTATGACACTGGAGACAGCTGGTCCTATGTCTCCCATTGGTTTTCTCAATAGGGAGGTAACAACTCCAAATCTTCAAATAGGTACTGTTCAATCTTACTGAACAAAGAAATCTTGTGCTAAAAATGAGGAATACAGTAAAATTAAATAACTGAAAATATGTTCTTGTTGCTCAAACTAGTTTTCTGTTGCTGTGCCAACAAGCTTGTAAAATATTCTAACATAAATTTTGCTCATTTAACAAAAGTAATAAAACTAAGTTCAAGAAAATACAGCTTAACACTAGTAGTAAAAGAGAAAACATAGAGATCCCATCCCCAAAAAAAGAGACTTACAGAGTTTTTAAAAGCATGTTTATGTGACTGCACATAAATGTGTGTAAAAAGGGCATTATGACAGTTGATACCACAAAGATTACAGTAAGAAAAAAGCACTTTATGACAATATTTCACAAATTCACAAGGATCACTTTAATATACAAAGCAATTGCTACCATTCTGAACACAAAGCAGCTAATATGTACATAGTGTTAATAAAATGCATTATAACCCAGTACATTTTCTCTCTTTACACAGAGCACAAAAAGATTTAGGTAAAAAAATTAAAACAGGGATGTTTCTAGAATGTAGGGAATTTTTTTAGAAATGTATTTCCCTCATTATAGTTATTTATTTAGTATTCAACTCCAATAGCAACATCAGAGTTAAAAATCAATACCCTGTTTTGTGCTGATAGTTTTGGGGGGAGGTATTCTTTACCCCAATCCTCAAGGAAAAATTGAAACAAAAACCAAAAACATCTTTCTCTCTAGAAACTTCCCTGATTATTTTGTTTCTAAAAAGTTTCAAGTGATACATCTAGGTTAGAAATAATTCCTTTTGTGGGTGGGGATGACAACTGACATGTGGACAAATCAGTTGGGGACAACTCTACATGGAAAACTGCTAACTAGCACTCTTCTTTGCCACCCCTAATAAATCCATACTCACAGAACAATGTTGACAAATTATTTCCCACTTTTAATATAAATAATTTTATTACATACACAAATTGGAGTGGCACCTGGATAAAAATACGTCTATAAAGCATTTACCAATTCAATTTTAAAAACATAAGAAAATAAAACCTCCCCAACACAATGATAGATCATTTCACTTGGCCAACTAACATAAGATTATTATCTGCAGGGATTTTCTTCCTTCCCTACCAATTTTTAAACTATCTCAGATTTACACTCACATTTCTGAGATGCTCCTCAGACAGAAGCTTGGACATGCCATACTTCTATAGGCAAGTATCATATAATGCCTATATAAAGTAGGTAAAATCTGAATTTCCTACTGTTTGACCCTTTTCAAAGACATTTCCCACAGATTGTTCATTTTTCTTTTACTTGCTGGTGAGAATTAAAAATGTATCATGTTATGCCCAGCTAGGACCTGCACCCACAGTACCAGAATGCAGACAGGTCAATATCTTCTCTCTGTGCTAAACAACTCTGCCTGTTTATAATATCATCTTGCTTCACAGGCTTTGTTCTATTTTTTTTTTCTATTTTTATTTTTTTAAAAAATAAATTTCAAGCTAAAACACCTGAAATATAATCCCTCCATTCAAACATTATCTGGTCCCTCTTAAAGTTTGTCTGCCCCCTGAGGACACATACAAAGGCTTAAGCTACATTCACTAATCAGTAAGAACTTATCAGAAGCATATGAGACAGATGGAACTTCAGCACCCTGTTTGATTTATTTGAAATTCTTCCATACTGACTCAGCTTCATGATATGTTCAACCCCTCAGGGATTAGTGCCTCTCCTAGCCATCAATTCGAGAAAGTCAAGGAAACCAGTTCCCAAGTACATACAGTGACTGTGCAGTCAACTTAAAAAAGTCAACATATCAACATTAAAAGTATTCAAGATGTATGCAAACCATCCAACAAAAGTTCTAGTTGTGCTTTGTACAATTGAGTGAGCAAACGTATCCCCCAACTCTTCACCTACAGTCTTGCTAAAGCACACGGCACTTTCTCCCTTCTCACCTGACATCAGTCAAATTTAGGCAGCATTTCTTTGATGTTAAGAAAGCCAATTTAAAGTGAAAAAAACCTTAGTCAAATGATTACATGTGGTCTCCATCATGACAGTAATTACTCTGAAAAATATTTTACTGTTCTGGACAAATTCACGGATATCTTGATATCCTACAGACAACATCAATGTTGGAAATAAATATCTATTCACTCAAGTTGCTTTTCCTTCTGTCTTTATCCATGATGAAAAAGAGTTAACATTGGGTCCAAACTCATCTTTTAATTAACTGGGCTAGTCAAATCTAATTTCCTGTTATTTTTCTTTTACAGCTATTTATAAGACTAGCCTTTAGGTGCTAAAATATTTTAATGAAAAGTTTCCATTTAAAAAGTCACATGATTTGAAGAGAGGAGAAAGACATAAAAAGTCAGTTGACAATTAATTGATGAGGGAACTTCTCAAGTTGCTAATACCCATCTGGGTCATTTTTAAAAGTGCAAGTTACACCAAACATTTACAAAGAATACAATGTAAATATAATCCAAATAAATATACAACTTTTGTATTAGGTCAATGGGAAACAATATACCGAAAGTTTTCAGAGCCACAAAGGCAACAAAATAAAGCCTCTTGGAATAACTGAAAAGGTGTGTAACTATTGTTCTTATAACCCACTTTAATTCAAAATCTTAACTTTACCATATTAGCCTTATTTAATCCTGCAAAATGAAGCAGCCTTTTTGATCTTCAAATTAAAGAGACCAATTTATGCTAGTAGCTGACTGTAGCTGATCATAAAATTAAAAACATTTAAAAAATGTCAAGAAGAAATCTAGATTGAAGTCACTTCAAGTAAGTAAAAGCATCCTGGTTTAAACAAACTTGTTGTTTCTTCCTAAGCCTTTGTATGATTCCACATGTCACCCCACGTGGTCAAAATGATAGTAGGGATGAGGCCTGAGAGACCGAGAGAAACTTCAGCCAGATGACCTCTGATCACACAGCCTGCCTGACTGGTGTGCACTTTCAGACACTAGCGCTGCTGCTGACCTACCATCCAAAACACACTTTCTGACAAAATCCCTGCTCAAATGAAAACACCATAATTCCTCCCCCAGGATGAGTTTTGAAAAATCAGTGGTACCTTTTAGAAGCTATCTTCAAAACGTTCTTACCACTGTTATAGCTGCCAGAGACAAAGCATAAAAACCAAATACTTCAGGGGTGGGGGAGTTTTCAAGTGACTAGTAACATATGTAAAAGTATCAAGCCAAAGAAAACTAACAATAAAAAAAAAATACTTGGAAGAAAATCAGAAGACAAAAATCAATGAGTGCTGGAGTAATGCAGTCCAAGAAACTACTAAAAGGGATGCAATAGAACACACAAAAATGTAAAATTTCATCTGATCTCAATATACTATAATACTCAGCATTCCTGACTTAAGAGCTCTCAGAGCTTCAGATTATATACTGTATGTATTTATATATATGTACACATATATTATACAAATGCCATTCCCCCCCCATAATATCTAAATGAACAGAGCACCTATGACAATATGATGGTTGCCAATATGGTACTTGAGTTTGAAAAGAATGAAATTAAAATTATATCTGATATCAATTTTTTAATAATGTGAACACATTGGATCTAGCCCTTTCTAAACCACTTTTCAGTTAAACACTATCAAAGCTTGAAAACTCATAAGAGTAATATATCAAAAATAAACCCCTCCCACTTCATTTTTATTAGAGTTAATCTGTCCTATAGATAAAAGTGCCACATGGCCCTATATTTGCAAAGTAAGCGATACCAAACTTGCTATTTTCTAGGCAAATCAGTAGCATATGTACAGATTCCTATGATGATGTTTTCATTCCCTTTTGGCCAATATGAAGAGAAAAAACATTTATTACTGGTAATGTGGCCATATATTATAGTTCTTGGCTACAAGATTTTTTTTTAATTATGTCATTTTCTTAATAAAGATTCTCAAAGTTGCATGCTTTTTTAAAAACAAACACCCTTTTTCCAATTCTTGTAAAAAAAAGAAAAGTCCGCACAAAAGATGCTTAATTTCTATCTGTATAAACTGAAATACCTTCAAGTCTCTTAAAGGGTCTAAAACAGATTTAGCAACAGAATATATTTCTTACCTCACCATGAAGTAACTGACTTCAAACCAGTGCAATCTTCCTCAAGGTACAAAGGACCTGGTATTTATAAAAACTTATAAATTCAACCCGCTCATACGGATGTGACTGCCTTGATTTATCGGGGACTAAGAGGACCATCAACTTTCCTAATTAAACAGAATGCCTCAACTTTTGGAAAACGGTTTACTTTAGAGAATACAACTTGCTAAATACTAGGCAATTTTCATTTATAAAGTTTATGACATTCAAAACATTTTGACTCATTAAGAATTCTAATTTGTGAACAGACTTGTGATTTTGCTTAGTTTCTGTTGAAGTTTGGAAAATGACATATCTAAGCTGGTATACAAATAATTTTTACGCTACAACTTTCCCCATTAGCTCAGCAGGATAAACATCAAACTTTACAGCCGTTTGAAAGCCTTCTTGAGAATCTGGTGAATTGTCCAAATATAAGACTACAATCACTCAATTCTTAGAATGATGCTCCTTCATAAACTCTGTTCACCCTTGAAAAAAGACAATGGTTTGTTACAAACAAAAATATACCATATACAAATATTAATTAAAAATCTTACTTTTCAAAATGGACCCAATAACACCCATGACTGCATATTTTGTTAACATATTAACAAACAATGTTTAAAAGTAACCCATGACTAAATATAAAACATTAATTTTCTATACTCTTCTTTTAAAAGGAATAACCTCAAATGAGAAATTATATCTAAGATTATGTCATTCTCCAATTTTCAAAATCCACCTTAATCCTATTTTTCTTTTAAAGGGTAACTTTTAGATTTATCAAGCCTAGTGAATAAGATGAGTAATTAATAATTAGTAGTAGTACTGGAAACAATGTATGATACGTATAAATACAGACTATTATAGTCAGGGATTCAAACAGGTAGCTCCTTTGCAGAATGACAAAGGCTATACAGTATATTGAAAAGCTAAAGCACAACTATCCTTTTTAGGAGAAAACAAACCAAAAAAATGTTTTGCAAGAAGGACAATCCAAATATTGTAGTACAGCAGTCATTCAAATATGTCTGAAGAAAATAGCCTTCCTTGTGTACATCTAATACTGTACTTTTTATAACTATATCCTTACAACTTCTTTCATTAAAAAATTCACCAGAGATACTCTTAAAGTATGTTAATATGGAAAAGATTTCAAATCAGTATTTTTCTACAACACATTACATTTTATAAACAAATATATCATTTTGTTTTATTTAACATCTTGAAGGCTTTCCTGTTGGTGGTATAATGTAAGTGCAAATGTGAACAGTTTAATTAGAAATATCTTTTTAAGTAAATGAGTGACATAATTATTTTCTGAAGGCGATGACAAAAACATTTATTTAAAAACCTTGTTATATAACTCAAGGGGCTGGTTTACTAATGAGCATCTTTTTACTAAGAATTTAGTACTAACTAAAACAAGCTTTGTACTTTTATTTACTTCAATTTAATTTAAAATTAAAATACAATGCTTTTTCATTCAGTTGGTTACTTCTTTTAATGTATTCAAAAATGTTGAACACATACAGAACTGAATTAAGAAGCAACAACTGCCCTATGGAAGAGCTATAGTTAACACAGAATGTTTTTAAGAACCAAGGACAAGTTTTCAGTATTGAAGAAGAGAATGTACATAGAAAGCACTCCGAATTCATTCTTAATTTCTTCAACACCATACTAAAATTCTTTTTTAGAGGGTATGTTCCTTAACAATTTTACATAATTCACAATGAAAATGTGAAAACATGTCAATTTGGCAATCAACACTTCTTCATTGCACCTTACTTACTTTATGCATGCGGCCCACACATTACTTCAGCTCAAGAGGCTGGGGTAATTCTGTCCCTAAGGCAATCAAGGAGCTCAGCACAAACCTTGAAATCATTTTTAAAAAATTTTCTTTTCCTCATTTCCCCCATCAATTTACAAGTAAACAAATGATTACTTCTTGAAGAGGGAGGGGGATGAAAAGCAGAAGTCTCTTCATGATTCCTGGTGCTGAAAATTTCTTGAGGGGAGAAGTGGAGGCAGGTGTTGGAACATTCACAGTTTAATGCAAAAGCACAAATGAATGAAATTCTGTAGTTGCTTTCAGGCAGTTTTGCGCATAGAAAAAAAGAAATGTTTAGAAAATAAAATGTTTATTTTGTCTTTCTTGTTGTGGCCAAGCCAGTCCTTTTCCACCGTAACAGGTGAAATTTAAATCCCAAATTAATCTGATTTGTGGCAGTAAAGGTCCTTAAGTGCTTTTAGCTCCTCAATGAGTGTCTTATTTTGGTTTTCAAGCACTGCCACTCTGTTTTCTAAACATTTCACATATTCTTTCTTCTTTCTACGACACTCTCGTGCTGCTTCCCTATGAGCAAAAAGGACAGGAAAAATTATGCAACATTTATTTCTATATCATTTATTTTGGGCTAGAGTACTTCTAAATATTTAGCTCAAAGCAACAAATATTTTAATATATTACAGATTAGGCATTTGAAAAAACTTGGAGACGGACTCATATAAAATTTTAATATACAATTTTGATTAAAAAAAAACACAAACCCAAATGTGAGAACCCCACAAACAATGAAAAGAGCTGAATCACTTAAAATTTAAAATTATCGGGCGCCTGGGTGGCTCAGTCGTTAAGCATCTGCCTTCAGCTCAGGTCACGGTCCCAGGGTCCTAGGACTGAGCCCCGCACCGGGCTCCCTGCTCCACGGGAAGCCTGGCTTCGCCCTCTCCCACTCCCCCTGCTTGTGTTCCTCTCTCGCTGTGTGTCTCTCTCTGTCAAATAAATAAAATCTTAAAAAAAAATTTTTTTAATTATATCACTGTTTATTGATATGTTCTGTATCACACCTATAAAACTTGAAATTCTATCAATAACTAAGAAAATACTAAGGCTAAATGTCAGAGTGAAAAACATCCTAAATTAAATAGAAAAATCTCATCAATTCATCATTTCAGGGCATTAAAAAAAAGTCTAACATGAGTCTCTTCCACAAATGATGTTGAGAAAACTGTATATCCACATGTAAGAGAATGAAGCTGGATCCTTACCTTATACCATATACAAAAACTACTTGAAAATGGATTAAAGAGCTAAATGTAAGACCTAAAACTATAAAACTTCAGAGGAAAACAGGGGAAAAGCTTCAAGACATTGGATTGGCAGTGGTTTCTTGCTGTGCCACCAACAGCAGACAACAAAAGCAAAAATAAACAAATGGGGCCCCATCAAACTTAAAAACTTCTGTTCATGAAAGGGGACACAATCAACAGAGTGAAAAGGGAACCCATGAAATGGTAGAAAATATCTGCAAATCATATATCTAATAGGACTTAATATCTAGGACATAAAAAGAACTTTTACAACTTAACAAAATAACTCGATTAAAGAATGGGCAAAGGACCTAAATAGACATTTCTCTAAAGAAGATATATAAATGGCTAACAAGCATATAAAAAGATGCTCAACACCAATCTAATTATTAGAGAAATGCAAATCAAAGCCACGATGAGATACCACTTCACACCCTTTAGGATGGCTACTATATTTACCCAAGACAAAATGAAAAACAAAACAACCCCCCCGCCAAAACCCAGACAGAAAATACTAAGTTTTGACCAGGATGTGAAGAAATGTGAACCGTGTGCACTGTTCACAGGCCGTAAAATGGCCCCGCCATCACAGAAAACACTATATTCCTTAAAAAATTAAAAATAGAGTTACCCTATAATCCAGCAATCCAACTTTTAGATATATACCCAAAGAACATAGAACAGGATATTGAAGAGATATGTGCATACCTATGTTCATAATAGCATTATCCACAATAGCCAACATGTAGAAGCAACCCAAGTATTCGTCAACACACGGATACATTTTTAAAACGTGTTATATACATACAAGGAATATTATTCAGCCTTAAAAAAAAAGAAGGAAATCCCATCACATGCTACAACACAGATGAACCCTGAGGACATAATACTAATAAGCAAAATGAGCCAGCTACAAAAGACAACTGTATGATTCCACTTACATGAAGTATCCAAAGTAGTCAAATTCATAAGAAAGAAAGTAGATGGTGATTGCTAAGGACTTGCAGAAGGGGAAAATGAGTGAATTTGTTTTTAATAGAGTTTCAGTTTTTCAAGGTAAAAAAGTTCCAGTTTTGCAAGGAAAAGTTCTGGAGATCTGATGCACAACAATGTGAATATACTTAACACTACTGAACTGTATACTTAAAAATGGTTAAGATGGTAAATTTTTTTTTACCACAATTAAAAACTATTAAACTATTTTAAAAAAAATCTAGCAGATTAAGAATAAAAAATATTTTGGGGCGGCTGGGTGGCTCAGTTGTTAAGCGTCTGCCTTTGGCTCAGGTCATGATCCCAGGGTCCTGGGATCGAGCCCCATATTGGGCTCCCCGCTACGTGGGAAGCCTGCTTCTCCCTCTCCCACTCCCCCTGCTTGTGTTCCTTCTCTCGCTGTGTCTCTCTCTGTCAAATAAATAAATAAAAATCTTTAAAAAAAAAAAAAGAATAAAAAATATTTTTTAGTGAGCTACAAAGTCTAAACTGGTAAACATTTTTAGCTCTATATAAATAAGGACCATATATTATATCCTAAGTCACTAGCTGAGGGACTGGCACAAAGTAGGTCCTTATTCCTGAGTGAACATTAAGAGGTGAAAGCAAAAGGTTCTAAATCTTTAAAAAATGGAAAAAAGCAGCAACTTACAATCACTCATTTACAAGAGTGCAGTACAGTACAGCACTTAAGAGTACTAGTTACTTCAGTGTCAGGTTCTTAGGTTTAAATGGTTATCTCTTACCAATTATATGACTGGAGGCAAATCACTTAACCTTAGTTTCCTGACTGTAAAACAAAGAAAATATTATCTACCTCAAAAGTTTTATGAAGATTAAAGGAATTAATATATAAGAAGTGCATGAAATAGTGGCTGGCATTTTGTAAATGCTATGTATGTATTCGCTATAATTATTTCTACATTAACTCTAATGCCTTCATTAATGTCTTCATCCCCATACAGCCTAGAGTCAGAAAAAAGAAGCAAGCTGACTTTTGGAATAAAAAAAAAGCTGCACCTAATGTTGTATTATCCATGACAGATATGGACAATATATAATCCACTGCATCACTGTACCACTGGTGAAAATTTTTTTTGGAAGGAATTAAAAATGGTCCAACATTCTAATGCACAGTGAAGATGACAAGCCAAGAAATGCTATGAGGCCACAAGTGATCTAAAGGATCACAGTGGGAATGATTCCGAGGTCAATCTGGATGTTCTGTATGTAGTGAAGTCTAACAATATAGAGAGCAAGTAGGATGTATGTACACACTTACAAATCTACTTTTACTCAGGGCTGAGTCATCTTGTTTTCCTTGCTTTCTCCCCCATCATTTGAGAATTTACAGTCCACAAGTGCTCATATGAATGCTCTATCTACATGCTAGTTTCCAAAAGTTAAACTAAAATGACCCCATAGGTTAGTATCTCCTAATTTTGCTCTAGCAAAATCAGTATGCTATAGTGTTGTTAAAGATTAGGTTTCTCAAAAGAAAAAAAAAAAAGGAACACTAGACTAAGAAAATTAACTTATTTCTTTAATGTAAGACCTTCGATCCTTTAAATATACTAAATGTGAATTGAGACTCTCTCCAGAGAGGAATTCTGACTAGCAACTTCCAAGCTGAGTATGACTATACAATACTTTTTTGGAGGAACACCAAATAAATTTCAAGTAATACACTGTCTTGCAGAATGATGCTGAAGTTAGGCACAGTTTAAAATAAACAACTTTGGAGAAAAAAAAAAAAAACAACTTTGTGGGCACCTGGGTGGCTCAGTCAGTTAAGTGTCTGCCTTTGGCTCAGGTCATGATCCCACCATCCTGGAACTGAACCCCACATCGGGCTCCCAGCTCGGCGGGAAGCCTGCTTCTCCCTCTCCCACTCCCCCTGCTTGTGTTCCTATTCTCTCTCTCTCTGTCAAATAAATAAGTAAAATCTTAAAAAAAAATAATAACTTTGGATACAAACTTAATACAGTATGATATAATAGCAAGAATTCTAAACTGAGGATCAGAAATCTTGGGTTCAGATCCTGACTTTGAAACTAACTAGTTGTATAGCTTCCAACAGGTCCCGGGCAAGAACTATTTCATCATCTGTTTTTTTTTTTTTTTTTTTAAAAAGGACTAATCAAGATGTCTTTAACTAGGACTGTTAGGTTTGTATTAAGGAGCATGAAAAATCAGGGAATAAACCTACAATGTCATTCTAAAGCACCAATTTTGCTTAATGGGTCAGAGGGGTGGCAAGCATTTTCATATTTATAAAAGCATTATTATATTTTGGAGTTGGATACAGAATACAAATGAGCTTTAAAAATTTTAAGAAATCCTTAGCTTAGGGAATGCTTCTCAAAAATTTCTAGCTAAATATTTAAAAAAAAAAAAAAAAAGGAAGAAAATGAAAGGACTCTCCCAGCGGATTGGTCTGACAACATGGTGTGAAGATTAAATTGACCACTGATGTTTCTTCCAGTACAGAAATAGGATTTTATGATTTTAAGCATTCATGCAAACAGATGGCTTATAAATTCTGAAATTGATGTGATAGGCATATTTTTAGAAAAAAGTTCTTTCACATAATGTGTCTCAACATCCTCCTCCATTCACTGAACTAATTCTTTGTCTCTATGATACTCTTACATTCTCTCCATTTTCAGCATCCTCCATAATTCCAAACTACCTGATTTTTTTCTCTTTTACCTTCAAAGAAGTTTATCAATTGTACTTTTTTTTTAAAACAACCAGTTTTTCATTTCACTGATTTTCCTCTATTGGTTTTCTCTTTTCGGTTCTATTGATTTTAATTTGCTCTTCTTTTTCTAGTTTCTCAAGATGGAAGTTAGGTTGGCAAACATTTTTTTGGTAAATATTTTTGGCTTTTCAGAACAAATGGGCTCTGTCACAACTACTGCTGTTGTAGCATGAAAGCAGCCTTGGATAGCACATATTTGAATGACCATGGCTATGTTCCAGTAAAACTTTATTTATAAAAAACAGACAATGAGGTATAGTTTGCTAACTCCTGACATAGATGATTGATTTAAGACTTTGTTTTCTAACGTAAGTATTTAATGGTATAAATTTTTCTCTAAGCACTGACTGAACTGCTCCCACAAATTTTTGTCGTATTTTAATTTGCACTTAGTTCAAGATATTTCCTTTGAGGCTTCCTTTTTGACCTAAATGTTTGATACTTACTTAATTTCCACACAACTGGGGATTTTCCTGATGCTTTATGGGCCAAGAACATATTTTGTGTTCTTTCTATTCTCTTAAATTACTAAGTGTCATAAAAATGCCATTAGGTACAATTGGTTGATTATGTATTTCAGGTTGTCTCTATATTTATTTTCTGTCATCATTGAGAAAAGAATGCTGAAGTTTTCTTTTCTTTTTTCTTTTTTTTGGTGGGCAGCAAAGCAAGGTTTATTGAGCGATAGTAAAGTGATAGTACAAAGCTCCCGAAGAGGGAGGGGACCTGAGAGGGCTGCCCTCAAGTTTTCAACTATTCAATTCTCTGTTTCATCAGCTTTGGCCTCATTTATGTTAAAGCTGTTAGGGGCATACACATGTAGAATTACTATGTCTTTTTAGAGAAATGATCCTTTTATAAACATTATATAATGTCCTTTTTTTTATCCCCGACAATGTTCCAGCTTCCTTCTGATTGCTATTTGCATGGTCTATCCTTTTTTACTCCTTTCCTTCTAACTTATAACTATGCTTGATATTTGAAGTAAGATTCTTACAAACAGCATAGTTAGGTGTTGGTTTTTTATTCTGTTTGGTCTTTTATGTGGGTTAGACCAGGTTTAGCCATCTATGACCCATGGGTCAAATCCACATAGTCTGTTTTTAATAATTTTTAAACTTCTAGCCAGACTAACCAAAAAAGTGAGAGAGAGAAAAACCACAAATTTTCAATATGAGGAATGAAATCCCTATGAAACAGTCCTCCGCACTGCCCAAGAATATCACAACCAAAACCCCAGAAGTATTTAGGTATAAATCTAACAAAAAACATGCAGGATCTATATGCTAAAACATGGAAAGTACACTGTGTTCATACAATGGAAGACTCTATTGTTTTAAGATATTAATTCTCCTCAATTTGATTTACAACTCAACACAACCCTAATCAAAATCCCAGAAAACTTTCTTATAGACATCAACAAACCAATTCTAAAATTTTAATGAAAATGCAAAGGAACCAGAACAGCCAAAACAATTTGTAAAAGAGCAGAGTTGGAGGACTCACACTGTTAAATTCCAAAACTTACTAGGAAGCTACAGTAGTCAAAACAGCATGGTGTTGGCTAAAGGATAAAAACAAAGACCCTTTAAACAAGGTAGCCAGAAACAGACCCACACAAATATGGTCAAATGATTTTTGACAAAAGTGCAATGGCAATTCAATAAAGGATAATCTTTTTAACAAATGTGTCAAAACAAATGTATGTCCATACACAAAAAATGAACCATGACACACCTCACACCTTATACAAAAGTTAATTCAAAAGGGATCATAGACCTAAATGTCAAACATAAATTGTAACACTTGATACAGACCAACTGGAACTCATACATTGCTGGTGGGAATGCCAAATGATATAGCCACTTTGGAAAACAATTTGGCAATTTCTTATAAAGCTAAATATACACTTACCATCCTACCTGGCCAGCCCACTCCTAGGTATTTACTCAAGTGACCTGAAAGTTCATATTAACTCCTGTATATATTTATAGTAACTTCATTCATAACCCTCCAAAACTGGAGACTATGATGAACACCAAGGTCAATAGACAAACAAACCACAGGATATGGGTACAATGGAATACCAGGGATAAAACCAACTACTGATCCATTAACACTCAATAAATCTTGAATGCATTTTGCTAAGTGAAAGAAGCCAGATCCTAAAGGCTACATACAGTGAATGATTTCAATTATATTAGATTCTGGAAAAGGCAAAATCCTGAGGATAGAAAACAGTTCAGCGGCTTCGAGTCTGGGAAAGGGGGCAGAAGCAGACTACCATGGGTATCAAAGAGATTCGTTCTAGGGTGGTGTAACTGTTTTGTAAGGCACTGTGGGGGTAGAAACATGGCACCATACATCTGTCAAAACTAAAAGAACTATACAGCATAAAAAGTACATGCAGTCCCAGAACTGAAAGAAGATGGTGACGAATCTAACCATACTACAAACGTGTGATATAATCTTACTGAAGAGGGTGGAGAAAAAAGAACAGACCTAAATAGCTTTGAAAACAGTCCTTTCACTGGTACTTTAAGGCTAAAAACAAAAAGAACTGTACATAAATACTGTATTGTATTTGGTAAATTTGTTTCTCACAGGTATACAAGTTAGCAACTCTGTAACTATTTTAAATGTACACTAGAGTTAAACAAACATGTAAATAAACTATACTTAATGGGAAGCCAAGTTTCTATGAATCTGCCTATTCATATCCTTAACTCATTAGTCTTCTAACTTGTTAAGTGTTTCTAGTTTGTTGTTTGCTTTTCTACTTTATCTTTCTCTTGGCTAAACAGAGGTTTTATATTTTCATACAGTCAAACCTACCTAACCTTTACGTTTATTACTTTTGCCTTTAGGAAATCTATTAAAATACTCCTGCATTCTAAAATTATAAGACAAGGATGGTGGGTTGCATTACTTTCATAATTTTTTATTCCTTCCTCCCTGTGGGAAGAGCATACATTCCCGCTCCACTGACACTGAGCTTGTCCTTGCCTGTATTTTGGCCAATGGTACATAAGTGGACACGATGTTCATCACCATCAAGGAGAGGATTTAAAAAACACTGCCTTTTTTCCTTTGCTACAAAAATGACATGCCTCAAAAAAGGTGCTCCTCCTCTAGCTGGAGCTAGTGGAAGAGAGGCACGGCAGCTGGCTTGCAGCTGTCCAATGTAATGTGAGAAAGCAATTCTGTTGTTCTAAAACACTGAAATTTTGGGGTTTCTGTTGTTGTTACTGCAGCAACAAAAATTAATATAACAACCATCTATTCTTTCTTTTAGACCGCTTATCACTTCTCTTCATTTCTGAGTAAATGGTAATTTGGACAGTGTAGAATTTGGGGATCATAACATTTTCATCAAAGTTCAATTTAAGATGGCTGTGTTTGAGGTACATATAAGGGACATTCATCCTAGTGAGTATGTTCAGGAGGAGAGCGCTCCCCTATCTTTTCCATTGAAGTGTACCCCTAATGGCAGAGGAAACCAAAATGGGGATTCTGGGGACAGAGCCCAAAGCAATCACTGCTGGTGTGAATTTCTTTTAAATCTCTTACCTTAAAAATATTTATTTCTCTCTAATTTTTGAGCAAGATAAACATTCGAGGAAAGTATTCCATGTTTACCTCTTGGTGCTACATTATCTCCAGCACACTGTCATGTGCTCTGGTTTAAGAAGCACAGCAGGAGAGAGTTGCATACTGAAATCTCAGAATTAACATGTCCATAGGGCTTTGGCACCAGACACAAGCTCAAATCTCAGTGCTACCAATTAAAAAAAAAATTTAAAAGATTTTATTTTTAAGCAATCTCCACAATGTGGGGCTTGAACTCACAACCCCAAGATCAAGAGTCACATGCTCTACTGACTGAGCCAGCCAGGCACCCCTGTACCAATTTCTTTAAAGGTGTGATCTTTGGCAAGATATTTAACTTCTTTCTGAACTATAGCTCCTCTGTAAAGTGGAGGTAAGCTTCTACCTCATTGTAGGCAATATAAAGTATGTAAAGAAACTACGTGCAATGTCTAGCATAAACTAGCCCTTAATAAATAGTATCTCAGGAAAAAGGTCAAAGCCAGAATATAGAATTAGAAGGTATCAGCATATAGTTGATGCCTGAAATACACGGATACGACTGAACGTTCCAAGGGAAAACTTCAAAAGTAGTCAGAAAACTGGGTGAATAAACCAAAGAAGAGTTCAGGAGAATGAGAAGTCACAAGTGTCAAATATTTCACACACACAAAAAAAGTATAATGAAATGAAAAGAGAATACCAGATTGCCAAGTGGGAGGGACTCTGTATCTTTTAAAGATGTAAGAGTGCTATGGTGAGCACAGAAGCCAGATTTTAATGAATGGAAGTTGGAAAAGTAGAAGCAGCAGTAATGTGGGAATAAAAGGAAAAGGGAACTATAGGAGAGTCAATGGGAAGTTTCCTTATAATGAAACTAAATCCAAGCAAAAGTATTTTTATTAAAGAATCCATGCTAAATCAGGTAGCTTCCCTGAAGATTTCAGACCAGCAAAGGTTGTTAGGAACTGTAGCTATGGCCCTAACTTGGTTGGGGGGGGGAGGGGGTGATACATAAACTAAAAAAATAATGGAAAAAAGAAATTTGGTCTGCTAGTCAAATGAACAAGTGTTCATAAATGGGCAGCTCTCTGCTCCATACAACAGAGCAGACAAGAAGCCATGGTGCTGCCTCCTCACCCACCCGCTAATTAGTCTTTTCTGTATAAGAGGAAACGTCTCTGGAGCGCCTGGGTGGCTCAGTTGGCTGAGTGACCCACTTGGTTTCGGCTCAGGTCATGGGAGCAAGCCCTGAGTTGGGCTCCGTGCTCACTGGGGAAGCCTGCTTGAAGATCCTCTCCCTCTGCCCTTCCCCCCACTCGCACTCTCTCTCTGAAATGGATAAATCTTAAAAAAAAAAGGGGGGGAGGGAACATTTTTGTCCCACAGAACCAACTACATGGACACAACATGAAGTCCTTCTACTGTTTTTATAATCAAGAAAGTTTATTTTCCATCTGATTGCTCTGCTGTGTCTTGCTTAGAACTGGTTTCTTTAGTAAGTGCTACTGTCTTAAGTTTTAAAACCTGGCCTTTACTTAAGACTTCCTAATCAGACTTGCTTCTAATTTTAGAAAGGGTTAAACATTTCTTTACAAACATTTGGAAGCTGGAAAGATCTAAATTATAAAATAAATTTTGTATTTAAAATACATTTAAATGAATGCAGCTTTTGATGCTTCTGTTTATAACACCTAAGGAAAATCTCAGACTGACGGAGCACAAATAAAATAAGCCACTTGGCTTATTTCCAACTCTTTCCCTAATATCCCAGAAAAAGTCCTGCCATTTCCCATAGCTTAGATGTCATTTACTGACACTCTAAAACAGCTAGGAGTATTTCAGGGACAAAAAAGGTTGTTGAGCTGAGTGGAAACATGAAACTTCATAAAAACAAACATTTTGATAGAGCACTATAGATAAAGTGCTTTGAGAGGAATATCTGTCCCACAGAATAGCCGTTTGGATGGGTGGCAGTATCTCGTCTTACAAAGAAAACGGAGGTTTGAGGGTTAGTATGTTCTTCCAAAGTCACAGCAAAAAGAGTAGATCCAGGACTTGAATCCAGACTGTCTAAATTCAATCCCTATTTCTTTTACTTTATCACAGTGTTTGAAAAATCTTGGGGTCAAGAACAGAGGAATATTTTCACCAATTTCAAATTTTATCTTTAATATATCTTTATTTTCATTTTCTATGGTTTGTCTTAAGTCATTCTACATTAAATCCTAAGCTAAATATTTAAATCCTAAACTAAATAAAAATACTGAAGTAAATACAATAAAAACATTTTATTGGCTTTTCTGGGGGGGGAGGGTCAAAGGGAGAGGAAGAGAAAGAGAGAAAATCTTAAGCAGGCTCCACACCCAGTGAGGAACCCAATGTGGGGCTCCATCTCACAACCCTGAGATCATGACCTGAGCCAAGATCAAGAGTCGGATGCTTAACCAACTCAGCCAGCCAGGTGCCCCTTACTGGTTTTTTTGATGACAAAACCATTTACAGCTGTGAATTTACTTCATGAGAATTACTTTGCCCACATTTCATAGATTTTGTTGTGTAGCACTTTCATTGTTGAAGACTAACTCTATTTTAAGATTTTGTCTAAGAACAAGGTATTCTTAGATTTAATCTGTTTTTGAAGAATCTTTAGGTGTTAAATTGTCGATTTTGAGTAAAGATGATATTCACTAAAACATGGACTGGCCATTATACATCTACTTTATTTTAAATAAACTTAATATTAATTTAATATACATACTTGAAACTCGATCTTCTTGAACAATACTATTCATGAAAAGAAACAATATTTAAATAACCTAGCTTGTTAGAGCATAGTGAAAATATAGCAGAGTTGTGTATTATATCTTCCATGGAGAAATCACACAAAAGAAAACTATGATTAAAGATTGGCCCATGGGACACCTGGGTGGTTCAATCGGTTAAGCAGCTGCCTTGGGCTCAGAGTCCTGGGATTGAGCCCCACACTGGGCTCCCTGCTCAGTGGGGGGCCTGATTCTCCCTCTCCGCTCCCCCTGCTTGTATTCCCTCTCTCGCTGTCTCTCTCTGTCAAATAAATAAATAAAATCTTAAAATAATAAAGACTTGACCCACAATCCCATTAGCCACTTCATAAGTGCAGCTTATTAAATAAAGTTTTTTTTAGCAAGATCCATCAATTCTACCAGAAAAAAATTCATTGCAAAGATCCTATTATCAGAAGAGGTAAAAGACACATGTCTGACAGAATCTGAAGATGACCTGACCTACCACAATCTAAGTAAATGCAACGTATGTACCTGTTCTTCATTAGGCGGACCTCTCTCTTTCGTGCTGCTTCTTCAGCAGGTTGTGTAGGAAGTGCTGGGGAGGATGCCATAACAACTCCAGGGGCAATGGTGCTAGTGGGTGCTGTGCGAATCTGGTATGTCTGTACATCTCCAGAGGCAGCTGAAAAGAAAAACAGGGAACAGGGCGTAAGACACTGAAGCACTGTGACTCGGTGAAACTACGTGTGTCAATCATCAATTTAAACATACATTTTGGACTGGAAGGGAAAAAAAGGAACATGATTCTAACTAAAACACTGAAAAAATCAGCATTTTTGGGTCATTACTGACAAATAATTTCCAATTTAATGTATTTATTAGTATAGACACTTGGGTGAAAGAGGCCTTAACCTATGTCTGCCGGGTCTTGTATTTATGTTTCATTGGAATGCAGTTCTATTCTGTTGTTAACATGCTTACCAACCTTAAGTCTAAAAGATAAGTAGGGCACAGCTTGGATGATCTTCCTAGATAGAGTATACTCCTCAATGTCTTCCTTTGATATTGGTAAATTCATATTAAAAAATTTCAAGTAGACTCTTGCCACGACATAAAAACGACCATGATTTTTCATAAAATAGCGAAATGGGAGAGAAAATAAAGCATTATGGTCAACTATTATAAATTTCTAATTGAAACAAAACTGAAAGTATGAAAAAGTGTACCACTTGATGCCAATTATATTACTTGTTTTAATGTAAATGCTAATTGCTAAATAAATGGAAGTTTATTTTTCTAAGTGATCCATCACTTGTAAAAAGAAACACAATCATTATCTGTCAAACTGCTTCTAAAAACAGCTTAGTAATATGCCCTCCTAAGAATAAAGAACCTAACATTATCTGAGAGAATTTGAAGGTCTTTATAAAATTATCCATATTTGTTATTAATATCAATTAAAATGTGTAGTTTGAGTGGAAAAGATTTATATACTAAACATGTTACCATCTTCAAACTGACGTTCAGAATTCAAATTCACTGACATCCTGCTTTACAATTTTTGAGTACCTGCATGTAAAGTGAAAAGGTGTTTTACTCCCATTAATAAGCAAAATATTATCTTCTTCAAATATTATTTGTTTAGTAACAAAATATGTTCTGTAAATACATTAGGGCCTTTAAAAACAAATGTCTCTCTAGTTGGTGTTTTAGGATTATTCAAAAATTATCATCCATGGTGAAGGGGTAACAATGGTCATTATTTAACAGAGGCAAAATATATTTTTATTAATAAAAATATTTTTAGATACAGATTTTAACATTATTTCCTCAATATGCAAATTTCAATCTGGCATAAATCATATTCTTAAAATATTCAAATGGATTCAAAGAAAAATGGTCAACTCCTATCCATAGAGATTCCTAAAGCAAGAAAATAAAAAAAATAAAACAATACAGAAAAAAAGCTATTTCTATAGTTCAACAAGGATTTAACTACTACTTTTTCTCTACAGACCAGTAGACCTGCATACTGGTATAAGAATTTTCAGAACAGTTTTCATTTGAAATAAAAAATGATGATCTTAGAAATGAGGATGTAAATTTCTTTTGAATAAAAAGCAGAGAAACAGAATTTTGAACCTTCAAAAAAAAATTTTTTTTTTTTTAAAGTAGGCTCTACACCCAACATGAGGCTTGAACTCAAAACCCCAAGATCAAGAGTTACATGCTCTACCAACTGAGCCAGCCAGGCACCCAGAACCTCCAGAGATTCTCACCAGTGATTTAGTACAACTCTTTATTTGACACATTAAAAAAAAAAAAAATGAGGCCCAGAGAGGTGAGTCTTACTCAAGATCACATAGCAAATCTATGCAGTTAGATCTAGAATCTAGCTTTCCTAACTCCTGACTTCACTGTTTTGCCCTGTAACCTACCCTGTTTCTCCTATCCCCAAATGCTAGAAGTGTTAAAGATGTTGTATTTTTAAAACTGAAAACAGTTGTTTTTATGCCATGACATTTGGGTCCAACTGGAATAATGGAAGAGTTCATGGAGAACATTATCTATAATGAAAAAAATTAACTACATTTTCATAGTGTTTTACAGTATCATACTTACTTTTTCTGAGTTTATAAAATTTTAACCTTTCAAAGAATTTACCACACCTGTGAATTCTGAATTCTCTTACCTTGAACAACGACTTGGTTGCTGGGCACTAAGATCTGCTGTCCATCAGTGGTCTGTGCATACTGTAGGATGGTAGTACCCGGCTGAGTGGCAGCTGCATTGGTCATGGTTAATGTTTGCAGGCCCTGTACCCCATCGGTACCATTGTTAGCCAGTTGTATTGCTCCTCCCTGGGTAATGGCAACTAAAACCCAATGGATTTTATTGTTATCAGTTTAATTAATACCATATAAGACTTTTACAACACACTAAATTCAAAGCAGAATAATGTGTAAGACATAATCTAGGAGAAATTATTATAGCAAATAATACTGCCAAGAAAGATTTGGTATACTCAAGTACCTTTCTGCTCAGGAAACCCACATCCAATTGCTATAATACAAATGCACTCTATGAACCATATTATAATTTATAATAATACCCATTAACAATTTTTTAAAAGAATAAATGAGAAGATGTTAAATTCCTTTCAAAGTTGTTTGGTTCAGAAGAGGTCCCACTTTGTGATCCATACTTCCTTTATTCTAGCCTTAATTATGCAATATTTTGTTTAATATTCACTGTTCCACTAGCAAATAAATTTCTTGAAGGTAGGAAATGTGATTTTTCTTCTCTACTTTCATGTACTTAGCACAGAAATGGGCAGTAACAGGCACCCAATAAATGGTTGTTTTAATGAATAATTAATAAAACCGGTTCAGTAGTGCATTCTGTTCTCTAACTCTAACTCTAGCAATGCATAAACTCTAAGTTACATATCCATGCATTCTCACACAGGATCCTTTAATTATTCACTAATTAACCACACTGTCATTCATCTGTTATGAAGTAATCACCTTTGGTTCATACTAAAAGATATTTCACTTTATTAAAAATTGAATTCACCTTTATGCTACCGTACATGGAAAAAGTTAATAGAAAGAAAAGAAGTTGGTTATTATTTTATTTGAACAAAGCAATCCTTCAGATACTAGCATCAAGATAGGTGGTTGGAGCCTCTCTAGACACTCTCCCTCTTAAAGTTTTCTGGAAAGAGGACTAAAAATCACAATATTACATATAAAAATGCATAATGGATTTTAACTTACTAAGTCAACAAATGTGTGATTTACGCAGGTTACTTTTATTTTGTCTGTTAGAAGGGAATTATTTGAGATCATTTATTAGCCAGCTCTAGGCAACTAATATCCCGAGTCATCTATATAAGGAAAATTGATTATCTACTGTTTGATCAAGAAATAGTGACAGTAAATAAGTATGATTTGGTTTAGCAAATGACACCTATGGAAATTAAGATACTGGTATATACAATCCATTCACTTTAGCCATTTCCATAAGTTTTACTTATCTTAGACAATTAAAAAGGAATATGTAAGAACTATTTTGAGATTAATATTGCAGGTAACTTGAAGGAATCAGAAGATTAACAGAATTAAACCACAATTTCTCATATAGAGTTAATAAGCAAATTCCATTGCATTTAACATACACAGCTTTCTTCTTGGCTATATACAATAAACTCAAGGTGGGAGAAAAGAAGTAGGAAACTAGATATCAGGACACCTGGGTTCTAGTCCAGATTCTACCACTAAACTGTTATTTGAATTTGTTATCTCTTCTATAAAAATAAAAATACCTGGTTCTAGCCACTAAGTACAATTATAAAAATCAAATGAGATCATGTATGTGGAAGTATTCTGAAAATGGAAGTCCGATCCTTTCAGATGTATTTTTCTCTATAATATATATTTATATACTTGATTATTCCAGAAGGATCTGAGATGGCTTTCAATAAAACTAAATGCATTAAAATAAGAAGAGGAAGCTAGAAGTCAAGTAACTGATGGGTCTCTACCACAGAGATTCTACCAGAAAATCTAGAGGAAGAAGAGAATAATCTGAGATTCTGAGTAGTGAAAGTAAAGAGGAAAACATCATGGGTTACAGTTGTAATTAGTGAAACAAAAAATTCAAGTTTAAAAAGATAGACACATTGTTTCTACCTTAGAACAGAATTTCTCAAATAAGACTTTATCAGGAACAGTGAACCAAGTAATGGATAAAACTACTAACAGCATTTAAAATTTGAAATTAAAAAAAAAACAACTTATGGAAGGAATACAAACTGGTGCAGACATTGGGAAAGGAAGTTGGGCAGGATGTTCTTTGATTCAACAATTCCACTCTTTGGATGCTATTCCATTGAGACGCTACTACATATATAAGAATGTTCACGTCACAGTGTTTGAAACAGTAGAAATGTCTTAAATGTTGATCAGTGTGTGTGTGGGCGGGGAGGGAATATTTAAGGGGGAGGGAATGTTTAAATAAAAGTTATATAGTGAAACACAATATAGCTGTTAAAGAAATATGTATCTGTATGTATACATTTGTTCATGGTATACTAATAATGTAGGTCTCACTTGTATCAAAATATATGGTAATATATTTATGTATGAACAGAATGAAAAAGAATGGATAGATATATACCAAACTTTTAACTACTGCGGAGAGATGAAAAGGATTATAAGTTAAGAAATATATAATGTTGTATATATTTAAGTAGTCATTTTATTGATTCTTAATGACAATCAAGAACATGTTACATCAATTCTGTCAAGGCTCTATGTATAAATAAGGGATAAAGATAATGTAATAAAACTTTAAAAATATGAAAGTATTAACCTTTAAAAACTAGCAATTTCCAGTTGCTGGAAGAGAGTGGTGTGTCAAATTAAACATACACATTTCTAAATTTCATTTCCCCATTTGACATTCTGATAAGCCTATTCCCAAAAGAGCATGCTTTCTCCGGCAAGTGAGAATCCCTGCAGTAAGTGAATCACTGTCACTAACAGGAGTATGCTGTATCCCTCAGGATTCTGTTGTGGCAGGGGAAAAGTAAAGTTCATGTATCAATGTCTTAGCATGCACACATCTGGAATAATTCCAATTATTTGGATATAAGGCTAAAAATACACACATCCATGTTCATAGATAATACCTGTTTATCTCTGTCAACAAAGAACTCAAGAAGGAAAAAGGGGACTGAACTCCAGGAAGTTCAGAATGGACAAGAAGCTTAGTCAAAAATGCTGTCCTTCTGCTTACTTTCAAAAGTTTCAACTTTGGGAGAAATAAAAAGTCTGGTACTTGGGAATCTGTTTTTAATACAGTTAGAATGCAAGTTAGTTATGTAAACCAAGGTTGAGCTATACTGTGAAAACTATTAACTTGGGAGTCAAACTTTTATACACATTCCTGACACAGACCACCCCAGGGTATTAGAAAATTAATGCAACAAGGGAGTGTCAATGTGTACATTTAATTTGTAATAAGGAGGAAAGGGGGAAAAACTACATAATGGGAAGTACTGGATTTAATGAGCAAATCAAAATGAAGAAATCTATGTAAAAGGCACTCCGGGAGTCAAAAGGTATTGGGAACAGATAGAAAAACATACCATTCACACAAATGCCTCTGATCAAACAAAAGCAGAACTGGAAAGACTTTGTTAACAGATTTGGGTGAAAGATAAGAAGAGAGACCTAAGTGTCAGACAGAAACATGACAGAACTGGAAGCTTTGATAATTTTGCACAAAGAATCTTTGCTTTCTGTGAACCAATTTCAGCAGTCCTTATGTTTATGTTACCAAAATTCACTACATTACCTTTTATATTAAAAAGAGTAATTGAATGTGCTGGTAGACTGTAACCAAGCCTCTCAACCCCCACCACAAAACATTAAATATGATTTTAAAATGCTACTTTTAGAAGGGAAGATGAATTAATAAAATAATAGATGAATAGTGAGACCATTTTTGTCTTTAAACATAATCAAAAAATGGTTATCTTATCTGAAAAAGTATTTCCTTTATTAACATCATATATTACACAAGGACTAAAATCTAGTTTCAAGCAGTGGTTCAAAAAATTTCCAAGACACTCCTGGCATTTGCACAAAACAAAGGACCACTTGAAGGGCTAACATGCTTGAGCAATCCTATCAAAAACCCTGAAGAAAAAGAAAATACTTCTGTTACAGAACTCTGCATACTGAACAGTAAAGGAAATATAATAATGGCATCCAAGACTGAGGAAAGGGTTGGCACTTTAGGATTCCTTTAAGGAGAATGCAGCCATTAGTTTTTCATCTCACTTTCCAAAGCAGAAATATCTTTTACTCACTATACTGTCCGCTGCTAGTTTGGTAAATCGGAGTTGGCACCGTTACAGTGGTGATGGCAGGTGCTGAAGTCTCCTCTTCAGACTTCTCTTCTTCAATCCTTGGCACTCCTGGTGCATCTGAAGATAAGTCATTCAGAATTTTCCTAGAAAAATAGAAAACTATATTAATTAAAATGAAAAACATTTATTGGCTAAATATATATAATACGAAAAGAAAATGGGCAGAAAGCTGCTACTGCTTAGGACAGCAGTTTAAAGATTGTATTCATTTATTTATTTATTTGAGAGAGAGAGAGTGGGAGGGGGAAGGAGCAGAGGGAGAGGGACAAGCAGATTTGGTGCTAAGTGTGGAGCCCCACACAGGGCTCAATCTCACGAACCTGAGATCATGACCTGAGTTGAAATCAACTGATTGAGCCACCCAGGTGTCCCAGGACAGCAGTTAAAAATTTAAGAACAAGAATAAACCATACATGGATGAGAAATCTGTATGTCAAAATGAAATCATACGGGGACTAGAAAAAAAAAGGGATGAATTTCTCTTTAATCTGAATGAAAATGAAGGCTGTGATTGGAAATCTAGGTGTAAGCAGAGATTAATAACACTGACTACAGAAAAAAAATCCTTTTGCAGGGCAAAGAACACCAAAAACAAAGTTAAAAGATGATCAACAATACTAGGAGAAAAGGCTTACATATATGACAGATAAAGGGCCAATATCCTCAATATATAAAGAACTCATAAAAATTTAGGCAAAAAAAAAAAAAATTAAATAAAGACCAAAAACCTGATTTTAAACTTCTCAACTCTCAGATTGGTAAAAAGTAAAAAAAAAAAGTTTAACAGTATATTCTGTTAGCAAAGCTGTGAGAAAACAGACACTCTCACTGTTGTTGAGTATAAAATTGGCACAACCCTTATGGAATAAATTTGGTGACAGGTAACAAAACTATGTTTACAGAGCAATCTTACTTCCAGGAATTTACCCTTAAGATATACTCACTACAGTACAAAAATACATAAGGTTATTCATGGTAGCACTGTTTGTAACTGCAAAATATGGGAAACAATCTATATGCCTCTACATAGGAGAATGGCTGAATAAACTACAGTTCATCCAGAAAATGGGTATAGCATGGTACCTTTTTTATAAGAAAGAAAGTGAAATATATGTATTTGTTCTTCTACTGAAGAATGAACTCAGAAAGGATAATACCAGATGGAGTTTAATGAGATTACTTAATCTACTGGGATTGATAAGAAGCAAAAAAAAGATAGAAAAATTGGGGGGGGGGGCACTTGTGAGTGTATTTTTTTGTACAATTCTGACTTTTTAAAGAACCATGTTCATGTTTCACATATGAAAAAATAATATCAACACAGATGGGGGAAAAATTCTTAAAATGGAATACAAATAAAAAAAATGAACCTGACCATACTTCAAATGAGTAACATAATCACAGAAGAGGGGGAAAAAACCCAACCCAAGTAATTTCTGACATCTTAAACTTCTAACAAACCAGTATGAATTAATAACTTAGCTTCAATGTCTACCCAAACCCTGCCCCTTTATGTTGCTATAGTCACAATTTCATTTTCATACACTGTGTGCTCATTAACAAATTCATTAATTATTGTTTTATGCATTTGTCTTTCTAATCACATAGGAAAAAAAGAGTTTCAAAGCAAAGTATTATAATACTGCTTTTATATTTACCCATGTAATTACCTTTACTGGAATTGTAGAAAATATTCTACTATTATCTCTTTCAATATTTCTTTTGGCCCAATTTCCTCTCTGGAAATTCTACAAGTGCTTCTTCTACTGGAGCACCTCACTCTATTCCCCATGACTTTTCACCTGTCTTTCCCATTTTCTCCGTATTTCTGTTCTCTATTCTGAGTTACTTTCTTAGTTCCCTTCCAGTTTACCAATTCTCTCATCAGCTACTCATATCTAGTTTATCCCACTTACTGGTTGTTGTTTTTCTTAATTCCACCTAATTGCATATCTCATTTCTCAGACTTGTTACTCATTTCTTTTCCACATCTGCTTGTTTTCATTTCAATAGGAGTTTAATAACTCCTATTCTTACCATAAGGATGATTTTTTCTCCCTTATCTCTTTTCGAATGAGAAATACAACTATTTTAAACAGCTTATAGACTGACAACTGGTCAAAAGATCAACTCTGGCGGGCGCCTGGGTGGCTCAGTCGGTTGAATGTCTGACTCTTGGTTTTGGCTCAGGTTGTGATCTCATGGGTTAGATCTCATGGGTCTTGGGATGGAGGCCTGCATGGGGCCCTGCATTCAGTGGGGAGTCTGCTTGAAGATTCTCTTTCTCTGCCCCTTCCCTCATGCGTTCACTCTCTCTTTCTCAAGTAAGTAAATAAATAAATCTTAAAAAAAAAAAAAAAGATCAACTCTGGGCATCACTGCTCTAGAGCATCATTTCAAACTTTAGCATTGAAAAGCACTTGAAGAACATGTTAAAAGAGATCCTGGCTCCCCACCCCACAGATTCTAATTCATTAGGTATGGGGTAGGGGCCTGAGAACTTGCACTTCTAACCAGATTCTGATTTGCCAGTGTGGTCTCTGGACCACATTTTGAATAGTACTGGTCCTCAGCACGACGTTATTCAAAGTTAGGTCACAACCCATATGTTTGCCATAAAAGCGTTATGTATGTTGCAACCAATGTAAAACAAATAAAAAACAGCTAAACGTCACACAATAAGGGTGAATACTGCTGTATATTTTGCTTAGACGCCTATATATATGTGTGTACCTGTATATATACCTATATATATAGATATATATAAATGAATATAGACAACTGTATCTATATAGAGAAAAATGTAAAGATGTTTCTTATTGTGGATTGCGGTAAAAAATAAAAGTTTAAAAGCTACTACTCTAGACCTGCAAATAAATCTTCTCTTTTGCATGAAGCCAATGATCATTTCTTGTCTTCTCTTTTTAGTATCTAATATTGTTGCTCCAGACCACGTTGGTCATTCTTGTATCCTGGAGATACATTTCACTTTCTCTTACAGAAAATATTCCAGATGTTGTCTGAGCAGTGGGATTAATTCCTTCCCTTAATCTAGACACTAGGTTTTAACCAATGTAGCCTTTGGTATACTGGCTTTTTTGGCAACTATATACGTATATAACTTAATGGTAATTAAGGAACATAACTATCTTTTAAAAATTAATTCTTAAAAACAACAACAACAACAAATTCTTAATCCAGAATCTTGTACTTAAAGAACTGGTTTTATTTTAAACTCAAGTTCAGAAATTTTATAATTATCACCAACAACTAAGTGTTTCCCTTGGCTGCTCTGATCTTTGTTTTTTTTTTTTAAAGATTTTATTTATTTGACAGAGAGAGAGAGTTAGCGAGAGCATGAACACAAGTGGGGGTGTGGGAGAGGGAGAAGCAGGCTTCCCGCCGAGCAGGGAGCCCGATGCAGGGCTCAATCCCAGGACCCTGGGATCATGACCTGAGCCGAAGGCAGACGCCTAACGACTGAGCCACCCAGGTGCCCCTGCTCTGATCTTTCAAAGTACTTATTCTCGCATCCATTAGGGCACTTCACCTTTAAAGTTCTGTCACTTGCAAATCTGATAAGCATGGCTTCTATGTTTTTCAGCTGAACTGCTGGTAAAATACCAAGCCAGGGGAGACCAAGTGAGAGTCCTTTAAGAACTTTCTTGGGTATAGTTTAATCACCATAAAGCTGGGTGTATCAATTAATCCCCATTTCTCCAACCTTACAAGCATATTGTAAGGATTCTGTTAAAGATCTTATTATAGTCAAGACATAAGAGCTAGGTTTCAAGAATTTATAAGCCTAAAACAAAATAATGATACATAATGATTTTAAGGGAAGATATATTATCTTCCATGAATGTAACTCTCTACATATGTGTGGTGTCAGGCATCTTCTAATCTGATTATGAATTAAGGTGTTACTATTTAAATGATCTTTGCTAGGATATAGGTTATAATAAAAGATCTTTTTCAGCATGAAGCTCTTATTTTACTTTATGTTTTAAGACTTAGAGAGAAAAAGAGCATGAGTGAAGGGAAAGAGGGAAGGGAGAGAGAGCATCTCAAGCCGACTCCACACTGAGCACGGAGCCTGACACGGGGCTTGATTTCTCGAACCCAAGATCATGACCTGAGATGAAATCAAGAGTCGGACACTTTACCAACTGAGCCACCCAGGCGCCCTAAAGCTCTTATTTTATAAAGTCTACAACTAGAATTTAAAGAATTTATTTAGAACTATTTGCCGGGAATTTATATACAGAGAAGCCTTGTGGCTTGTTAACACCTGGATGGATTTGCTCCAGGATCGAAAGTGTTAAAAACATGAGATATATTTCAAAGTTCAAATCTAAAACTAGCTATATTAAAAAAAAGAGAGAGATTATGAGCATAAATGCATACAACACATACTTGGTAACAAAATTTCTTAAGACCTCAAAATCAGTTTATTGATATTCATTTAGGATCCTTCATTTAATTGTGAGAAAAGAGAAAAGGGCTAGCTTAGTAGCCAAGTGGAAAAAAAATTTTAACCATCCCTTTGAAAAATAAAAACAACTTAGGCTAATAACAGAAATTTATTGAACTTTGAAGTAAGCTTATGGTTTTTATGGAATTGCTCTTCCTGGAGATATTTAGCATGGAGCCAATTTCTACATATAAAAAAATGGTTTTGGTACATCTTGGAGACAAGTCATGGACTAGGCAATCTCTACAGTTGGAACACAAAAACTATAGTAAGGTGCCCCTAAAATTAGGGGATATCAGCATCACCCTGAAACAAATATTAAATTAATAAATAGTTATCTACTAAGTACCATGGCATGAGAAATGGTTTGCAAATGTGCTATTAAGTAGGTAAATAGTATAGTGTCAGAACTGACAAATAACTAGAAATGCTATAACTTAATGAAATATATTCCAAACTTTTTAACAGAAAACCAGCAGCTGGCACAGTCTACAAAAACAGAAGCAGGAAAAAAAAAATCACTGTTGATCCAGGACTATTCAGAGTAAAAAAGTTCTCTTTTTCTGTACAATAAACTTCAACTTAAGAGAGAGAAGTACCTCAAGATGAAGAGAAGTAATTTCTGTGGTCTTGAATTGAGCACCTAATTGGTCTTCTGACATCTTTTCACCTGCAACTACCTAAGGCTTCCTGACATCTTCGATTCTAAATTCTTTTAACTATTAAATCCCATACCTGTAGGAAGGCCTCCTTGAAAGAATTTCTCTTCGTTTTTGGGAATCAGTTACACTATCCACTGACTCCTGTGAATCTTCACTTTCTGCAATAGTTGAAATCTGAAAATAAAGAAGAACTTTATCTTGATAATCGAGTTTAGTTTCCATAAAATTTTTATGAATTTTAAGAAAAAGTGAAATATAAAAGGACATATATACATCTTATACATGCTTCAGTAGAAAAAAGTCAATTTTTATGGGAGACAACCACACCAATCATATTCCTTTCCCTTTTACTTATCCTATAGAGAAGTCAGAGGGCCTAATTTTTTTTTTGTCAAAACCAAACTTTCGTGATATCCAAATTCAGTTTTACCTCTTTCAGGACTTCATGTAACCAATCTTGAATGCATCAATATTACTGTCAGTTGTTTTCTTACAACTGTTAACACAACTACCAAGTAAATAACGTTTCTGACATGAAGGAAGAATAAATGAGCAAATATTTGGTCATAAGTCTACATAGTGACTATACAAATATTTTCTTTTACTGTTAAACACTTATGAATGTATTTACAACTGAAAAATAAGATTGGTGATCCTCCACCATGTTCCAGATGGCTGTTTCTAGCAAGTTAGTCTACACATAGACTTTCAAAGTTGGCATTCCACAATTTTTATTAAGCAAAAGCTCAAGGTAAAGAACTGTGCATTTCTGGAAAAGTATCCCTGGACTGAAAAATAATAAAGATAAGCTGAACAAAGATTTTACATGGGATAATAATAATAATAGCAACTAGCATTTACTGAGAACTTACTATGTGCCGCGTATTATGCTAAAGCATATACACATATTACATTACTTAATACGAATACAGTAATATCAGGTAATAGACAAGTATCGTTATTATATCCGTTTTGTCGATGGAAAAACTAAGGCACAAAGAGGTTAAGTAACTCACCCAAGTCACAAAGCTAGGAAGTAGTGGCACCACTGTCAATAATTGGCATCTTAGTTTTAGACATCCTTACCAGCATCAAAATCCTGTTGGTTCCAATCTCAAACCAGTTTTGTCAGAAGCAGCAACCAGAGGTATTTTTAGACCATTTTTAGACTAGAAGTTCACTCACTTGGGCAAGCCTGCCTGTCAAATTTATACCACCAAGCTTCTCTAGTCTAATCAGCGGGAGCCTTCTGCTCTTTCCTGAACTAGATGTGCATGATGCTGTCAGAGTGAGAATTAGATTTAAGGAAGGCAAAAGAGTATGTGTGGTTCAGCTCCATGTCAAAATTCAGGGCAATGGCAACAAGAAAAAACATATTCAGAGGAACTTGAAGAATCCCATAGGGACTCTATGTAGTCTGAGCCTATGGGTTCTGGAGAGTAGGGACTCATTTTGACAGGGCACGTTGTAATAGGCTCTCACTCTAAAATGAAATTAGGTAAATCTAGTCATGCTTCACAAAATACACCTACAATAAAATAACGTGCCTCACCCAAACACTTTAAAGTATAAGAACAATACTCTTAGAGACCTATACATTAACAGGCAACACTTAAAGAATCCAGAAAAGACAGATGAAAAGACGTGCAAGGCTGAATTTAGTCTGTGATTCTGTGCAGAGTAGTAATGTTACAGCTACTGCCGAAGGAACACAGAGGACAATTGCCACTAATTTTTAGCTGCTGTAACCGGCCCGCTCAGCGAAGTCTCTGCACAGAAACTCTGATGTACAGCAGATGAGGAGCTATGAAAAGACCTTAGCAGAGAGTCAGAATTTCAAGGGATAACAAGACTGAACTCAAAGTGGACAGTACTGTGACAAGGGTTTACCTTCATAGTACTTCTCAGAACCTCAGTTCCTCTGCTGTTCTTTGCCTTCTTTGCATGACCCTCATCCTTACAACCTTTTTTTAAGGGCAGAGAGTGACTTAGGCATACTCTCCCAAGTTGAAAGTAATTAAAATAATAATTTAAAAACGTTCTATATGAACTACCCACAGGGCAGTTTTGAAATGAAATAAATTAAAGTGGCTTTCTAATATATGGCCTTTGATTTTTTTTCTTTTTCCAAACTCAGTAGATCTATTGCTTTTAGTAGGAAAAAAAGCATTCTTTCCTCTGATCTAAAAGATTTTGTGATTTCAGACAGAAGGAATTAACTTGTCACTATGTAGTGATTACAACTATTGCAATTTAAAGGGAATTCAGAATTATTCAATAACACATAACGAATGTTAACATTTCCTCTTTGGGAATATTATCCAGGGAGAACTCATGAGCTATGAAGCCACTTCCTATGGACTGCCTAACAAAACAAACAAAAACAAAAACGAAATCCAAAGCACACACTGGATCCACATTTCTGAGACGAGACTAATAAAAATCATGTCAAAAATCCTTTTTATAAATAACAACTATTAATTACAGTTTAACATATACTTAACAGTTATTAAAAATAACCATATAAAAATGATATTCCAATCACAGGTATCACAGACTACCACCACATTCCAGTGGTACAGACCCTTCCTCTGGTCCTTATCTCCTGTCACCTCTCTCATTAACCCTCTCCTCAGCTCCTTAAATAGGTCTTTAACCTTGGCCACTTAGTGGTTGAGACATTTTCAAAAGCCAAACCATCACTTCCAGATGTAAAGTTTTAGATCTGTATTTCTCAACGTTCTTTTAGTTTCTTAAAAACCCATACCTCCTGTTTGTAAGTTTGTAAGGAGGACAATCTTCCCATTTTGAAGTTATTTGAAATTTCAAAATTAAAAACACCATGACTAAAACCAAATTAGACGCTTTCTCAAATCATACACGGTCTCTATGAAACTTACAAGTAACTGTGCAGAGTTCGGACTTATGGTTTAGGTACAGTTATTTACTCTGTGAATCAGGACATTAATAAACGTCTAGAATAATGATTTCCAAACTCTTTTCACCTGCAGATCTTCCTTATAAACAGGAAAATTTTACATAAGCATATTTATTTCCTCTGTAAACTTTAAGTGTTGTTTTTATTATTTAAAGAGATAATATAAGTGTAAATATTAAATTGTATTTGTAAATTTCTTAAACATAAATCATTTCATTTTTTACAGAGTGAGAATGATGTGATTTAATATGCTTCATTAAAAAGTCATTTAATATTTTATAACAGTGACTCAAAAATCTGATTCTAAGCTTAGGCTTTTGAAAATCTGATTTAGTATTTGCTATTGTTGAAAAAGGGAACTCATGGGCAGTAGATATAAAAGTAAGTGCATTTTTGACTGGGCTTACTAAATACAAAATCACTTTTCATTTTCATCTACCAATTATACAAACTTTTGATGAGATTTTCATCTCCCTGGCTCTCAGTTATTGTATGCTAATAATAATAGGTGTTACAGTTTTGTATTTTAACCAGTAGGTTCAAAACCTACTGAAACTCTAGAAGACTTATGAATAGTTTAAAGAATTCTATTTCCAGGGTTTTAAAAGTATATATATTTGATTTTGAACTGACAAATTTATATTGCTTGCAGTTAAAAAAAAAGTATGAAAACATTTTTGAACTTCTTTCAAAATGCTCTCTCCACAGCACAACTTTTTTTCAAAAAGCAGTTACTCTCTTGCATTGTTAAAATGTCACTTTCTCCCAGGATAGTTGAAAGGGATTTCTTTTTTCAAAAATATCTGTTAGGTAATATATCCCTTGCAAATCCTTGCTTACCATCATTAAAAAGACCAGAAACTTTGGAACACTTGTTTCATGTAAAACACAAACAAGTAACTCAGCCTTATGTTAGACAACTCTTAAATACTTTGCTGCATAATAACCACTGAATCCCTATTTTGCACAAAAGGTTTTTATTATTGTTCCCATCATATTACAAAGTATTGTAAAGATTCTATCAAACGTTTCATCCAACTTGCTCTTTCCCTCTTGCTCATTCTATTTGAGCCACATCTTTTTACTATACCTTGATATATGAAGCAGGACTTGCTTTAACTATTTGCATGGCTCAACCTCCTGCACTGTCTTCTGGTTTCTGCTCACTGTGTTCCCTGACCACCCTACATAAAACAGAACACCCTTCCCTCCACATTCTCTATCCCTTTCCCCTGCTTTCATCATCTTTCCCAGCACTTATCCTCACCTGACATATTTTATTTTTTCATTGTCTCTCTTCGCTCAAATGTGATCTTCATGAGAATAGAGAAGTATTATTTGTTCACTGCTGTCTTTCATAGCACCTAGAACAGTGACTGGCACATAGCATGTGATCAATAAAAATTCGTTGAAGGAATGAATGTTAAATAATTTAAGGTAACATAATCCATAAATCCTGACACGTTTAAACTGCACTATATTAAAAATGCACTTAAAGCTAACAAATGAAAAGTGAAGATGCCACTGTTAACTTCTATACATTCGTGTAACTCCCACTATTTTTGTGGGGATTCTCATATAATCTATGAAACTTGATATACATAAGGAAAAAGTTAGGGCACTAATGTCAAGCCATATATGAAATATTAGTACAGCGTAATTTCTAATATTCTTGGATTAAAAAACAGAAACACAGGTCCTAATATCTTATTCTCACATCAAGAGAAAAGTGTCTTGTTTCTTTTGAAAATGATGCTCTAGAATACTCATATTTTCCCATCTAGAAGTTTGCAGGACCATTTATCTCCTTGTTTAAATATCTCTTCTGATGTAAACTACTTCCTAGTTACTAATATACTCATCCCTGTTAAGCAGGTGAAATAACACTTGAAGTTTAATATATTCTTCACGGTTTAGGCCCTTTACAGAAAAAAATAAAGTAAAAAAAAAAAATTGTGTCTATTTGGAGAATTCAGGCTTTCAGTTATAAATATAAGCTCACCTTGATGAAAAATGTACTCTTGAAAAGATGAATAAATATTTCTAGAAAGTTAATAGCCATACAACCCCCAGGTCCAAATTATTATTGTCACAAAATAGAGATTAAAATTAAAAATATAATCAACAATTAAATATCACATATTATGACCAAAAACTATAATCTTAACAAGTTTTAATAATTTTGGTGTGTTATTTATATAACAAGTTTTGATAATTTTGGTGTGTTATCCTCCTACTCTAAGTGAAAAAGAGAAAGTAAGGATTAATGTAAGATCTGGAATCTAGGTCTCCTGACTAGCAGGTCAGGTTCTTTCCACTATTACCAAGAAGAAAATGAGTGGGGAATTAGTAATGGCATAGTATGGAAAATAGTTAGGTAGCACTCAATGAAATAAAAACTGAGGCAAAGGATAGAAGACTACTGGTCAGTCAGTGTGATTCCACAGAAATGTCAAATAGTTCAGTTTTCAGCGGGAAAACACTGTCTCCATCCTGGGAACAAATTCCACTCCCAGTATCTTTCAATATGGAAATTCATACACATTGATATTTTTACATGAAAACATTCTTTTCTTTTTCTTCCACTTAAGTGTCCAAGCAAACCAAAAGTAGAAGGACAGAATGAAGTAAAGGTGGGTAACAGTGGCTCAAGGACTCAATAGTATAATATGGCTGACTAAGTCAAATATGCCCTTTGAGGACATTAATAGAACACTTCCAGGGCAAAGGAAGCACTTCTCCCCTCTACAAATATCAGTCTGGCTACCATACTCAAGGAAAACACAACAGCTCTCATCCACAGGATGATAGCAAGGATAGTAAAGAGCAATCAAAGCTACACCGTATAATAAATGGCTGAAGAAAAACAGACATTTGTTTAGTCTGGACTTTTTTTTTTTAAGTAGGAAGGGTGCAGGAGACGAGGGAGAGGAAGTGGTCTGACAGAAAAGGAATCAAATTTGCTTAGTTTCTGAGGATGGAACTGGGACCACTAGGTAGAAGTTTTAGAAAGGTATATTCTGGCTCACCACAGCAAAGAACAGTTCAGCAATTATCCCTCTTTATAAATTGGTTACCTCAGGAGACAGGGCTTCCTTTAGTTCAAGTGTTCAAGTAATGCTGGACCACCATTTGGAGGAGAGGAGAAAAGATACACAGGGAATGTAAGCAATACACTAAGGGCTGGGCAGGTAATAAGTTTGGCCTAGACCTAGAAGATCTCTAAAATCTTTACACAAACCTTAAATTGCATGTTTATAGAAGGATAACGACATAAAGAATAATTTCTCACCTTCCTTTCTAAAAATAGTTCTTTCCAAATCTAGGACCTAGGACTCACCTGAGTTCCGGAGAAAAGTCTTTTTAAGTCCTTACAGGAAGACTGTGAAGCAAAAAATATGAAATGGGAGGCTGGGGTTATGGCCTACTTGAATGAACGTTCAAGTCTTTTTTTTCTTTCAATATGCTCACTGTAAAGATGTCTACTGCTCTAGGTTCCCTACAGTTCAATAGAGTAGTCACCTTTATTCAGAGCTCTACGTGCCTTTATTCCCTCTGGATTCAATCCAAAGGAACAATCTCTCCAAAGAATTAGATAACATGCGCAGTGTAATCCCTGAATATATCATTATTTCAAAGTTATCTACTCTAACTTATACTCCTAGACATAGCTGGTTTTACAGTGCTTTCTATGATCTCTAAATTCAAGTTAATATCTTGGGTAAGGTTATTAATTTTGACAAGGGCTTATTTTTTCCAATTCCATGTTTAGAAAATAGAGTTATTTTTGTATCTCAATTTTCCTGAACTAAGGTATATCAGCCTTAGTCTTTCCCAAACATTTCCACCTTATCCCATGTACTTAATGATTTTCCACAATCAATTCTTTTTCTTCTGTAGCTTAAGAAAAAGTCTTTTTCTTATGTCTGTTCTTGTGTATATATGTTCCTACACATAAGGTGACTATACAGACGCAGCATATTCCTTTACTGTAAAGTAAAATAAACTCTCAACTAGATATGTTCCTATTTCCATAACTAATGAAAGGAGAGAGATATGGCTATAAACGACAGTTATGAAAGTAGATGCAGAACTTTTTATACACATACCTGAACTGTCTGGACTTGTGGAGACTGAATAACTGATGGCTGGGCCGCCTGAATAACGCCATGGACTTGAACTGTCTGCCCATTGGGCAGCTGTACTAAAGTTACGGTGGGAGCAGATGATGTTGCATGAGCTGCTGGCATAGATACCTAAGGTGTTGAACATGGAAAAAAATTACCATCACAGATACCTCCTTGAGAGTAGTCATGTTCAATATGAAGCAACTTTTTAGCAGGAAAAAGATGACTTTTCTGCCAGACAAGTATTTCATTGGTGTGAAAGAAACTAATGATTACATTTAATATTCTTAAAAAAAAAACTATAAATGTCCCCTTTCAAATCCTTCCACACAACAAAGAACTATTTTAATGTAATATCAAAATTTGTAACACAGACTTCCTCTGAATACTAAATACACTTTAACTGTATGATGCTTTACATTTTCCTACCTGCTTTCATGTCCAGTTTCTCATTTTGCTCTTCGAAGAAATCAAGACTGGATAATAAGGATCATCTCCATTTTAGAGACAGAAATATCAAGCACTCAAGAGATTAAGTAACTTACCCAAGGTCAAGAGATATGCTAGCTTTGAAGAAATATAAAGGTCTTCAGAATATTATGTGTTAAATAAGCAATATTCTAAAATATAACTGCTCTCAAACTTAGGCAAAACTTAGCTAAGTCTAGAACAAACATACATCTTAAAATATAAAGCATAGTTTTCTCTTTTAAACTAATTACAAGTATGCCTTTTATTAGTGAGAAAGTATTAATATGTATTATAAACTGAAAATTTCTACCCCCCCAAACTGATATAATAGTTGGTATTTTAAGCATTTATTTTCTTCTTAAAGGAATAAAAGAACAGAGTTAAGGGAGTATAAGAGATACTAATTTTCTCCTGGGCACAAAGAAGGCAATTTTAATGAATCAATATCCAGGTCCAAAGGGCTCTTATGTCATATATGTCTATCAGACGGTATTTATTGTTCCTATGCTTGAACACATTCAGGGGTTCAATATTTTCTGCTGATTCGGTAAACACTGATTGGGGACCCATGTGCTAGGAGCAATGTCAGAACTGAAACTACAAACATTAAGGAAATTATTGGGGTACATGTGGGAAGGCATGGGGAAGAGAATACAAATAAATGTAATCCAGTGAAGTAATGAGGCTTGCCAAGAGAAAAATACACACTTAGGAAAGCTACCCAACCTCACCTAAAAAGGAGGGGAAGGAAGAATGCGAATTTGAAACAAAGATTACAAATTAGGCATATTTTGACTCCCAGGGGAGAGGCACAGAATTTTAGGGAAGGAGGTATAAATTAACAGTCAGTACCACTGGACCATGTAAGCATGTTACTGTAAGAATGTAGGAACTGGGACGAGATAAAATTGTAGCGTAAGTAGGCAGAGGCTAAATGAGCTAGTCATGAAAAGCCATACCCATGTCACATTAAAGAAGTTGCACTTTATCCTGAGGAGACTGGGAAAGGCATTGAAGGGCTTTTGAACTCTGGAATATTAACATGGTGAGGTTTGCATTTTAGATCACTTCAGTGGCAGTATGAAAAACATTTATTTCAGAGAAAGAACAACATGGAGGGGAGGAGACTGAGAAAACTTATATAGTAGTTAAGGTGAGATGATAAAGCCAGAAGCAAAGCACTGGTTGTGGTAGGGAGAATGAGAGAAGTGATTTAAGGAAAATTCAGGAGGCAGACTAGAAAGAGCTTTATAAATGACTACTTGAAGGAGGTGAGAGAGGAATTCAGGATGGCAATTTTAATGAATTCAGGTCAGGATGACCCACCTATTTCATGTTTGGGTAAGAATTAGTAAAACTATGCCATCAACTGAAACAGAGAACACAAGTAAGAGAAGTTTTTGGGTGGTTGGGGCGGTAGAATTGATCTGATACCTGAATTTGTTCAGCAGGCAGTTAAACATCTGCCTGTGATGCTTGGGCAGGGAAGATCCCTACTGAAAGTAGAGGTTAAAACTATGAGCATCCATCTTTGGGCAGTTAGGAAGTCCCTTCTTATTACTCATTTTCTCTCTGGCCACTATAAATCTTGCTTGGTTTTACCTGGTTCTCAAAATGTGATCCATGGACTAACTCTGGTAGTTACACGGGTGCCTGTTTATAAAGTTAGACTCTCTTGGTGGACCTAAGGACACTTTCCCCTACACTGAAGTTTGAGAACCACAACCTTAAGTTATTCAAAGTATCTCCTCTTAGTTCCATACAAAAACTCTTCCAATACTTGAAGCAATTATTACATCCTCTTCTCTATTTTATAGAATAAATGTAACAAGCTAACTCAATGAGTTAGTTAAGCCCTTCTGTACCCTGATCATTCTACAGAACAGCTCCTCTCATTATAACTTTATAAACAATACAGATATACAAAATAAGATAAAAATCCCTTATGTTCCTACCACTCAGAGCTAATCGCTGTTAATATTTTTGCTGTAGATCTAGGTGATTTTTTTTTTTTTTTAAGATTTTATTTATTTATTTGACAGAGACACAGCGAGAGAGGGAACACAAGCAGGGGGAGTGGGAGAGGGAGAAGCAGGCTTCCCGCCGAGCAGGGAGCCCGATGCGGGGCTCAATCCCAGGACCCTGGGGTCATGACCTGAGCTGAAGGCAGCCGCCTAATGACTGAGCCACCCAGGCGCCCAAGATCTAGGTGATTTTAAAGGTCCATGTATGCGCTCAATTTTTATAACACACTATTATGGAATCTAATTTATCTTTTCAATCCATTATAAATATCTTTCCATACCATTAATGATTTTCTTTAGTGGTTTTAATGGCTGCACAATAAAAATTACACTTTGTGTAATAAATTCCTTATTATTGGATATTTAGGTTTTCAAATTTGCCTACTGCAAGGAAGAGGCAATGATCATCCTTTTACCTAACTCTTTAGTTAAATCCATAAAAATTTACATTCTCATAGTCAAAACCGATACTGTTTTTTTCCTTTCCACTTAAAAAAGAAAAATCTCTGTAGGGGTGCCTAGGTGGCTCAGTCGGTTAAGCATCTGACTCATCTCAGCTCAGGTCTTGATCTCGGGGTTGAGAGTTCAAGCCCGGCACTTAAAAAACAAAAACAAAAACAAAAAACCCCTGTAAATTCCAAAAGTAAAATGAGGCATCTCATTTTTGTTTTAGATTGGTTTTCTTCCTTTACTAGTTGGGCTGAATTTTTTTCTGTTCATTATTCAAATCACTACAATCTTGGATTTGACAATTTTATTATATTTTTCTTTTATTAAATACTGACAACAAAAAAATACCAGGTATCAGAATTATGAAAGGAAATTATGACAAAAATCCATAAGGTATGTGTTAAGGACTTGGATGAGCAAGTGAATAAACTCTGTAATTAGGCATAAAAAGAACAAAAACTACACAAATGGGAACAGAAAACTAGCTTTTCTAAAACTCAAACATCATGTCATTCTGCTTTTAAAGGTAAATGCTAGAGGACTGCCTGATAAAGATGACAACTTAGACATGTGTATATTATTTTGTTCCTTCCTGAATCTTCAATTAAACTTTGTAAAATTGATTTTGTTTTTACAGGCACAATCACATGAGCAAAGAATGGGAAAAGAGATAATAGTAAGAGTTTTGGAGGCTGGAAAGAAGAAGGATGAATGGTAATGAACTTGGAAGACCTCAGAAGGCCAACTCATGTGGTAGAGGCAGGGAAAGCCTGATTTGAACCATAAAATCCTTAAGAGGCTCAGGATCTAAGTTACCCTGGAAGGTGGAGTAAAGGGAAAGGCTGAAAATAAGGAAGGCTGGTTGAAGGCTCTTTGAGAAGCAACTGGATCCCCTCCCCACACTCCCTGTGGAGGAATAATCTACCCCACGCTGACAGAAAAATGGAGAATTAATTTCTGGAGAGCAGGTCTCCTGACTGCCTACAACAGATACTGCTGAAGGTGGGGTTATTAACCTCCAGTCTTCTCTCTCTTAGCTCCCAGGCCTTTACCGTATAAGCAAGGGAATCAGTAAAGCCTTCCCTGAGGAACCTAATCAATGACAAGGGGCTAAATAAAGACTTAAAAGATACTGACATTGGGAAGGCCATAATTACCCTACATGAAGTTCACAACTCATAGTTATTAGGCCCCAAACATATCCAGAGCTTCTGATACAGTTTTTTGGTCCCCTACTTTAAACTTGAGCAGACAAGCACAGATTATAAAACATCTGAAGAAAGCTTCTAATTTGAAAGATGGAGACCAAAACAAATTGAAGGGCAAAAAGCTTATACAGAGGAAAATCTATGTGGGGAGAAGAAAACTTAAAACCTAATTAATATTCTCAGAGATGACAGAAAATATTGCCTTTGTGAAACATAAACAGGATGCTATTAAAATACAAAAGGACTATTCAGAGAACAAAAGGAACTCTTGGAAACATGACAGCAGAAATAAAACATTCAACAAATGGGCTGGAACATGAAACTGAAGAAATCTCCCAGAAAGCAGACCAAAAAGACAAAGAGAAAGCAGTAGAGAAAAGATGAGAAAATCAGAGAAACAATCCTATTGGTATAACATCTAGATCACAAGGATCCTAGGAAAAAAAAAATCTTCAACCAAATAAAGAAATTGCCCAGAATCGAAGACCTGAGTTTTCACTATAAAAGGGCACACTGAATATATATACACAATGGATAAAAACTATTCAAACCAAGACCCTAATAATGAAATAGTGAAGCACTGTGAAGAGAGAGAAATAAGATACCAGAGAGAGAAAATAAATGGATTTAGTCTTTTCCAATAGCAACACTACATGGTGACTGTGGATCAATGCCTTCAAAATTTTTAAGAAAAGAAATTTTTTTTTTAAAGATTTTATTTATTTGAGAGAGAGAGAGCGCACGCAAGTGGGGAGGAGTGGAGGGAGAGGGAGAAAGAATCTGAAGCAGACTCAGCACTATGCGCATAGCCCAACGTGGGGCTCCATCCCACGACTGGGAGATCATGACCTGAGCCGAAACCAAGAGTTGGATGCTTAACCGACTGAGCCACCAGGTGCCCCAAGAAAAATTATTTCTTTACCAAGAATTTTTTACCCAAACTTGCTTAAGAAACCACTGGAAAACATGCTTTATTATATCAAGGACACAAACTCAGTAACAGAAAGACAGTAGGGGCAAAGGAATTTTCAGGAATGGATTATATAGCAGACTTAGAGGACAAGCAGATCACACAGAATAGTGCCAGAATAGTGGCTGTCATCACCAAGATCCCTTCTGGCATTGTATCTTCTTTTTACCAGAGGGTCAAATGCTTGGGTGAGCCCCAGATTCTGATCTGTGCATGTCTGCCTTGACCATGTACTGATGAAGTCCTGGCTCTTTCCCCTTCATTCCTGCACCTGATCCAAGTATTTACTTCATCCCCAGATATATTCTGCTTTGCCTTACTCCTGAGGGTTGGAGGCAGGCCCTAGTACTCTTAGGAGAAAACATAGAGCAGCCCACTCCTTCTGACTATATTCCTGCTGGAGATCCAGTATTTGGGCCATACTTTAGTTCAGTGTAGTAACCATCTGTGGTTAGCCCCCTATGTTCCAAGACCCATTCTTGCTCAGGGACTTCCCAAGGAGGGCTTTTAAATTCTTCAAGAAGCCAAAGCTCAACATGGTAGAGCCTCTGCTAGGATTGTTTTCTCCTGGGAGCCTTTATCAGAAAGAGACAATATCACACTCTTTTACCTAGCAGGTTTATGGCTGTTATTTGGTTTTTATATTAACTATCTTTCTTACTCATATGTACATGCAAATAATGGTTAATAAAATAATAATAAATAAATAATATCTAATAAATAAAAATAATAAAATATTTAAGGAAGAATACATCAGAACAAAAAATTAAGATGAGTGAATATAACTCTAGAGATAGAATGTTTAAGACAAAGACAAAATGAAGGAATCATGAATTATATTTAAAAGATACAGGAAACAAAACTATTATCCTTGAAATTTACTTGTGTGTCAAGTTATTTGCTTACCCTATTTTTTAGTTTAAGCACATAGAAAACTTAGCCTCTCAGATTAAATTCCCATGCCTCAAATTAAATCTGTGTGATTAAAAAAAAAAAAAAAAGCAGTTACCATATCAGGTTTTCTTCCCTTGTTTAAGAGAGACAATCTCTACCCATTAGTTAAAATGTCATTATTCTGAATCAGGTCACTACAAATAGTGTTTTAACAATACATTTTTCTGTTCTGTTAACTGAATCATTTCTAAAATTACGCTAAGTAAATAGGAATTTTGATATTCTAACAATGTCTCTGCTCATTCTATGCATATCTCTGCAATAAAAACTAAATCCTCTTGTCTAAAACATATTCCTCTTGGAAGAGACATAACTTGGAATCTCTCCATGTATTTTATACCTGGGCTAATGTGGCAATCTGTGGCTGGGCTTGAACTGTCATTTGCTGGTTTTCAGCTTCTGTTACAGCTGCATCTCCACTCTGCTGGTTCTCTGCTCCAGATTCCATGGTCATTTAGTTACCTACAATAATATGGAAGAGTGTTACAAGCACTACAGTGCTTTGTGCTTTTGTGACTTTAAAGGCAAATTTCAGGTTATAAATAGGTATATGTGTGGTTAGGTTAGCAAATGCACTCAGAAATCTAGTTAAAAAATAATCTAGCTGAATTATTGTCAAACTTGTCCAAGTCTGCTGAGCTGCAGAAGTTCTAGTCCCTTCAAAAAAAACACCTGTCTTTTCCCTTGTTAGTCCATCTAGAAGAAAGAAGGGATTCCTCCCTTCCACGAATCTCTCCTATTAACAAGGGGAGGAGGGTGCCAGTAAAATTCTATTTTTTCAAATTGTACTCCTCAGGTATGGAGAGAAGGTAGAGAGCAGAAGTGAGCTGATACCAGGGTGTATGAGATACTGGCTTCATGGTACTTCCTATGAGGCTATTCCCTCCTATTATAGGGCAGAAACAGAAAATTATAAGCTACCTCCACAGGAAATTACTGGTAGTGGGACAAAATCAGCCCAAGCTGTGGGGTATCAAGATAGAAAGGTGGGATAAATAGCCACAGAGCCAAATTAGAGGCCCCAAACACTGCAAATCTTAGCGTTCTGATTCCTCACTCCATGTACAGTGTGCAACACTTCACATGCACACATACATGAAATAACATTTTGAGTAAGTTAATCAAGGCTGCTCTTTTTTACTTTGGGACCCTGCTTTGCTAGTATATTTGTTGGGTAATGTGGCACTGAATGGCAGCAAAAGTTAGTGGAGAACAGTTCTTAGCAGCAGCAGCTACATGCAGATGAGATATTTCTGGTAACAGAAATAAACAAACTTCTGGTGATAATCATGTCTAAAGGATTCACAAAAAAGGGGATTATTTCTCACTTGTGTACTACTGTTGTCATTTAGTGCCTGGCATATTACCTGTCAAAAATGAATTTATTAATAGTGACAACTACCTATAGTGATTCCATAAATAACACAAAACCCCAATACTTTTCCAGAATTTATTATTTTTATTTTATAACTCTGAAATTGATAATCAAAATTGCGACTGATCCTTATGTGATTACTACATGCCATCAGAACGTATCACATTCTAATACATTTTGCCATCATTCACAGGGTTCTATAAAAAGTTTTATAAGTGACAGGTAAAAACGGAAGTAAAAATATCTCTGTGGAAAGGAGTATAAATAATTTAGATATACAGAATCCACAAAAGAGATGACAAATGAAAGGATCAACAGACTTGACTACATAATTACTTAATACATTCATATGACAAAAGACACTAAGACAAGTGCACAGAGAGAAAATATCTGCCACATATAATCGACACATTAACATCTAGAATACAGAGAAACTACTAGTCAATAAGAATAAGAAACTCCATTATTGACTAGTTCACAAAGATGTATGTTCAAGGATATTCACTGTAGAATTTTTTTATAATAGTGAAAAACTGGAAACAAGTATCCATCTTTCGAAGGACCACTCGAGAAGTTACAGCAATGAAAGAGAGAGAAGTCTAGCTGTAATGTAATGACATATAAAGTTTTCCAAGATAAACTGAGTGGAAGGGCAAGTCACAGAACGTATATACTGTAAAAGAGAATTCTACTTATGTTAAAAAAAAAAAAAAGTCAAATAAATTGTTATAAAATGTGTCTCATGTATATGCATCGAAAAAGGTGTGGGAAGTTATATGCTAAATTGTAAGTGGTAGCTCTGAGGAGAGGAAGATGTGGTGGAATTGGACAGGATGACTTTTTCACCTTTTACTTTTTACATATTTTAGTATTTTATTTTCTTCCCGTCAGCACCATTTCAGGATTACTTGTACAATTTAAGATTTTAATACCAGAAGTCATGAATAACATTTTGAAAACTATGAACCAAAAACTATTATTTCAATCATGATTCTGAGATACCTGTTGAAAAAAAAATTTAAATCCTAAATATATTTTATATGAAATTACTATTTTTGTTTAAATCTTGCCTAAATTGTTTACCCCACATTTCCAAAGAATAAAAATACTATTCTTAAAAATTTATCAAATAATTTTATTCTTAATTTGTGGTAACTGAATTATATACTTACAGTCTGTGTTCTTTTAAACTAAAAAAATTAAGAAAGACATCAAAAATAACAAAGCAACATCAACGACAAGATGGTTTATGTATCCCAAATGTTGTTTATACTTTTGATCTGCAAGAAAATGGCATGTGAAAACAATAAAACCTAATCTTAGGAATAAGTAGTGAATCCATCTGAGGACAAGACTGAACTGAGTCAAGCTAAATAAGGACAGAAATCCATAAACTTTTCTTCATCTTCTCCCTAAGCCATCACTTTAATGAGAATGAAGACAAATACAAATTGATCATCATAATACATCCTTTGCAGACAGAGTATGAGCCAACCATTTTTGAAAGACTTTATTCCAGGCCATGTTTTTTTTTTTTTAAACCTGTGCTGTCATCCATATAGTTTCACTTGCCCATTTGATTAAAAGCAATCTATGGCACAGATCATATATCTTTTGTTTTTGTTTATTATACCACATCAGAACTACTTTTTTTCTGACATTTAAGGTATAGGGCATCATTATAATTTTTTGTTGCAGAAAATAAAATGTGACATTATTATAATAAAGAAACAAAACCGCTAGTTAACATAGGACACATTCAAAACAGGCATGTGATTTGCATTCTTCTTCCCTCCCCAACTAGGTAAAATTCTTAAAACAAAAACAAAAACAAAACACACACACACACAAAAACCAAAACAACCAAGCGTGATATTTCCAATGCATATGATTCCCTCATATAAACCACCAGTATTTTATTGTCATTTCTTTCATTCAGGCAACAGACTATTAATCTTTTTTTCAGAAAAGGGAATAGCCTTCTTAATTTTTTAACTCTTAGCTCGAGTAGGTATCAACATCCAAAGCAAGAGTACAAATACTGTCTTTGATCAGAAAATTCTCAAAGTGCTTTTCTCAGAGTGCAGGTGAGAATTATATAAGGAATAACAATTTGTCTCAGATAAGCAACTCACTGACTGAACTAACACAGACATTATTCTTTTGGCCTTTACCATGAAGGTACTGAAATAGTCTCTCAACTAGACTAAACTAATATTTAAAGTGGGTGTATTCTTTTTGGACTTCAGAAACTTTTGCTCTTTTCTGTTCATAATCTTCAGGTGGTGAGAGAAGAGATAATACAGTATCACATCTACAATCTTCAATTTTCTATCAACCAAGGAACAGTCTAGCTGGAAGTGCAGTATCCAGACACAGGATCAATTACTGTAGCCAGTATGTGTATTTCCAAAGTTGTTTGAAGAAAGGAGACTCTTTTTTAAAAAAATTTTTTTTATTTTTATTTTTTTAAAGATTTTATTTATTTATTTGAGAGAGAGAGAATGAGATAGAGAGAGAGAGCATGAGGGGGGAGGGTCAGAGAGAGAAGCAGACTCCCTGCAAACAGCAGGGAGCCCGATGCAGGACTCGATCCTGGGACTCCAGGATCATGACCTGAGCCGAAGGCAGTCGCTTAACCAACTGAGCCACCCAGGCGCCCTCTTTTTTTTTTTTAAAGATTTATTTGTCAGAGAGAGAGAGAGAGCACAAGCAGAGGGAGCGGCAGACAGAGGGAGAAGCAGGCTCCGCCAAGCAAGGAGGTGGATGCGGTACTTGATCCCAGGACCCTGGGATCATGACCCAAGCCGAAGGCAGATGCCTAATTGACTGAGCCACCCAGGCATCCCAAGAAAGGAGATTCTTAATTCACTACACAAATGAATGCTTTTCAGGAACACAAAAATAAAAAAAGACTGAATACTACTATAAAATAAGTAAAAAATCAGGTACATATAAATTCAGAATGTTCTATAAATACTGGGCCTTGAATATCAGAAACATATTGGATCTTAGAAATCACTGAAAATCTAGTATTAGCTTGACAGTTTGGGGATTCTTATTCTCCCAATAATTCAGAATTACAAAATTTGGGAGGTACTGATATTTAAGATTTGGGAATTTTCATGATTTATCCCCTAAAAATTAGCATAATCCTTTAGAACCATAAGTATATAATAAATTTCAAAACAGTATCATGCCTAAAAGAAACAAAAATGTTTAAACCAATTCACAAAGATATGTATCATTTTGTTATAATGCTCTTTAGAGTTATTCTTCTTAATATGAAAAATAAAGAGTGAAGTGATTCTTAGTGTTATTCTTGAGAGAAATAAACAATGCTGCTGTGAGTAGTGGGGAAAGGGAGCCTAATACTCGGTGGAAAGCTGGATCTGTCACCAGGTGGTCATGGGAAAAATTAAACTTTTTGTGTTTTAGTTTCCTCATCTGTAAAAACTAGAAAGATGAACTAAAGAGCTCTTCCAATTTTAAATGCTCTGATCCTAGGAAATGACACCACAAGATGTATATACACACCCATAATTATGCAGGTCACTTAATAAAATAGTATATATATAATAAATGAAGTATTTCCTTTTACTCTACAGTAATATGTATAGATAGTAAAAGGCAGATTCACTAAGAATAGGTTACCTAGCCTCTTTTTTTTTTTTAAAGATTTTATTTATTTATTTGAGAGAGAGAATGAGATAGAGCACGAGAGGGAGGGGGTACGGTCAGAGGGAGAAGCAGACTCCCCGCTTAGCAGGGAGCCCGATGCGGGACTCGATCCTGGGACTCCAGGATCATGACCTGAGCCGAAGGCAGTCGCTTAACCAATTGAGCCACCCAGGCGCCTGGTTACCTAGCCTCTTGATCTTGGATTAATACAGAGCTATTACCACTTACTGATATATAAAATCATGAGAATGCAATACAACTTGAGATAGTTAGCAGCACTTTTAAAAAATGCTACAAGACCAGGGCACCTGGGTGGCTCTGTCATTAAGCGTCTGCCTTCACTCAGGTCATGATCCCAGGGTCCTGGGATCGAGTCCCACATCGGGCTCCCTCCTTGAGGGGAAACCTTCTCCCTCTCCCGCTCCCACTGCTTGCGTTCCTGCTCTTGCTATCTCTTTCTCTGTCAAATAAATAAATAAAATCTTAAAAAAAAAAAATGCTACAAGACCAGACTACTAGTTAATAAAGATTCTCTCGCATGGTGGACAGCACCTCTTTTACTCATTACGTTACTGTGGTCACAACTGTTGTTAGTTATTAAATAGTTTTAACATCCCCTTTCTTAATTTTCGAAGAGGACAAAGAAGATTTTCCTTTCCATCTTAGAAAGCTTCAAGAAACTTACCTAAGACTGTATCACTTAGGTATCCTTTACACAGTGAAGACAGTATTTACAACTTTAAGATGTAGTTTAGATAAACCTCTCAGTATAGTGTCAAATGAGTGCTTCCATGACATTTAAAAGAAGAGAAAATGTTCTGCAATAGTCAAGAAAGTGGGGAAATTCCAAAGAAGCACTGAAGTTGGACACAGCACCATAAATTTGGGGAAGGAGGATAACTTTTCTGATAAGAAAAATGGTATGAGCAAAGGCTTACATTAGTATGCCTTTAGAGAAATAAGTGAATCAGTGGCTGGTGTCAGATTCTATATAGAGGCAAGGAGAGAAGACAAATGATAACAGAATAGTCACTCTAAAGCAATCAGAAACTACCTACTAGGACAAAATGAAAATTGAGAATAATGTCTCTTTAAAGTTATTGCGTTTAGAACTTTTATATTGCAATGAATTTTACTTTTACTCTATATAGCAATATATCCTGGGAGAATTCACCATTAGTAACTAAATAAAACCAATAATATCTTCAGTTTTAACAATTTACATTATATACATTATACTTGTATTAGGGTACCATATCTGAGAACTTATATGTCAGGTACCGTCAAATTATTGGGGAAAAAGAAATACACAAAATAAATTTTTTAAAAAACTTTATCTTTGTGGAACTTACATTCTAGTGTGTAGAGCAGGGAAGAGAAAGTAAAATGTATAATATATCAGATGGTGAGAGGTATTGTGTAAAAAATAAAGCTGAGGGGCACCTGGGTGGCACAGTTGGTTAAGTGACTTGACTTTGGCTCAGGTCATGATCTCAGGTTTGTGAGATAGAAGCCCGCATTGGGCACCACATGGGGTGTGGATTCTGCTTAAGATTCTCTCTCTCCCTCTCCCCCTCTCCTCCCTCTCTCACTCTCTAAAACAAGCAAACATATAAAAAAATAAAGCAAGCTGAGAAGGATGCTGGAGGGATTGTCAATATTTTTATTTTATTATTTTAAGATTTTATTTATTTATTTGACAGAGAGAGACAGCGAGAGAGGGAATACAAGCAGGGGGAGTGGGAGAGGGAGAAGCAGGCTTCCCGCTGAGCAGGGAGCCCGATGTGGGGCTCAATCCCAGGACCCCGGGATCATGACCTGGGCCGAAGGCAGATGCTTAACGACTGAGCCACCCAGGCGCCCAGGATTGTCAGTATTTTTAAAGCTAACAAGTAAAACCCTCGTTGATAAAGTATTTAAATATATTTTGACGTTTAGGAAGTGCCCCAGTCCTTAGAATCCTAAACATTCTATTCAGGTTCAAGTTTATAAAAAATAAACCCATCTCCCCCACAACCTAGTTTACTTTTTAATCCCTTAAGTCTATAACCAATTTAATCCAATTTAGGATGAGATGAGTATCTACCATATTCAGAGAAATGAACTATGAATTTTGACCAAAGAATAATGCATCCATAACTAATGGAACACATGAATACTTGCTGTGATTGTTAAAAATGTAAATGACCTTAATTATAAATGAGAAAAAAACCCTCCCCCTGCACCCTAGCAAGTGGCTGACTCCTCTTAATCTCAAAAGCCCAGTGATTTAAGGAAATCACACAAGTAGAAGTCTGAAAGTCTCCAGGGTAACCATAGCAAAACGCACATTTGGGCACATGATTTTAAAACTACAGGACTATTTTGTTGTCATAGTCAAATATATATTAAAAATATTTTGCAGAAGTATACCCAGAAACAGCCATGGGTGATACAGAATATTTTGTACTGCTTATTTACTTTTAAGGATATTATAACTGACTGAAAGCATTGCTAACACATTCTCAACATGTCTTGATTAATTTTCTAAAGTGTTATGATTAATTTACTAAAGAAAGTAACAAAATGTTCAGGTGCTACACAACAGACTTTGGCTTTCCAAGAATCAATAACTATGTTGCACTGCCTTTTTTCCTCTATTTTTTTTTTCCCTGTACATTTTTTGGGGGTTGTTAACTTTGAAATACTTGTCATTTATTATATGCTCAAACTAGATCAACTGAGGTGTATGCAATCAATACTGGAAATTTAGCAATGCTCCAGGTTTCTGATGCTAATAATAAATAGTCTTGTGGTATTAAATTTAGCGTATCTTCACTGAAACCAGAAAGGAAAATAGCTGACTCAATGTTGTATATATGTACATAATGTGTAGGTACGTATATATGTATGTATGTACACACACATACCCCACAACACAGATATCTCAACTTTAACTATAAAATTTTATTAAATTAGAATAATCACACTATCAAAATGAAGTTATATACATTTTTTGAGAAAGAGTATGAATAGGAAATGTGATAAACTAAAATAAATAAATCAGTGTCTTTATTAAACTATGTAAATTTTGACAGTTTTCAGAAAGTTTACTCTGTGCTCTTATTAAGGTCTTTCTCCCTTAATTAGGAGAATAAATCCATACTTCTGCTTCTAGTCTAAATATTAAAGAAAGACAAGAAAAGGGAAAGTTATTTGTGTGATTTGAACTTGATGAGATTTAAACATTTATAAGACAAAAATAAAAGCCTGAAAATTTGCTTATATATTTTAATAAATTCTTTGTATTAATAGTAAATATCAAGGGCGCCTGGGTGGCTCAGTTGGTTAAGCGACTGCCTTCGGCTCAGGTCATGATCCTGGAGTCCCTGGATCGAGTCCTGCATCGGGCTCCCTGCTCGGCAGGGAGCCTGCTTCTCCCTCTAACCCTCCCCCCTCTCATGTGCTCTTTGTCTCTCTCATTCTCTCTGTCTCAAATAAATAAATAAAATCTTAAAAAAAAAAAAATAGTAAATATCAGTATAACCCAACCACTACTACCAAAAAAGGCAGCATACAGTAACAGGGAAACTTTTCCATGCCATTTAATAAAATTAATCCCCTGAATTATATTTGTTCACTGGACTGAACTCAGAGAAATGGCTTTAAGTTCAATATTCATATTTTACAATTTACTGCATTTCTGTAATCACAATATTTGAATGCTATTTTTAATTATTTTTAAATGTGTAGCATGTGCTACAAGAAAGACACTGTTCTCAAAGAAGTATTTAACAGAAGTGAATTAGAAAAATGTTACATGATTTATAGAAATGAGCTGCATGATGATAGTCATCCTATAAGATGTGACTAATTCTATATTAACTTTCAGGAGAAAAGCTTTAGTGCTTTCTCAAATCAAAGTCGTTATTTTCTAAGTACTGGCAAAATGTATTTGCCTTGTTTGCCTTCAAGTAAGACTGACTACTCATGGCTCTCAAACAAGCCTTCATGTATCTGGTCACCAAGAGACAAACAGTGTTGCTTAGCGAGACAGCAACCATGACTGTGCATTATTTCAGATAGTAACATTTTATCCCATCCCTTCCTATTTTCCTTTCTTTCCTATCCAATACTATGTTTACAGCTTTTTACACCTTAAGCATTTCAAAGACGTGATCCTACATAAGCTACCTATATAAGTTCTAATAAATGGATTTTTTGGAAATTAATTTTTTTAAGGAAAAAAGGGTTATACACCTCCTACAAACAGTTACTTATAGAAAAGCAATTTCTGTGTTGACTAAAGAGTGAAACTGTCTTCGTATTTTAAGTTCTGATTCATAAACTAGCTCAATGCTAAACTGTAAGGACCTACAAAAGTTATGCCCTGACATTAAATATTTAAAGCCTACTGTTCCATTTACTCAATAAAACCCGAGGGACTATGTGAAAATCACTACATTCAAATGGAAAATGAATATCCAAGTGTGTTTATGAAGTTAACATTTATTATTTTGACAGGTCTATTTTGAACTAAATTTTGAAATGCTATTCTTGGTGAATTATTTACAAATTAGACATGGAAGAGTGACAATTCACTTTTCCTCGAGTGAGACAGCACGTGTTATAGGAGGAGTCATAAGACCGGAATCCCAGTTTTAGCTCTGACTTCACAGATGGAGAACTAGACATGTTAAGAGATTTGTAAGGATTTTAAAAGACTGCAGAGGTATACCACACAGCCTCCAATATTATAAAATGTGAAGAATTCTTTCTATTTGGCAATGGAACCCCATGGACAATTAAGCCACATGCTAAGCTTTTTTTTTTTTTTTTTTGGCTAAGCATTTTTATTATGTTTTGCTTGCTAGAAAAAGCCCAAGCACCTAGGCACCAAGAATATATTGGACTACATTTTAAAATTAGCAGTGGTAAAGCTACAAAGCCGATAAATTACATGCAAACAACAGCAAAGACTTTACATACAGTTCTGATAAAAGATTCACTGCAAGTTTAGGTATCTTTATTCCTGAAAGAATCAAAATCATGTACACTCACTGATGTACTATTTTTTTTTTTAAACCAACCTGGTGGTGATTTCTGGTAAGGTCGTTTTGATTAATAATACAATCTCAGGCCATTTCTCATGTCTCAGAGGCAAAAAGGATTAGTAAAGCATCAGAGTTTAATGAAAACTTGAAGTAGAAAAACTCCTTTTTAAGCTATGGAAAAATGAGACTAATTTCCTTGGCTTTTAAAAAATCAATCTGTAATTTCAGTAAGTTTTAACTGTCTGAAGCATATATGTCTGCTTCCTTTACTCTGTGCATCTCCACAGGGGGACTGTTTTTAATCCTGCCTTTCAAAGTTGTGACCCTCCCAAGAGGGAATCATTCATTAAACAAATACAGTTTCTGCGCCTATTCCATAAGTGTTCTACCGAAAACTATGGGGACTAGAGTTTAAAACAGACAAGAAATTTTCTCTCAAAGAGCTTACAAGCTTGTAACAAGAGATACAGTATGTGTTATATAAAAAGACACACACAAACACACAACACAGAGCTTGGCAAGTATAAACTAATCCTTATGACCAGGTTGCCTATCAATTCCCTCCAAACAAGTATTCAATAACAATGATTTAAAACCATAAAATTCCAGTTTGAAATGACAGATATACAATGAATTATGGGGGGAAAAAAAACATGAGCTGGCCATTTATTGGTAATCTTTCTACCGATACAGATCCTTTAAAAAATATTTATTTATTTATTTAAAGTAGGTTCCACGGCCAACGAGGGGCTTGAATTCATGACCCTGAGATCAAGAGTCAACAAACTACTGACTGAGCCAGCCAGGCGCCCCTCCTATTGATGTAGATCTAATTAGTAAGATAATGAAACCAATGTATTTTTTTAATACCTTGGCTAGAATACTTCTTCCAAGTGAACTTTTACAAACCTAAAGTATTGCTGTTTAGGAACAAAAATCCTAGTAATCAATAAAGCTAGAAACATGAAAACCTTCTTTACAAAAAGATAATGCTACAAAAACAGTGATGAAGACTATGCTTACTGTTATTTCTTGCTCAGGGAAAAAGTTCTACCAGCAAATAAATCATTTAAGCTCTCCAAGGCTCAGTTTAGTCATCTGTAAAAAAATGAAGGAGTTACTATTCCCTTAATGGTAAAACTTAATGTTAAGTTTGAATTCCCCCAATATAGTAGAGTTTATGAGTAATACACTATACCCTAACAGACATCATAATAAACTGTTTATAATTCTTAAAATATGGTACTAAAATTAAAATGTTTCATTGAAAGTTGTTCTATCTTGATTTGTACCTCATTCTGCTTCCATGTCTTCATTTTTGTTGTCCTTGCCACTGCCTAGAACACACTCCCTTTTATCGCTACCTATCCAAGTTCTTTAGCATTCAATTTATATTCTATTTTTCTCATAAAACTTTTCCTCACTAAATTCCTTCTCTTCTAAACTCTACAGCTCTTCAGAACAGTAGTAAAGAACTGACATTGAGCCATGCATACATCCTTCTTTCTTAGACTACTTTTGTCATCTCCACTATACTGTATGTAGGTTCTCTGAGGGCAGGAGCCATATACTCAGGTTTTACTGTTTACAGCAACTAGCACAACGCTTCATTTAATATCTATAAAAATACTTACCTGAATAAATTTTCTTACAGTTATTTCACTTACTATAAAAAGTCAATGGTCAATAAATGTTCACTGAATAAATGACTAGACTGTTAAATGACAGTAAATTAAACCAAAGCATTAGTATTACTGGTCATAGCAAACAAAGCTGCTACTGATACTTTCAAGGAAATGATACTCCTTTAGGAGTACAGATAGTTTGGAACAAACAACAATTTTCACTTCAGTGATAAACAATGTATTTCTGAGTCTCCTATTTGCCAATCGTCTACACAAATAGGGGTAACAACCCTCAGAAATAATGGTTAGTCAGCTTTGGCTAAATTACAAGCATTTTTAGTTACATCTATACCGTCATATAATTATAACCAGAAACTCACAGATAACCAGCTCATTAGAAAACTCTTAAAACTGAAGAAAGAAATCTTAGTTTCAGAAAAGATTCACTAACTTTGGGAAAGAAATTTTCTATTACCATCAACTTTCAGACCTACCCTCTACTCCTACACCAAGGTCTTTCTTAGCAATTTTAAGTTCCCACTTAATTCTCTCTTCTACAACAAAGTATCAGTCTTTACTTCTCACCTTTTGGCAAAAAACTCACCATCAATCCCGCAGACCTCTTGTTCTCTAACCTTGCTCCTTACTAGATTTTTCAGAGATCCTAATTTAATCCAGTAGCAGAAAAAAAAACTTTTAAGTGCTTTTCATTTTTGTTCAGACAGCCCATCTCATTCATGGTAAACTCCTTTATTACTTCAACTCAATCGTAAGAAAAAGCAACTCAGGCATTTAAAAGTTTATCAAGGAGTACCACTTTTTTTTTTTTTTTTTAAAGATGAAATGCATGTAACTAGCCCCAAGAACTGATTAAATACATATTAAAGGTAATTTTTCAGCACTGGAGGTGTAAAATAGTGTCTTCTACTTATAACTGTTGGAATAAACACCAGAATATGAAAGACTAGTCTTCCCCCCTTCCTTTTTGATAACCTAGAAGACTAGGTTATCAAAAGTAAGTAAGTAAGACTCTAGGGAAAATAAAACAAAACATCTCTACAAAGCCACATCTGGCAGAGCTAAGAATGCAAAACAAAACAAAGAGTGTATATATATTAAGGGGAGAGAAGCATTCTGAATAAGAAAATCCAATAGCTACTCTTTATCCAGGTTTTAAGTATGTCTCAAAAACCAGCACTTACAGATATCAGTATTAAGTTTAAAACCATCCTTTCTTCTTACCAGGATTAAGCTTTTCTATCATGACTGAGTTAGCATATAAAATTGGCAGAGGAAAACAGTCATTTTCACATTATCAGTTTGTCCCTTTAGTTCATGATCTTTACCTCCACCACAAAAGACAATTTACTGATTCCAGGATACCGTGAGATTTCATTTAAGTCCCTGGTTGCCCACAGATATGTTCCAGAAGGAAAATTTTCTGCCTTTACAGATTTCAATTATCTATCCCCAGCCCCCCAAATCTGTAAAGATGAGTGCTTTGTAAACATTTTAGTCACTGCGCAGGTAAAAACCAAACATGTCAATATTTTATATAAAATACTGTAAATCCTCAAAATACTAGTAAGGCAATATTCTTACATTAAGAACTTTCGCACATGGTAACTGTCAATTTGAGCATACAAAAAATGAGATACACCATAACAGCTTCATTTAATGACTTTTTTTTTGAAAGATAAAAAGATTTATGTGTGTCCCTGCTGCTGGATTATTAGTTATCATTTTCTAAGTTTAATCAACTTAAAACACAGCATGTGTATTTTAAAGATAAATATACTAACTGCATGTAGAATGTACTATATTTAAATGCTACTTAGAAGAGCCAAAAAAGAGAGGTACTGAAACTTGTTTTGTGTTCTAGTTGAAATGAGTATTACTTGGTCCAATTGGTTGACCAGGGACCCCCCACCCCCGCTGTTGCTGCCGCGCGCGCGCACACACACACACACCACAAAATCATCTAAGCAGTAAAGTCCAAGTAGACAAGCATATAGGTGAAACTCATTTATTTCTTGCTATTTATATATTATTAGTTATTATTTATTGCTATTTACCTAGGTATCTAATATAAAAACTCACTGATAATTACACTAAGAAATACAGGAATATCATCAAAGAAAAAGTTAATGAGAAGAAAGAAAAAAAACAGAAACCACCGGGAAAAAGCTATCACCCTAACCAGCATTACTGAGTAGTAAGATCACATGAGAATAGTCTGCTTAAAAAAAAAGACTGGACTACATGAGATGTTCTTTCTCATTTAGAGGAAAAAACTACTGACACTTTTTTGGCGGCAATAATGGAAGACTGTTCAGGGTATAAGAATCTCAACAAAAGAGTTAAATTCAGACTGAACTCACTTTGTGAGTTAACTCTTACATAATTTGCCTTTTCATGTACATCTGGGTCATTTCACTAAAACTTTAAAAACTAGAGCTAAAAAGGTAGTAAGGCAGTTCAAATAACCACTTCCTGTTAGAAACTGGTATTTCTCATTCAAAGGAAATGTCTTTCATTTAAAGAAATAAAGGCATAATGACAGATTCCCTTAGCTTAAAAGGTCATACAAGACCTAAAAATAAAATCAGCTTACTAACTGGTTAATAAATACAGGTACACCCATACAATGAGATGCCTCATTTTAAAAAAAAAAAAAAAAAAAAGGAAGCTCTTTATGTACTGATATAAACCAATGGCTAAGCCATATTAGGTGAAAAAAAGCAAGATATAGAATAGTGTATATAGTATACTATCATTTGTTAAAAAAAAAAAAGTGTGGGGCAGGGGGTGGGGAATACATAAAGTATTTGCTTTTATATGGATAGAATTACCTCTGAAAGGACAAAAAAGAAATTGGTAACACTTGGGCAATGGGAATGAGCAGGAGGGTGTATCACATGACTGACTGCTCTATTACATTTTATATGTTTTGAATTATGGACTACCTGAATGAATTACTTATTAAAAAAATAAAATTGGAAATATAAATATATAATCTTCCTTTCTTCCATTACTTCACCAAGGGTGATTTCTCTTTTGATTGCTTTCTTATAACATATATTCTGCCTTATTAGTCATCGTGTCCCAAAAGTTCCTTGAGGGTAGAGATAAACCAGTGTAATTCATCTTTGGATTTCTTGCAGCTTCTGGCTGTGTGTATTAAATGTAGTAATAATAATGAATAATATTTAAAATTATAGGAAAGGTTTGTGGAGCACTTGTGAAACGTTAGGCATTTAATATGTATTAACTTATGTAACACCCACATTTCTATTAGGTAAATATAGTACATTTGTGACCAAGGAAATTGAGGAATGGAGAAGAAATCTGCTGAAGGTCCCACAGCCAGGAAGTTATAATAAAGCTTTAAAATGAATAGCTATCATTGAGTCCCTAAGGAGGAACTTTATAATTATCTCGCAGCCCTATAAAGTAGGTGGTAGTCTAATTTAACAGATAAGGAAACCAAGTTGAAAGATTAATAAACTTCTGTAAGTCACAAATTTCTTGAGGGTAGGCACATGATAGTAGTGGCCAACAGCAGGAATGAAGCCCAGGCCTATGAGTCCAAACCCAATGCTCTTTCCACTAACTACATTCTCTGTCACGGTAAATGCTAACTAAATATTTGAACTACCACGAACTATTGCCTCAAGTGATTCTGCAGTAGAGAGGAGTTCACACATGAGTAAGGAAAAATAATACTTGCATTTTTTCCATTCCCGGATTATCTAGTATATTCTTAAATTCAAATTTGAGCTCTAACTATCCAATAAAGAAGCCATCACTGGAAGTGACACTACATCAAGAAACACATGCCTGTAAGACTCTGACACAGGCTGCTGTAAGCAAGTCTATATAACCATATCTGATAAATTATTTTATGGAATAAATGGTATTATAAATTTCAGCGATACACTGGAAGCCATTATGTTACATTTTTTTCTACTGTGAAAAAAAACGAACAAAACTTTTAAAATAAGGTGAAGTGGGACATACATGGTTTTACTATAACCATATTATATCCAAAAAATAAAACCCAATGCCTTAGAATGAAAGATAAAATAAAGCTAATTGTCTACAAAAATGAAAATTTCTATTAATCAGATATAATCAAGAAAATGAATTTCAGAAAGCAGGAAAAGGAAGGTACCATTTTATGAATCAGGCTTCTAAGTTTCCTTAGGTTCTTACATGGGGGGAAAAAAATCATTCAAAAAGGGGTAACACCAGAGTTTTAAGTTCCACAAGAAGTGGCCTTTTAACAGTTTTCAGTCTGAGTCAAAGATTTATTCGCTTTCTGAATAATGTATCCATTTAAAAAAAAAGTACAGACAGATTTAACTGTAATTTTTACTGATCCCTGAGAAGTGACCTAAGTATAACTTATAACCATGGTCCAAGTGAACATTCAAATATTAATGCATATAAAAGTCTGAAACATTCCACTTGGAATTTCTAAGAATTACAGATTATGAATCTATGAATAAAACAAAATTAAAAAGATCTTTTGGCTAAGACAAGAAAAAATCCATCAGAAAACTTTTTTTTTTCCTTTTAATTCACAAAGAAAGAGTCACTGTCCTACATTCTCTGTAAGGGAAAAATATTCTACTCAACTGATGCCGGCCTGCAGAAAATCTTAAGGAAAAACAAATCTATGGCATCATCAACACTATAATTACTTCAGTGTTTGTAAATAAAATCACCTCCCCAACCCTTATGTAAAAACACTTTACTGCATCTTAAATTTTCTCAGCAGTGACATACTGCTAATGTGTGTGTGTATTTTTTTTAAGACTTACAATAGAGTGAAGTGGGTTTTGAAAAAGTGACTTGGATACAGAAAAATCAAAGACAGCGCTTCTATTACCAATCAGTATTTATTCTTAAGAAGAAACCTTGTATGTATCAATCACAATGCTATCCTACTATGACAGTAAGTATTTCTAGAACAACTTGTTCATTTTTTGCACCACCTAAAATAACCGTTTTGGCTTTATTTTTAAAGCAGGAAATGAGCCGTGAGTGTAAAAAGATTTCAATAGCTGGCAACCAAAGTATCTTTTACACCAAACCTTTAGAAGGCAGAACTGATGCAAGCTAAGGCTAGGATAAAATTCTAACTTCTTAGGAAGGTATCACGAACTTAAATAGGTCATATTCCAGGTCCTTTCAAAACTGTCTTTTAATCTTTAATGTGTCAGTGAGTTTTCCGCCGTTCCTTTTTCCCAACAGGCAAAGAAAAAATAAGCCTTGTGGCTTAAACTGTTGTCGTTCCCCGGCCGGAGTTACTGTTGCACGGGAGGCAAACACTGGATACTTCTAAACGTCTATTTTTAGCATTAGTATTAATCAATCTCTTATTTAAGTTTAGACAGAAACATGTGGGAAACTTGGTAGGGGGTGGGAGATCCAGAGGACCCAAACTCGGTTACCCCCCCCGCAAAAAAGTGATGTAAAACAAAAGTGCATCGGCTAATGTTCGTTTCAACAAAGTGTTTCAGAATGATAGACCTCAAGGATTATTACCTTATTGAAAAGGGTTAAAACCGAAACTGTTTTTCAAACACCAGCTTCCCTTTTACAGGATCCCAACAGTTTTTTGAAAAGTTTTACAAATGTTTTCCTTAGCACCCCCTTCCTCCCCAAGAACGCATTTCCATGACTACTGCCTTAAAAAAGGAGGGAGGTCGAGTCAAAATTATATTAAAAAGCACGGCTCTCATTATGTCAACTAAGCAGAAAAGAACAGAAAACAGTATCTCCCCAATGGGGTGGGAGCGGGAAAAGGGCATGAATAAAATACAGTACGAGAGGAAACCTTTGGTTTCGAACTTTATTGCACAAAGAGAGTGGAGAGAAGAGCAGGTCAGACGTTGCAGCGCTTCCCCTCCCGAAGCGGGCATGGCAGACACCGAGGCTACCGGGAAGGCAGGCACCTTCACCTCCTCGGCCCTCAACTGTCGCCTTCTTCCTCCTCCACCCCCCGCGGGCACCCCGGCGGCGCTGCCCCGGCGGACGGCGGGGCCAGGTCGGGCCGGGCCGGGGGCGAGGCGGGTGGCGGGTGGCGGGGGCCGGCCGAGCGGACGGGCGGCGCGGGGGGCAGCGCCGGGCC